>NW_024070192.1:28479778-29001872 GCF_014754425.2 Oryx dammah
CCGGCCGCTCCTCATGCCAGCCGCCGCCGGCCGCTGACTCCCTGACGAAGCGGGCTCCCTGAGGAAGCGGACTCGGCACTGCCGAGCAGGGGCGGCGCCGTCGTCGTCACTGAGCGCTCCCGGGGCCGCGCGGGCGCCGGGGAGAGGTGCGGGCCCCGGCGCCCCCCATCCCCGCCCGTCTGCGCGTTGGCCTCTCCGAGGGTGCGGCTCCGCCCGGCCGCCGCCCTTCGCGGGCCAGGCCTTGTGCCTTCGCCAGCCTAACCAGCCGAGGACCCGCAAGCGCGCGCCGGCCGCTCCGCGCCGACTGCCGGCCCTCCGCGACGTCAGCGCATCTTGTAGGCCGCAGCGCGCGGCGCGGCGGACGCGCTACCTCCGCCGCGAAAATGAGTGCCCAGCTGCCGTTGGAGGCGGGAAGGAGCGCGCGAGCGGGCGGCGCCCAGGGCTGGACCTGCGGGGAGGCGGGCTTCCGGGAAGGGGCGACAGGAGGGACGGGGGCATCCCTGTACAGTGTGGACCCCACGGATACGATGAGGGCAAAGGAGCACCTCTGGTATCCAGGCCTTTCCGCGCCGTGTGAAGCCAGAGGCCTCGCCGCCAAGCCCCCACCCTTTTGCATTTACTGTTCAGGGCCCCTCATGGATGTGTAGGTCAGGGATCCTGCACCTAGGCATCCTGCGGCCGCTTGGCTTCTGTGAGGAACTGATGACAGTCCTAGAGAAATAAATGCTGATGCTCGCAGACTCCGTTTTGCTTGTTTTCAAGGCTCTAGTGAGAAACTGCTTCCCAGCCTCGGGTGTCCTGCAGCGTGGCCTCCGGCTTCCTTTGAAAGGCCTAAGAGTTTTCTTTCCTACCAGCTCACTGACGTTCAAGTGACAAGGAACTTACTTTACACTTGAAAAGTGACAACCTTTCCCTCAGAGAGGTGTCTACCGAAATCATTTTGTAAACCCATGCTTGAAAACGTCAGAAATCCCAGGTTCCATAATGGGCTGCATGTTCACTCGTTTAGCATATCTGCTCTCAAGTTATCTCTCACTTCCAGAGTTACATTTCCTACCTAAGGCCCTTTCCTGAACACTGATCTCTGAAGGCCCAACAGGGACCCTCAGGACATCCAACCTTGTTGCAATCAGCCTGGGAAATCTCCAGAGAGCAACTGGCCCCTTCCTCTAACTCTTAAAATGTGAAGTCTTGGGTTTATACTCCCAACTGTGCACACCTGCCTAATTCCCTCCCTATGTTAGTCTGGCCCAAGTGAGTGTTGGAGCCTGTGTAAGTCTACAACCTTCAAAAATTAACAGCAGGGGCTTCCCTGGCGGTCCAGTGGTTGGAAATCCACCTACTGGTGTGTGGGGGGAGTCAGGTTCCATCCCTGGTCTGAGAAGATTCCACATGCCACACGGAGGGCTGGGCCCATGTGCTGCAACCACTGAAACCCGTGCGCCTAAAGCCCGTGCTCCACAACAAGAGAAGCCCCTACACTGGAACTAGAGAAATCCCTCACACAGCAGCCAAGACCCAGTGAAGCCATATATAAATAAACAAATAAAAAATTTTTTTAAATGAGGAGCAAATGAAGCAAATTTGCACATAAACACAAAAATTCATTTGGAGATGATTCCTTACCTCTTTGAAAGAGTCCCTATTTTCTTTTCTCTTTAAACATGAGTATTTAAATATGAGTCAGTCACCTAAAACCCACTGAGAAGTAGTTCTCCAGGATGTGTATATTATGGGTTGTAGGTCCCTGAACCAGCTACTTCACCTCCGCTGCCTAGGTTTCCTCGTTTGTAAAAGGAAGCTATAACATCAACATATAACTTCACTGGGTGGTTAAGAGGATTAAAGGACTCATGTGGAAAGAGCCTGGAACAGTACTTGGCTCTGTAAAGCACTACTTAATGTGTGTGGACAGGGAATGTGAAGGACAGGGATGCCTGGCATGCTACAGTCCATAGGATCACAAAGAGTTGGACACAACTGAGTGACTGAACAACAACAACAAATGTGTGTGGGGTGAGTAAAATGAGATCAAACCTGGTCATAGGTGACACATGCTGGAGTCACCCCCTTGCCTCCTCTAGCCATGCCCCAGGTGGTACTAGGTGAATAGAATCCAAGCTTTGCAGTTCTAGCTTTGATCAATGGGCCATTACACCTGTGTAAGAGCTGGTTCTCTAAACAGTTCCCTGGAGAATTCACTTCCTATAAACTTTCTGTGCAGAAGCAGTGGGTGTAAAATTTTGGGACAGCAGAGAAGTCACAAGGAGAACTAACACCCCAGGACTGAGGCTGGCAGCCTTTCCCATGAAGTACCTGGCCACGGCCAACATCCCAGGGAGCAGAGCAGGAGGTGTCCAGGCTGTCCTGAGGCACCAACGCTGCTAGTTTTGGGGTCTGTCCGCCGAGGTGTCTTGTAGGGCCTCAGTACCCTCCAGGAGCAGTGCTTCAACCTTCCTGCTGGTCATCTCACCATCCAGACGAGGACAGGTGTATCCTCTGCCAGCTGAGCCAGTGCATGAGACATAATTCATAACACGGCCCTGTTCACAAGGTTGCATCCTCTAGGAATCGAAGGTAATTGAAGCTAATAACTAATATACAGCTTCGAACTGTTTATTTTTTAATGTCATTAAAATTACATTCCCACAGTAGGACATTATGGAGCTGTTCTTAGCGGCCAGGGGCCCTAAATTTAGACCTGCATCCCCTCCTGTACCCATAGGCTAAGCACAGGCCCTGGGAGCACATTGTTGCTTTAAAAAATATGCAGCTTTCACAGAAGGATTTCTGACCTCAAGGCTCACTCCTGAGGGGAGGTGGCGGTGGGGAGCACTGGAGTGGGGAACCTTTGCTAAGGGGATGTCTAGTTAGGACTATGTCAGTAAGCACATACGCCAAATGAGATAAAGCAAAAGAAAAAAAAAGAGAGGAATGTAGATAAAGACACAGGTGTGGCTCTCGGGTTCCCACTAGAGCAGGGACTGGAAGAGGCGTCTGCTTCTTTGTTCTTTCCCCAACAAGGCAGGAGGACAGAGAACCGGAAGCCACCAGTCTCAAACCCAAGTTCTTAAGGAGGAGATTCTGATGACCCCACTCTGGAGAGGTGCACTGAGCAATCCTCTCAAGACAGGAACTAGGGTTGAGGGAGGCAGGTCGAGTTGTACAAGCCTGCCGGATCCAGTGGAAGAATGGAAATTCCAAAACTTACCCCAAAAGCAGAGGCGAGTGGGCAACCCAGGAAGGATGATCAGGGGTCAAATTTAGGCTTTATTCAGGAATGCCCAGAAGGAAGATTTTGACTTTACTTCTGAAATCACTCAAGGTTGCCAATCTGATTCACTGTCATTGTTCTTTGTCCTATTAACCGTGTGTGCGTGTGCGTGTGCGTGTGTGTAAACATGCCTGTTGACACTATTGAAATGTTTCACTTTGTATATTGTGTAATAATAACTGCAGTGAGAGGTAAGATCACTTGCTAATATAAATTCTCACATAAACTGAGCTTCTCAGCCAAACACTGTATGATGTTGTGATGGTGAAGGGGTTCCTGGGACAAGTAAGTGTGACAAGCGTTCATGACCCCATCTCTTGGCAGGGAGGCATCCTGAGATTAGGAGAATCACCTGTTTATTATTATCTTCAAATCATGGCTGTTTGCTTTTATTTTGGTTCTATTGTCTCTACTTCGATCCTATAGCTGATGCTTAGAAATTCTTGGGACTGGTAGTGCACTGAGCTTTGATGTTTATACATGTACAGTTTTATTGAAAAATACAGAAATAAGCACATAATGTAAAGAGACCACAAACTTTGGATATATTTCTTAAAGCTTTCAGGATATATCATAACTACAAATCTTCTGAAATGACATCAAAAATAGACTCCAGCCAGGAATTTTCTGATACTGTGATAGCATGGCAACAGCAAGAAGCATCTTTCTATGTTATACATGAATCAGTATTTCTAGGACTTCCCTGGTAGTGCAGTGGATAAGAATCTGCCTGCCAATGCAAGGGACAGATGTTCAATCCCTGGTCTGGGAAGATTCCACATGCCAAGGGGCAACTAAGCCGATGTGCCACAGCTACTGAAGCCCGCACGTGCCCATGCACTGCAACAAGAGAAGCCACTGCAATGAGAAGCCCACACACCGCTATGAAGAGTAGTCCCTACTTGCCACAACTAAAGAAAGACCATGCTCAGGAGACTGAGCACAGCCAAAAATAAAATAAAATAAATAATTTTAAAATTTCATTTCTAAAATGAAAAACAATTTGATTATTTCAGCCAAAAATAGAGTAGCTAATTTTCACTATTGCCATAACTGTTCAACACAAAGAGCGCTTAAAACTTGAATCATTAAAAGTTAAAATGCTAAGCATATAGTTCACAGGAGTGGCCATAATGTTCTGTTAATGGTAATGGCTGAAATAAAGCGAAGAATGTTTTTAGGAAATGCCTTGGCAGTCCAATGGTTACGACTCAGTGCTTTCACTGCTGAGGGCGCAGGCTCAATCTTTGGTTAGGAAACTAAGATTCTACAAGCCATGTGGCATGGCCAAAAAAAAAAAATAAAAAGTTTTTTTTAATTAAAAAAATTTTAAAGAATATATTTATATGTCACAAGGATAAATTTCAGGGGATATCATGAGTCCATTGCCAAATAAAGCATCTGAAATATTAAACTCCTAAGGGAAATATTTGATTGATGTGATGATATAGAAAAAGAAAATATTTTAATTTTAAAACAATTTTATTCAAAAACTTAAACAGAATCTATTGAGAGGTTTTAAAAGAACAGTACATCTTCGACCATGATGGATTTACTAAAACTTTAAACAAGAAGATCAATATCAGTGTGTCATTACAACCTAGTTTTTTGCTCCCTGTTGTAAACCACATGCCTACTGAAGTGAGAAAACAGCTGACCCAGCTGGGTTCTCCAGAAACGGACTCTGATCTGGGGTTGGGATGGAGATGCTCATTAGGGATGGACACCAGTGACAGGAGGAGCAGGAACAGGTAGGACACCAGTGACCAGTGGCACTGGGAGAACTATCATGCTGGCTTGACCATGCCTGGGCCACCCCAGCTGAATGCTCTGGAGTTGAGCCCAAATGCCCAGCTCACTCTTCACCTTCTGGGGCTGCCCTGGAGGGCGTGACCCTGGGTGGCTGGGCTGCTCCAGCTGAGGCCCTGGACCAGTGGGGGAGAGATGGGGGCCGACTGTCCTTCCCCAGCAGGGCAGGTTCCTCCTCCCAGAGGAGTCTGGGCATCGAGTCTCAGGTGACCACAGGCTACACTTGTAGTAACAGATAACAACTCGGAACACTTGTGAGTCAGGCTGTAAGACCTGCACCATTAACGACAACAAAGTCTATTGTTGCACAGACAAGCATTTTTCTGCTTTTTCTGTTTTTAAAAGTACAGTTTTTCTTGGAAATGTTCAGAGCCCACTGCCGTGCTCCCATTCATCCATCTGCCTGTCCACATGCCCCCAGCTGCTGGGGTGGGCCCCGGGCAGGCTTCCCTACTGAGCTTCCAGGGATTGATTGCAGAACTACTCCCAGGTCCAGCCACAGATTAAGCAATAAGATACTATTTACTAAGTCCTTCAGCCTCATTCCTGAATTTGGGTGGGATGAAGAGTTCAGAGAGGATTGGAGGAGACAGAAAACAAACCCAGGTCCCCTGAGCCCACCACGTGGCTAAGATCTCCTGAGGGAACCCATGGCTGGAGGCCAAGCCACGAGAGGGGCGTGTTCCTGGAAGTTTCCCCGTTCTGGGCAGGGTGAGAGCTGTGCTGTGTGTGTATTTACGGAAGCAGGGCTGGGAGCTGAGGGGCCCACTGCTACTTTGGTTCATTCACATCTTCAAGGAGTCTTTCTTCCCTCTGCGGGGTCATCTCACTGGAGTTTGGTTCCCCAGAGCTGAGTACTGGTCCTCTGCTGGACCACTCCCCTCAGGAATGCACCTGCATGCAGTCAATCATGGTTAGCTTCTCCTTTGGCCACACCCACACCATCCGTCTCCCACCACACAGACTGCACCCAAGGGGCCTCTTTGCTCCGTAACTTAAGGTCCCACCCCAAGGCCAGGCCCTTCCTCCCCTGAAGGGAGCCGGACAGGGATGGGGAAAGGGTGGGGGCGGGTGAACAGGCCAAAGGCTTGCAATCCTCAAAAAAACTCTGATTTCAAAGGAGCCTGAAACAACCAGCCAACGAGGGCCCAAACGATTCTCAGCCACCTCATTTGTCTCTCTGGACAATAGGCCTGCCATCCTCCACCATCTCCTGTTCCTTAACAGTCCAGGAGTGTGCCTCTGAGGGTGGGTTCAGGCTGGGTACAGCCTGCATCTGAAGCGGTGACTCCACCTCTGCCTTCAACCTCATCAGGCAAAAAAAAAAAAAAAAAAAATATATATATATATATATATATGTTAGAAAAAGAAAAAAGGATGAAGATTGTTCTGAAAGCTAGTTGCTGTCTTGCAAAGTGTAGTGACTCCAAACAAGAACCTTTTTTTTTTTTTTCTTTTAATTGTTGTGGGTTTTGTGGGTCAAGGATTGGGGCGGGCCCATCAGGAAAAGCTCACCCTGCCCCTTGTGGTATCAGTATCACCGGGGCTGGAGGACCTGGAACAGCCCGACTGGAAAGGAGGTCTGGTAAGTTTCTTGGATCCCGGCTTGACAGGCAGGGGTGGGCTGGATTCACTCAGAGTCCCCCTCGTGCCCCATCCCGTCACTGCCCCCAAAAGAGTGACACTTTCCCAGTTGGGTATTGAGTTCTGTCTGGTTTACATATCTGGTTTACATCCGCCTCTCTCCTTGGCGTTATGTCCATATGTGGGCATCGTTCTGTTTGTCGTCTGCAGTCACTGCTCCTTCTGGCCTCTTCTCAGGGTCTACCATGTGAAGAAACCTTGAGCTACCTAGTATTCCGCTCTCAACAAACATCCAGGGGTGTCCAGTGTCCATGAACTTTGGTGACCTTGTGTGTTTGTTTCTGTTTGGTTCACACCCAGCACTGGGGTCGCTGGGCTGCAGGACACATCTCAACACTGACCGATACTAACAAGTGAACTCCAGGCTGGTCACACATTCCCCCGGCGGAGTATGAGTTTGAGCTCTGCATTCTCTCCCGTACTCGGTGGTGTCAGCCTTTCTATCCGCTTGGCAAGTGTGACAGGCTGGTCTTACCCCCTCCTCCCAGCAGTTCATTCTCTGGCCCAGGGATTCCCCTGGGGCCAGTGTCACTGGCGGGGGACCCGCTGCCTCACCTCTGCAGCTTCAAGGAGCAGTCCTCGGTGAGTCCTGGCAGTGGCTTGGATAGCTGGTGATGTGAAAATCGGTGAAAGTCCATTGGGGAATGTGAGTGGTGGCTGTGTCTTCTTCATTCCCTCATCGGCTGTGGTAGCCCCAGGCCCTGAGCCAGGGGACCTGGCTCACCATTATAACCCACCATGAACCAGATGTGCTGAGGACCAGTCGTTTACCCAATCCACTGCCCCTTCACACCGCTGTCGTAACTCTTCTTCGGTGTGACTATTTTCCACCAAAAGGCCCAGATCAGATGCCCCCTCCGGGAAGGCGCCCAGGGTTCTCCAGGCCCTCCTGGGTCTCCTCCATGTCTCCCATCCAGGCCTTTGCATCTGTTGTTCGCGCCGCCTGGAGCCCTCTTCCTTCATTATGGCCCCTCACCACCTTCTCGCTGTTCGACCCATTTGTCTCCTCCACCTCAAATGTAAAGATGTAGTGTTCTAGCCCCCAGGCCTGGAAGACGCCCTGACACACAGACTCTGTTGACTGACTACATCCCATCTCCCGATGTACTGTCCTGGGCTGGCTGGGCTCCACACAGCTGGGCGACCTGTCCAGAATAGAACCAGGAAGGAGAGCAGCTCCTCATGTCTGGATGGAGTCGGGTGAGGCCACAGTGGGATCGCAAGTGAATTGGAGAGGTGAGTCAGTGCACATGAGGAGAGAAGTGTTCCCGGGTCCAGCAACTGTGACTAACCTGGAGAGGCCGGTACAGGGAGTGGGCAGAGGATGAAGGAGATGGAGCCAGAGGATAAGAGAGACACTCAGAAGGGCTTCATTCAACAAACCTTTGTTTAACACCTGAGTGGGGGGATGGGTATGGGGGCTGTCAGGGGACAGGGCAGGAGGTGAAACAGGGAAAGGGGCCGAGATGGACAGAGGAGGGTGGACTTGGGGCAGCGAAACAGACCAGGAGATGAAGCCAGTGGGTGTTAGGAAACCCTCCTGATTTTCTTGTTTCTAATATTATCTTCATTTACAATAAACACAAGAGCGAATTATTGTAGAAGAGACGTTCAGTCTTGGCAGAAATACTTGTAGTCTCTTGCTTGATCTGTCTACGAGTTTTAGAAAGGTGAGAGGGATATTGGTATTTTAAGCCATTTTAAAGTTTGTGTGTTTACTTATGTAGTTTTTCTTTTTTTTATTTTCAAAAAAAGTATAAATGGTATTGTACTCTACATGCCCAGGGCCAGCTTTCATACTCTTTTTTAAAATTTAAAAAACATTTAGTTGGCAGTGCTGGGTCTTAACCCACTCCAGTGTTCTTGCCTGGAGAATCCCAGGGACGGGGGAGCCTGGTAGGCTGCTGTCTATGGGGTCGCACAGAGTCAGACACGACTGAAGCGACTTAGCAGCAGCAGCAGCAGCAGCAGCAGGTGGGTCTTAGTTGCAGCTTGCAGTACCTAGTTCCCTGACCAAGGACTGAATCCAGGCCCCCTGCCTAGGGAGCACGGAGTCTCACCCACCAGACCACTAGGGAAGTCCCTGTTTGCTTTCTTTTATTTGTGACCACCCTCCCTTTCCTCCTCTCCCATGAGACTTATGTCAACAATCTATTACAGATTTTCCCCACACAAAGATGGTCATATACAAATATATGTAAACTGCTGCTTATAAACAGGTATGTGGAAAACATCCTTCCTGTATGTCAGTTTGACAAACAGGGATCATATGATACCCTTTTGTATTTTGCTGTTCTCAGGTATTACCTGATGGGATTCCTTTAAGTTACTTGGTGCAAAACTAATTAACCCTTTTTCAAGGCTGCATAACATTCCCTGGTATGGACGCATCAGAATGTATTCAGGCATTCTCTGTGGTTGGACATTCACTGTTTCCTGATGTGTGTGTGTGTGTGTGTGTGTGTGTGTGTTGGCCACTGTGAACGCTGTTGTGTTACATTAATTTTTTATGAATTAGTGCTTCTATTTCTTGGACTAGATTCTCAGGTGTGGGATTGCTTGGTCTAAGTGTATGGATTTTTAAATGTAGGTGCCTACCTCGAGGAGCTTATTTTCAGTGAGGGAAGCAGACCATGCATAGGACAAATAACATATCTGGGAGTCTCACTAGCAACAGGTACCAAAGTGAAGTGAAAGTGAAAGTTGCTTAGTCATGTCCGACTCTTTGTGACCCCATGGATTATACAGTCCATGGAATTCTCCAGGCCAGAATACTGGAGTGGGTAGCCTTTCCCTTCTCCAGGGGATCTTCCCAACCCAGGGATCAAACCCAGGTCTCCCACATTGCAGGCAGATTCTTTATCAGCTGAGCCACAAGGGAAGCCTAAGAATACTAGAGTGGGTAGCCGTTTCCTTTTCCAGGGGCTCTTTTCAATCCAGGAATCAAACCAGGGTCTCCTGAATTGCAGGCGGATTCTTTACCAACTGAGCTATCAGAGAAGCCCAACAGGTACCAATAAGAAAACTAAACCTGGGAGGGAGATAAGAAGCATGGGGGGAGGGGCCCAATTTAAGAAAAAGTGACCCAGAATGACTTCACTGAGGTGACATTGGAGTCAAGACTTGAAGGAAGTGAGGCTGTGATCCATGCAGAGGGGAGGAATTCCAGGTGCAGAAGACCCGAGGCAGAAGGGTGCCTGTAGCCCTGCGTGACTGGGACTGAGTGGATCAGGGGGTGGTGATTGGAGATGATGTCCCAGAGAAAACAGGCGAGAGGCTATAGAGTCTCAGAGGTCATTGGAAGGACTTTGACTTTCTCCTGGGTCAGATGAGAAGCCTTTGTAAGGTTCTTAAGGAAAGAACAACATCATGACAGTAAAACTGAACAGGAAGTAGTTCTCACCACTGGAAGAAATGTTGATGGGGACTTCCCTGGTGGTCCAGTGGCTAAGACTCTGTGCTCTCAATGTAGGGGTCCTGAGTTCCATCCCTGTTCAGGGAACTAGACCTAATATGCCACAACTAAGAGTCCACATGCCACAACTAAAGATATCAAGTGCTGTAACTAAGACCCAGTGAAGCCACATAAATACAAATAAATACATTTTTTTAAAGGAAGAAATGATAATGATTATGTGATGCAACAGAGGTGTTAGCCAATGCTATGGTGGCCACCATGTTGCAATATAAATGGGTCACATCGACATGGCCGGCCCCTTGAACTCACACAAGGCTCAGTGTCAACTCTATCTCAGTGAAAGAAGTGGGCAGAAAGCAGAGTGCTTTCTCACATGCCTCCACTCCCACACAATCTCAGCATCCTCTCCTCCAGCAACATCCCCACCGGAGGGTAACACGTGTTACAGCTGACGAACCTGCATGGAGACATCCTCACCACGCAGAGTCACCGTTTACGTGAGAGTCATGCCTGCTGTTTTGTGTTCCGTGGATCCAGTAAAACATCAAAATGGAGACAAATTTCTCTCTCTTCTTACCTTCTGAGAGTTTTTTCTTTTTTTAATTGAAGTATAGTTGATGTACAATACTATATAAGTTATAACTGTATCACATGATGATTCACACTTTTTAGATGGTATCCTCCATTGATAGTCACTATACAATATTGGCTATATTCGCTGTGCTGTACAGTGGGCCCTTGTAGCTTATTTTGCTAACAGTTTATCATGAAGTAGAGTTGGGTTGTGTCAAACGCTCTTTCTGCTTTGCTTTTTGACAGTAGAACTTTTCCTCAGAAATCAATAAGTGGGTCTCTCTGGTGTGGAGCGTGTCGTGGCTGTGGGAACTTAACATGAACTGTCCCTGAATCTGACGCCTTGACCCTGGGGGCTCACAAGACCAAGTTTGGTGACCTCCCGGGGGGCAGGCAGCAAGGTCGACAGCTCCCCAGCCCCTGCCTGCTAACACCCCCCACTGCCCACCCACTGCGCTGGGCTGACTTCGCCTGTGTCTTGAGCTTTCCCTCAGGTTTTGCTGATCTCTTCTCTTCTGCTCTGAGAGCCCATGCACAGTCTTGGTTCTTGCAGCCCTTGGTTCTGCTTCTTGCTTCCTTTGAGGAAGGCCCCCAGCCTCCCCAGGCTTCCTTCTCTGAGAGGCTGACCCACCAGCTGTGCTGCTGACCTCAGACAGGCCGCAGGCTGGGCCCCCAGAGGCAGAGGAGGTGGCTTGGGGCCCTGTGGTCAGGACAGGATGTTCACTTCCTCCCATGCTGGTTGAAGACCTCAGCTCAGCAGTTCTCCCCACAGTGGGGAGAGGAGGAGGAAGGCTTGTTTCCCAGGGCTGGCTCCACTATAAACAAACCCTGTGATTAGAGTCACCTCGAAGGAGGAATTGGGCCTGCACACAAAGCCCTGAGTCTGCACTGTGAGGGCAGCCTTGGGAAGGAGAGGATTAGAGCAGGTCTGTCCTCGTAATAAAGCAAAGAATTCCAACGTTCCACCCTTCTCTTCATCACCCAAACCTTCCGATTGCACTGCCAGACATTTCCCAAGCCAGTGAACATTCTCTGCCACCACCTGGTGCTGAAGAACCATTATATCCATTTCTACAGAAGACACAGAGGTCCAGGGAGGCGAGGGAAAGGCTGACGACCCACAGCAAGGGTGCAGCACCAAGTGGAATGGAAGCTGTTGTGTGTTAGTTGCTTAGTTGTGTCTGACTCTTTGCAACCCCATGGACTGTAGCCCGCCAAGGCTTCCCTGTCCATGGGATTCTCTAGACAAGAATACCAGAGTGGGTTGCCATCCCCTTCTCTAGGGGATCGTCTCAATCCAGGTCTTCCTTTCATGCAAACAGCACAGTGCAAGTAAGCTCTGATCTCCTGCGCGTGGCTTCTTCCACTGGCCTGAGGGTGGACCATTGGGGCAGTTCTCAGACTTTCTCATCTCACAACCCTTGATAGCCTATACGTGGGTCTCACTTCAAACCAGTCTTTCACCTACTCATGGTTTGGTGAATCACGCATCAGTCATTTGGACAATATTTGTTCATTGGATTATGCAGATCTTCCAAATATGACAAATTTCATCATACAATATTTTTTGAATGACATTTATAAGTTTGAGCTCATCTGAAATGTCTTTCAGGATGGGAAGCTATCAAGCCCACCATGGTGAATATCAGTTTTCCAAAATTCTAGTTTTTAAGTCGAATTTCATCCTAGGCAATAAATACTGACAGCGTTTTCTTCTCAAAGGGACAAACAGGCTCACTTCCTTCATTTTCATGAAAGAAAATGTCTTTGTAAGACCCAAACCTGAGTAGCAAGTTGGTCAGGCGTGCCCTCGTGGGGGTCCACATGATGGCCAGGGGCAGAGCCTCTCCTAAGCCAAGTTGCCCCTCGATGTAGAGGGCTTCCTGGGTCCTTCCATGATGTCCCACATGACATTAAAAATATGCACTTAAGGGTCGCGATTTAATAAAATTAATAATTGTTACTTCTTCAGAACTTTCCTGGGGGTCCAATGGTTAAGACCTTGAGCTTCCAATGCAGGGGGCACAGGTTTGATCCCTAGTCTGGGAACTAAGATCCTGTATGCTGAGTGTTGTAGCAAAAAAATTAAAAAATAATCATTACCGCTTCACTCTTAGAGGAAACTGGCTCTTTTTTCTTTCAATGGGAAGTGTATGGCGGGAAAGAACACAAGGACCTCCGGCACAGTGTCCAGATTCCTGCTAAGGGGACATGATCACTTTTGCATAATCAATACAAATACTCACACAGTGAAAAAGACAGTTCACATCTCAGTGTTATTATGAAAATGGTTCTAACCATGCAGACCTTCTGAAAGGGTCTCAGGACACTGGGCCCCTTGGGAGCTGTTGGACCCGTATGAGTGAGAGCCTCTTGTGGGAACAGGTAGGGAGGTTTCTGACTCAAAGGCGTGGGAAGCCTTGGTTCTGATCCTGGGCAGACGGTGTCCAGGAAGGCCATGAGCTGGGCCTGGTTCATTTAAAGCAAGCTTTTTCTTTTTTTCCTCCAGCATCTCCCAGGCCATGATCCCCAACGTCAGAATCAGGCCTTCCCTAGGAAGAGCTCACTGACATTGGGTCGGGCAGAAAGGCCCTGACCTACTCGAGTTGGATGCTGTATGAGGATGTGCTCGGTGGGGATAAGGGAGAGGACTCAGGTGGACTGGATATCAGGGAGGGTCTTAGAGGAGGCTGGAGGAGTGAGACTTCAAAGTGGAAGGACTTCCCTGGGGACAGTGGTGGGGAGGTTGTCTGCAGAGCCCATGGAGGAAGAGCGTGGAGTTGAAGGTCAAGGGTTGCAAGATCTAATAGGTTAGGTCACCCAGGGATTTCAATGCTAAATACGAAATCTGGACTTTCTTCAGCAGGCCACAGGGAGTTCATGAATCATATAAGTGATCCTACACTGAAGGCAAATCTCGATTTTTATAAAGGAAAAAAAAAATTTTTTTTAATTAAGGTATCAGAGTTTAAATCTTTTGGAATGTTGACGAAACAGTCAGATGTCTAGTTATAACATCTAATTTATTTAGTTACATGTGCATATTTAAAATAACAGTATATACAAGAATACATTAGTACAAAATATTGCTTCCCCCCCCCATCTCACATTTCAAGTAACAACTTTATTCCCACTCTTCATGTGCACCTTGGACACTGAAGTCTTCATCCCCATAGAGCCGTGGTTTCTGGAGGCACTCCTCCTAGGTTATCTGAGATGCAGCGTAAGACACATGTCTGACACTGGCCTTGGGAAGCCTGACCCAATCCAGCGTCAGGACAGTCCTCTCCAGCCCTCACTTGTCATGTTGTTCAGGCTTATGAACCTTAGAACAAAACCACTTGCTTATTGCTTCTGAACTTGCTCTTTGAAGCTGGTTTACAAAACCCACTAGTGACAGGGAGGGAACCCCCGCCCCCCACAATCATTCATACCCTTCCCACACCCTTCCTTTAACCCATTCCCATGGGAGGGCCTGATTTGAGGTTGTTTGGGACTGAAATGTGAGGGGAAACCAGAGGTAGAGCAGTTGTAGGAGATGACAGCCTGACTGTAGGGGTGACTGGAAAGTAGTTCTTGGGGACAGGGCCAGAGTCCCAGGTGGGGTCAGCATCCCAGGTGCCCTTGGCTTGGACAGCCGTCTAATGCTGATAAGGGATTTATGTGCTTGAGTGAGTAACAGGTCTCAAGTTACACTTCTGAGTAGTGTGGGCACTTTCGATCAGAGGGCATGAAAACATTCATTTCCCATTTACAGGAAAGCTTCTGAGATTCTCAGCAGCAGCAATTGGGAATTTGCTAAAATGCAAAATCTCAGCGCCCTCCCCTCCCCTGCGCCCCCAACCACATACATTAACCCAGAAATTCTGGGGTGGGTCGGGGGAGGGAAGCAATCGATTGAACACGTTTTCTAGGGGGCCCTGATGCACGTGAAGCGTAAGGTCACGGCTTTCAGGTAATGGGCGGATGTCTTGAATGGCTGCCTGGACTTGACTTGCAGCTCTGGAGGGGCTGGCTTTCCTCCAAAGCCTGTCTCCCTGTTTATAACAAGAAAAAGGTGCGTGCTTAGGAGTATTGCATGGATTCCATGGGAGAGCACCCGGCATGGGGGGTTCCCAGTGCCGGTTAGTATGAAACCATCTCTAGAGGGGACCTCACAAGAGGCTGACCAGCTTGGTGTCAGCCCAACAGTGAGTGAGACTTGCCAAGATTGGGGTTTTCACATCACGTTTGTAGTAACTTTACACTAGGATCCTCATTTCTCGTTTATAAGGTTCACATCTCCCGAGAGTTCTGCAGACAGCCCCATGGGGCTGAGGCTGCTCCTAGGTCTACCCCAACAGGGCCTAGCCTGGGGGGCCCGAGGGGTCAAGGTGCCCAGCCCCTTGCTGTTAGCCAGGTGCTCAACACTTGAGAAAAAATGGCAATGAGGGAGCAGTGTTGCACACAGACAGCCCTCTGGGGGCTGGGAAGGGGGTTCAAAGGTGGGGGGGGTAAGGTCATGAACCCTGGTGACCTCCGCCAGGGCTCTGGGAGGAAGCGAGGTTAAATCATTGGCTCAAAGGGCCGTCCTGGCTCTAAAACCCCAGCATCTGCTTCAAATGCGCTTCTCACCTGTCTCCTTGTTGGAGTGGAAGCTCCAGTGGCCCAGAGGGTTTCACCCTACTCTGTGTCCCTGCATCATCAACACTTCTTCGTAGGCATTAAAGTACTTCTGCGTGGGTGACCAGCAGCTCTGTCGTTAAAAAAAGGGCTCTTTGCCAAGATGAGGGGCCCATGGGCTCAGGGCGGAGCTACACCTGATCTGGAGGCCCAGCTCCCACTGGCCCACAAGGTGCCGGCATATGGGTTCTCATTGAGATGGAGGGAGAGGTCAGCTCAGGTCATTTTGGAGTGAGCTGGAAAGCCACTTATCATGGACCTGGGTGTCAGGAAACACCACTACCACAACCCTCACTAGCTCCTTGGAAAATGCCAGTTTCCTCTGGCTGAACATAAGCCACTCTTTCCTGGCACCTGCCCGCCTACCACTGAGGCCCAGTTGCTCTGCCTGGGCTCATGAGCAACCCCCAGGGGCCAGCTGAGGAGAGCCCCGAGGCTGCACTGCCGTGCCTAGGGTGGTTTGCCAGCCACAGGCTGGGTGGAGGGAGCGGATGAGGAAACACGCGGTGGTGTGAAGCTGAAGGCAGAAGAGGTCCAACCCTGAGTGACAGGCATCAGGCGGGCTTCCCTCCATGCACAGGGACATCCTCTAGGCCTTTGCTCTCAAGGATCCCTCAACACCCTGCCAGCCATTTCCTTGCCCCCTCACCCAACTCCGTGCAGGACGCAGCTCCCTACTCTGAGCCCAAGCAGAGGCCTCCTCAGCAGACGGCCCCGTAGGGCAGCTATTCAGTTGGGCTCCTAAGCTGTAACCCTGAACATGCTGCTGGAATTAACCCCCACATCCAGCTCCAATCAAAGGCCAGACTCTGTGCCCAGTACCAAGTGGTAGGCACTCACAAATTCTGTGATAATCACTGCACTCCCTCATTTGAAGCTTTTATTAGCTACTCACTAAATGGGCACTATTTTATGCCTTCTATTTCTAGGTTTTACTGTCCATTGGTGCCAAAGAGGAAACGGAGTTTATCTTTCATAAGGATGTTTGGGAAGTGTCCAAAGACCCTAGTGTAGGTGACCATCCCCCAACAGGCAAAGCCCTGCCCTTTTCCAGGCCAGAGTAGCTTCTCCCTGGAAAAATGAGGGAGTGTCTTTTAGTTCTGTGAGTTTAGGATTCCACTTTAAGAGAATACACAAAATGACCAAGAAAGATTTGCTGAAGAAAAATTCCCCAGAATTTAGTGGTATTTTGCAAACACGCTGAGCACACACAATCCTTAGTGATCAGAGCTATCTGGTAGTAGTTTAGTCAAGGTCCTTTTGGTTGTAAGAAAAACTCACTTCAGATTGATTTTTAAAAAGCCAAAATGCATCCTAAGGATACCCGAGGGACTGGCGCAGTCCATGGCAAGGAAGCAGGAAACCCTCACTGGCCTGCTGGCTGCAAGGCAGCCGCTCCCTCCCACGTGCTCTCAGGTCTGTGTTTTCTGCTTGTCCACACGGCGCCGGCTCAGGGGTCCTGACTCGTAAGTGCCCTGTGTGCACTGGCACCCCAGACAGAGCCTGGGACTTCTCCTTCCCCTTGAAAACTTTTAGGATAAAGCATTTTCCTGGGCCTCTTTGGATCAGGAGAAGATCAACCCTGGTCCAATAAACTGGTGTGTGGGAGAGGGGAGGCGAGCGGTCATTGTATACAAACACGGCCCCACAACAGCGTCCTGAAAGAGGGACCCAGGGTATCAGCAGGTTGCTTAGCTGTTGGTACTTAAATACAACAACAAAAACAAAGACGTCTGTACTTGTCTGTTCCGAGTGACTTTCCCCTCCGAATTCTTACTGAACTAGCCAGAGCTTCAGAAATATAAATACACTTTGTAATGTTCTACTGAATAATGACACCCAAGCAGAAGAGGTTAAAACAGCTGCTCCCAGTTTTACTGCTCTCACTGGGCTTGGCTGATGCTTTTTATTTTCATCACATCTTACACGAGTGATGAAGATGCATCCGATCACAAGAGGTACCCTCTTTCATAATGTCTTTTTTCTTTTTAACAATGTGTATGGGTGTCAGCATGACATTAAAGCTGGATGTTCAGGGAAGCCTGCTTCATGGGCACGCTGTACACAGCCTGGCTCTCAAGGCCAGACGACCCCTCCCATTCTGAGGAGCAGGAGCGGCCAGAGACAGAGCTTCAGGACACACTTCATTTCTGTGTCCTACAGCAGGCAGGGCAGGAAAAGCCAGCCGGTCTCCAACCTGCTATCCTTTTCTTTATAAGGCCCTCACAGCTACCAACATCCCTACCAAGAAAGCACAGCACACACAGGTATAGGACTGGACAGCATCTTAATGGAAAGCACGCATGTCAACAGCCTAGACCCTGACAGACATTGTTATTCCAAAACATGCAGAGGCGGCATGTCACCCAAAACCACAGTTTATTCTATGAACTTTATATTGCTTTTGTTATTTAAAGACTGAAGCAAAGCGACATGGATGGAAGTATTCTGTTAAAAGAACAAAGTGAGTCAATCACAGCACAGGCAACTAATAATACTCGGGTCTATGCCACACGCTCCAAACACAGGGCTGAGTCCAGCAGTGGCTCTGTTCTGGGTTCTTGTAAAGCAAATGGAAATACTGGGAGGAATCAACACATTTCAATAGAGGAGCCATAAATGCCCTGAAAGCAGAAAGTTGACACAATTTTAAATATAATTCATATATATTTTAAAATCAAACACAATTAAATAGAATATGGTTTAAGTACATGAACACTTGGCTTTAGAAGAATAACAGAGATGGTACACAGTACCAAAACCCACACACAGCCTTTCTGCTTCATCTGTTGATGAAATGGCGTGCCTCTTGCACAGTCAGGTATTGCAGTGGAAGGAACTCCATTCATTCAAGACTTTCTCAAGGACAGAGGTGATTATTAATTATATATTTATATGTATATATATATATATATATTTTTTTTTTTGCAAAGTCTGAGCAAAAGCAGTAACACCTAAGAGAATGTTCTTCCCCCAACAGTCCGGGTGGCGAGGCCGTGCTGGCAGCACCGCCATGGAGTGTGCTTACCGCCAGGGTGGCTCCACTGGGGGCAGTGTGGCCCAGACCCTGAGGCCAATGGAGTGGAACTGCAGCGAGCGGCGTCTCATGACCATGGACGAAGGAGAAAGGCCACGAGCTGCACACTGCCAGCGCAGCAAAGATGGGCGGCAGGGGTCAGAGATGAGGGCCCTTTTCCCCCACCCTTGCCTGCCCACACCCCTGCCCGCCACTTGCTTTAAAAAAGTGTACAACTGGGAACAAACATTTGTTCAAGGAACCACAGGGGAAAACTGGAGTGACGGTTGTTGCAAATTCCTTTCTTTGTGTGCTGTGAGGGGAGGGACGTCTCCAGAGCACAGAAACTGGAGGAGCAGGGCCTAATGCTCACAGGGCAGAGGGCGGCCCCTCCAGCAGAGGAGCTGATTTACGTATATTGCATCCCGGGAGCAATTAAAATGTGAAAACGGCAAACTGCCACCAAAGGGAAGGACAATGTTCACCACACCTTGACCCATGACCTCTCAGAGTCCTTCCAGATGAACTGCTCTGTGCAGGCCCTATTCCGGGGAAGGAAAGCCACCTGCCAGCACTGAGCTGCCTGGCTGGGGCCAGGCCGACTCACCTGTTTGTGTAGGAGATGGAGCAAAACACCCCAGGCACCTGCCTCATGATGCTGCTGGGGTGGGAGACTGCCACAGTGGCGCATCAAACACCAGCTCCATGCCCACCCGCCTCCCATGGCACCTGGCCCTGCAGATCCCTGTGGGCTAAATTCTTCTGTGGATGGGTTATTGCCATTGGAAAACGATTAATCTCTAGTAGTGTAAACAGTGCCCTTTGGTCTCTCTGACTGTCACTGTGCGATCATCTGGGTAGCAGGGCATCTACAAGCCGCTCTCCATGGTGGAAGTCTGGGATTGTCTGCCCTTCTTTCCTGGGAACGACAGTGAGAAGAAATACAGTGCTGTTTTCATTGGCTGTGGTGGGGAATCCAACCAAAGGAAAAAAGTTTTCTTATTTTCCAAAAGCAGATTTCCTTGATCTCAGGTCTGAGTCATATCTGAAAAAAGGAAGGAAAAGACAAAGGTAAGGTACATTTCTACAACCAGGGACACAGTACTGTCACAAGGAAAAAGGGGACGCAGTGCTGAGTGAGTGCCTCCCGCATACCAGGTACTGTGTACCACCTCAGGACCCTACTACAATCACCTCCACTTACAGCAGAGCCAATGAAAGGCTGAAGATGCCAAGTACCCACCCGAAGGTGATGTGATGAGGACTGACAACCAGACTTGCTTTTTTATCTTTCTATCTAGGTAATAGATATTAGAATGAAATATCTACTTTTTGACAAATAATTCTGTTTCTAGGAATTAACTCCACAACACACTCTTAAGAGGGGACAAAGACTTTCATACACTATTCATTAAAGCATTGTTTTCTGACAGGGAACAATCCCAGACAACCAGATGACCATCTGCTGGGGATTCATGAAATGGAGACAGAGCTATAACATGGAATTCTCCAGAGCTTCTAGCAAGAAAACAGAGACTTGTGATATTCTGGCTGCCTGAGACCGAGCTTCTGAAGCTGAGTCCACCTTCTCACTGCACTGACAAGGAAACAAACATCACAGAAGACATGGTCCTTACTAACTGTGAGATGGAAAATATACACACGAAATAAGTCAGTAATGCTGTGAGTTTAAATGCCCAAGTGCTTTTTACAGACAAATGCAGGGCAGCTGATTCAAAGCAGGGAGATATCCACATGGGTTAAGGAGAAGCTGTGACCTCATCTGTGGGGGCAGGACTTTCACATTCACAGACTCATGGACTGAGAATTACAGGGGATCTTAGGAGATCTTCTTGTCCAACGTCTCTGATCTGCTGATAAGGAAATGAAGGGACCAGAAAGAAGCAATTCGCACAAGGTCACACATACTGACCTAGAATGGATGGTGCTAGGTCTGCTGGCCCAGTGCTTTGACCACACTGATACCCTGCAGGACTGTCATCTCGGCCAACCAAAGAGAAGACCAAGTAAGGTTAAAAGCAAAGTATACCTGCATATCTTAGACATGAAAAGCACACATGGTAATAAAACAATGAAAAGCCTTAAGCTGAAAATCTGCTTTCCAAAATGGTTCTAAAGAACAGTTTCATACTGTGGAATATTTGATCATCAACATGATAACGGGGGATCACAGAAACAACCATCTTGCACTTCTTTCTACACCTTTATCTCGCTCTTTGCTATTTTGGGTTTGACTAAGCCAGTGAGGATAAATATAGGTACAAATTATCACCCTTACACAGAAAAGACGACAGAGTCTGCAAAAGTGAACAGAGCTTTGGTCCGAATCAGCTCAGTGAAAAGTTCAAAATTACAACAAGCTCTATTAACGACAGTTCTTAAGAGTAAAAAGCTGGCAAGGAACGGGGTGATGTTAGATCCACATCTCAATTCCTGCCTCCAAACTATGGAGGGTCACAGGGGACATCACATGAACAGAGGTAGCTTGGGTTCCTAACTCCTGCTAACGTGGGCAATGCGGAGCAGTTTAACGCCATCATCAGGAGTCTGAGCAGAAGTTCTCCTGTCGTGTGAAGTCCTCCTGAGTCAACTCAGGTTACAGAATGCAAAGCTAGAAGAACACTGGGAGTCTTTTCTTGAAGAAAACACCAGGGGGCTCAGCGGCTCTCTCCAACTTGCTGGGATATCTGTGAGGCTCTTGCAGGGACAGCTGGTGAAGCTACAGAAAGACAGAGTATTCGGTTGAGGCAAGTCAGAATCTCGGATTACTGTTGGTGACCTCCAGGTAAAGATGGGCAGAGAGATCATACCCATTCTATTCCACCTTCCTAAAACAGTGCCGAAGTATAAAACCAAATTCACATGAATGGGAAAAGTGAGAGAAGAGGTAACAGCAGTAGAGTGGAAGGAAATGGATGTATATACATGACTGAGCAGACCTCCTCCCTCCAAAGTAACTGGTACTCACTTTTATTTCCTTCTTTCTGTCTTTCTCTGGGTTTCATTTACTCATTTTCTAGTTTAAGACAGAAGACTGACTTTTCCTCATCTAATACCAACATTTAATGCTACAAATCTGCCTGTAAGAATGGCTTCAGCAGTACCCCACAAGCATGGCCATCCCCCAGGAATGGTGAGGCACTGTTTCCAGGGCCCCTGCAGATACCAACAAGCCGAGAATGCTTGAGCCCCTGACACAGTGTGGGGCGTAGTATTTCCATATAACCCACACACCTCATCCTGAGGACCTGAAATCACCTCTCGCTTACTTATAATTACCTAATACAATGTTAATACCACGTAAATAGTTGCTGGACACAGCAAATCAAGTTCTGCTTTTTGGAGCTTTCTGGAAAAATTTTTTTTAGAAATGCATTTTTGACTCATGGTTGACTGAACCATGGATGTGAACCTTCAGATGTGGAGCCCATGAATAAGGAGGGCAGACTCCACTATGCTGTATTTTCAGCCCAAAGCATTTTCTAATTTCCCTTTGGATTTCTTTATTGGCTACTCCTAGCCCCAGGTTCCAGGAACTGTCCAGTCTGATTTCTAGCAGTTCTTTCCTACAATGGGCATTTTTACCCTACTGTGTAGAGACCAGTACTTGGCCAAGGCCTTGTAAGGACCTCTCTAAATATCTTTGGAGCCTCTTTTCTGTGCAGGCCTTTCTTTTTCCAATACCCTGTCCTATGAGTTCCAGTCACCTTGGGCTCTCTGAACTTCAATTTCTGACTCTTCAATTCAGTTAAGACAATGAACTTGCTAGGCTTCCTCCTCCCTGCACATTGGAAACTGCTCTGGGGAAGTGAACCAGGTATCACCTCAGTGTTACCCTTCTTGCAGGGGCTACAGCTGTCTACTGCCCGTTGCCTAGTATCTGGAAATAGTTGTTTCATTCAGTTTGCCACTTTTCCAGTTGTTTATCATGAGAGGGCAATTCCTAAAGGCAGGAGCAGAAGTTCCTCTACGTCCTGCATGCTTGTATCTAGGTCTAATTCTCTCTCGTTTCATGCGGGCTGGGTCCTTACCTTTGTGGACTTCTCTAACGGCTGATCACACTGGGCCTGCTGCATCACATCACTGACTATCATTTTAGCAATCTTCCAAGCTAGCTCCTCCTGGGCCTAAAAAAGTAATTAAAATGTTGATAACAGTTATTTGCTAGAAGAATCAACAAACATTATTAGTGCTCTAAACACAACTGCATATACACATCATTTCTACGTACTTGGAAAGAAGCACATTCCTATGTATCAAAGGACCCAGGCCACCCTCTGGTTTTGGTATGTTTACATATGATTCACTGGCCCCCCAGAGTCAGCTACAGGCTAGCCAACAGCATGACTAGTTTCACGTTAGATGGTCAAAATCAAACACTCTTCTTCTTCCACTCTCGTCTTTCAATGTACCTAACTATCCAAAAAAGCAAACCTCTATTTCTGAAAGTATACCTGACAGTGAGGAAGGAAACGTTTGAGTTCTGTTGTGGCATTGATCGCTGATGCCTGCTGACTGATAGGAACCTGACTGCTTGACTGTTTTCCATGGTCAGAGTCTCTGGACCGAGGACCACCGCCTCCAAGCAACTGTGAGATCTTGGAAGGGCCACCCCTTCCTGTTAACCTCTGAGACAAGGAAACAATAAGGGGCCATGCTGCTTAAGCAAGGAACTAAGGAGAGAGAAAGCCTGAAACCTTACTTAGAATAAGTGCCCCTATTAAGACAGAAATCTTTTTACACTAAAAGCAGAATTTACCTCATCAGTATTTCCTTGCACCCATTTCTTCATAGCTTGAGAGAACATGGATCCTAGTAAACAAAGCCAAAGTTGAATGTAGACCTCATGCATAATTTTGCATTAAAAAAGATTATTAAAAGCCATTTCCCAGGTTTTAAAAGATAAACTTCTAAGATTTTTAAAAAATCATTTGCTTTTGGCTGTGCTGGGCCTTCGCTGCTGCATGGGCTTTTCTCTAGTTGCAGCGAGTGGGGGCTACTCGCTAGCTGTAGTGTTCTCACTGTGGCGGCTTCTCTTGTTGCAGAGCGCGGGGTCTAGGATATGCATGCTTCAGTGGTTATAGCACATGGGCTCAATAGCTGTGGCTCCTGGGCTCCAGAGCAGAGGCTCAGCAGTTGTGGCACATGGGGTCTTCCCAAACTAGGGATCAAACCCACGTCTCCTACATTGGCAGGCAAATTCTTTACCACTGAGCTACCAAGGAAGCCCCAAAAGACATTTTTTAAAAAAGATATATATATATATATATATATATTTTTTTTTTTTTTGTACAACCTCACTCCCAAATTAAGGCATATAACCATTAACAAAAACTGATTATATTGTTTCCATAAGAGACTATTTAACTTGTAAATATTATGGCTTGAAAAAACTTTGAAAAGCTGTTTTAGAGCTTGTTTTTCTTCTGTTCTCCTCACTTGATGAAAGAAACCATCAACCGGTGTTAAAATTCGCAGTAAACATTCAAAGATCAAATAAAACCAGGACCAGGATCTGGCCTTGAGGGCAGAATCTAGCGATACATCAGGAGGTACAACCCACTGACAGGTGGATGGACATAAATCTTTCAGACCAGCTCCTCTACTAAAGGGTTTCCAGTGCAGATGCCGCTGCTACATGTTGGATCTCTGGTCTGCAAATTCGCTGGTAAGATCAGCATTTTAAACAGCCAGGCTCTGTCCAGGCTGTAACAACTTCCCAGGAGACACACAGCCTCTTCACACATCTGTACCTAAAATGCTGAGGCACCACCGAGGAAGGAGGCTAGTCTCTATTTCTGTGAGTTAAACACACAGCTTATCCTTTCATGAATACAAACAGGCTCACATTCTAACTCTGCCTTAAACCAAGTGGCTGGCAGACTGTTTCTCAGGCAAGATCCTGATTAGTTCAATGACTGGAGTAGCCTATAGTAAACTGTAGCATTCATGAAAAATACAAAACCTGGACCCTTTCCCCTTAATAATTTGTATTACTAGCCAGAAGTCAAAATACTGGTCTTGTTAAACTTTATGGCCAGGCAGAGTCAATATTTCATGGCCACAACATTACATGTTCTCCCTAAAGTCTCAAATGGCTGTTGAACCCACTGAATTTCTTGGCGCTCAACTCTTTCTCCAGGCTACTGACAGCCTCTACTTGCTAAAGCGTCCCCCTCTTCTTCTAGTAGGGCCTCCCCACTCCATAGGAACTTCTTCAGGACTCCACTGTTCCCTCAGCACTTTCTCTGGGGCATCTCATGCCCTCCTTGGCTTCAACTTCCTTCAAAATGCAAATAACTCAAAAATTTGTTCTTGGGTGTCAGACCAATACTTAACTTAAAAATTGTCCTACAAACTTAACCTGCTCCAAATTGAGCTCTTCTCTCATATACTCTTTTTTTTGTAGCCTTCATCTCAGACATTAATTTAATCCTCCATTGAAAATCAATGTCATAACGTTTTATCTAGAGAACCCATGTTAAAATCTCATCTGCCTTCCTAATTTACTCTCCCCGTGAATCTGTAAGCAAATTCCACGGTGGATGTAGTCTCCTGAATTTCCTAAGTGTTATAAATCTGACCTAATTCCTGCTACCACTACCTACCCCCAAATCCCCTTCTTCTACTTACATTACTAGTGAATCCTACTCCCCGAGTAGCCTCTCTGACACCAGACTCTTCCCAACTGCACTTTATGCCCAGACTATGGCAGAAAGAAGCATCTCACTGCACTCTGCTTAGAAATCCCTGCGGCCCAGAAGACAGGACCACAGGCTCCCTAAGAAACACATGAGGGCATTCATAGGGCACACACAGCTCCATCTCCCTCCAGTGCAGCGCCACTGCAGAGACCGCCCGCTCACAACATCCCTTACAATTCCTTCCTGTGACACTTTCTCCTAGATGGTGTGAAGGTGACTATTAAAATTACCTTGCTTGACCCGAAAGTAAAGTTCCCATATTTTCAGAAGCTTCTGAGATACAGCCGCCTTAAAATGTGGCCCTTCCTTCTGTGCTCTATCATCAGAGCTTTAAAATCCAAAATAGAACTACAGGTTGGCAAATGACAAACACTCTCTGCAGCTGCCCTCAGCAAGGAGAGGAAAGGAGAGGAAGCAGAACTGAACTGCAAACAACTGCTGTCAGCATGGTATTCTGAGCCATTGTTTCATGCAGATGCGCCTTCTGTAATGGGAAAGCAAGTTCAGTAACTTCTGATTCAGAGATAGAGACTGTGTGGAGACACGATTACACCAAGCCCTTGGACTCACTCCTGACTATAAACACAAGGTTGAAGACATGATAGCTATTTTGTAAAATAAACAGTTTAAATCTTCAACAACCCTTCACTTACAGGCAATGACTAATGTGAGTAAAGGCGTGATACAATGTATAAAAACACAAACCTTTTGATTTCTTTACGTCAGGTTCAGGCTCAGATTCTCGGATGAACTGACCCAAATCACTAACTCTTCCAAACGTCATCTTCCTAAATAAGTATGAAAAGAACACAATGTCTAACAATCTATTTGAAATTAAGAAAAAAAATTAAACTTAAACATCTTGAGAAGGAAATGGCAAACCACTCCAGTATCCTTGCCTGGAAAATCCGATGGACAGAGAAGCCTGGTAGGCTATAGTCCATGGGGTCGCAAAGAGTCGGACACGACTGAGCGACTTCACTTTCACTTTAGGGTACTACAGACCAGGATTAAGATATTTAATGAAGCTCAATAAAGGCTTTAAAAAAAAAAAATCTTATCTAGATCTAGAAAATGAGAAATACAATTTATACCTATCCATTTTACTCAGAGTGGGACTTATCTCAAAAAGAATTGTCCCCCACAGAAAGCAAACTTTCTCTAACCCATTAATACCAAAACCCAGTTAATACCAATAACCCATTAATACCAATAACCATCAATGCCAAATAGTAACATAACACACTGTGAAATACTTAGCAACAGTTATGAGCTATAATTAACATTATGGAATAGCAGAACACAGTTAAGATGAGGTAAATATGTGTAGACTAAGATAGAAAAATCTCCAAACTCACTATGAATGAAAGCACAAGACAGAATGGAGTGTAATTTCAATCACATAAATATAAGCCAACAAAAATATACACCATAACGTAACAGTAATTATCCTGAGAAGGAAGGGGAGAAAATAGGCACTGGTTTGTCATCAAAGGGCACAGTAGCCTTATTTGTAAATTTCATTTTTGGAAGAAGAGATCAATATATTTGTATTAGTTAAACTTATTTAAAAGAAGAAAATTTTATAATGCCTATATATTATTTCACCTCAGGTAAAGCAGATTTTATTCTAGAAAGAGTCTTCCTAATAAGTCAGTTAATATATGGGTGCCAATACATCAACTGCTACAGATTTATTTGCCTTTAGAAAAATTTCAGGAAGATGCTAGAATCACTAAACTAAAACAAACACTAAAATCTATCTCTCAAGATAGAGGAAAAAAATCATTATTTCACTCACACGAGAAGGCAATGGCACCCCACTCCAGTACTCTTGCCTGGAAAATCCCATGGACGGAGGAGCCTGGTAGGCTGCAGTCCATGGGGTCACTAAGAGTCAGACACGACTGAGCGACTTCCCTTTCACTTTTCACTTTCATGCACTGGAGAAGGAAATGGCAACCCACTCCAGTGTTCTTGCCTGGAGAATCCCAGGGACGGGGGAGCCTGGTGGGCTTCCGTCTATGGGGTCGCACAGAGTCAGACACGACTGAAGTGACTTAGCAGCAGCAGCAGCATACATATACTTAATTCACAAATTTAAATTTTATAAATTAACATGTATTTATTTTACATACAAGAAAAACTATAGAAATTAAACATCTTGCAATTGACGGTCTTTCTTAAGGTCTGAAATAAATGAAGCAATCATTCCTTAAGAATAAATAGCATCTTTGGGAATTAACTCATTTAGCATTATTGTCTACCATCTCCTGAAAGAAGAAATAAAGATTACTACAACACGGACACAGCTGAAGACTGAGTAGCCAAAATAACTTTCTATTTACTTCAAAGTATTTTCTGGACTCCTTGGTCTCCCAGATATCACTTTACTTTCTAGTAAAAGCAATTAAGCATGCTGAAATCCCCTTTCATGGTACTGCCAGGACTGGGGTGGGGTAATCATGCATGCCTTTACACAGGTTTGTGTGTTTTCAAGCCATCTTCAGGGAAGAGGAACTGATATTATGATTTAATCTGTGGTAAAGATTGAGAAGTGCTGTATCACTGCCTTTCTGTTTCAGGATAAAATAAACAACCAAGTTAACTGCAATCATTCTATTCTATTTCCTCAAATACAGCTGGTTCCCAGTATCTGCAGGCTCCAGATCTACAGACTCAATCAACGACTGACTGAAAAAAAGCACTGACATTCTGTTAGATATTATAAGTAATCAAGAGATGATTTATACGGGTTTAAAATACCAGGCCATTTGATACAAGGCACTCGGGCATCCTCAGATTCTGGTATCTGAGGGGATCCTGCAATCCCCTGCAGTTACTGACGGCCAACGGTACTAGTTATTTAGTCCATGATAAATGCTTCAGCATCTTTGTAGTTTAAAACAGAGACTTCAAAATAGCTAACATATGAATCAAATGAAACACGGACAAGACAACCTAGCACACATTATGTAAACATGACATGCATCAGTGTCATACACAGCGGTGGAATAAGGACGGCAATGGAATCCACTGAGTGCTCACTGCTATCAGGCAACGTTTTCAATGCTTTTCACGTACTATCTCATTTAACCCCCTCACCAACCCAACAAAGCAGGACTCATTCTTGCTTCACGGATGAAAAACTGGAGAGCATTAGGCAGCTTGCCATCAGCAGTTGAGCCAAGATTAAACCCAGGAAGTCACTCCTGAGCCTTCGCCCTCAATCGTACTCTACTGCACTACATGTAAAAGGGAAGGGCATAGATGAGACAGTGGAAAAAATTTTTACATTTTAAATTAAAAAAAATTTTTTAAAAAGAAGCTTACCCTGCATATGTCCGTTGATACAAAGATTCTGGATCCAGACTTGCAGCGTCCACAATTATCGCTTCATCAAAATTTTTCAGAATCTTAACACTGGCTTTTTTCACACTGGACTACAACAGAAATTGTGAAATCAGTGTATGTTATTCAGGAGTCCAGTCAGTCCTCGGTTTGGAATGACAGAGCTATACAAAATCTTCAGTGTTTGAAACACACACACTTTCCACTCAAGTCTGTCACAAATGAGATGCTTAAAAGCAATGATCCTGAGACTCAAACATAAGTGCAGGAGGGAAGCACAATACTGACACATATGACACGTGCATCCATAGGCCACATGTGCTCTCCCTAAGGAATCGAGTTCCAACAAGTGAGCTTATGCTCCCAACTGTGTAAAACTCCCTTCTTCCATGCCGATGTATCTTGGCTGATAAATGTAAAGCCCAACTTTCACAGGATCAACATGAACGCTTCTGATTCTTAGTGTGGCCATGTGACAAAACAGAAGATGGAGGAAACTTGCTAAGATGAATAGTATTTTACCTCCCACTCCTCATGCCCACAAAGAAAACAAGTCAGAATTGGTACTTCTATGAAATAGAGGCATGGGTTGACCCAGTGACTCCACTTCTAAAATTCAATCATAAATAATTTATACAAAATGACTTACACACAAGATTATTTGTTGCAGCATTGTTTAAAGTAACAGCAGATAGGAATACCTTTAACATCAATGACTAAAACACAGGTTAAATTAAAAATAAATATATAAAGTAACTGACCAAACACTTAGAGAACACTCTACAGCAAAGATGCTCATTGTCACCACTTCTGTTCAACACTGTACTGCAATTTCTAGCCAGAGCAGATAGGTAAGAAAAGGAATAAAAGATATCCAAAATTGATAAGAAATAAAACTATTTCTATTTGCAGATGACATGATCTTAGACAGAAAACCCTAAAGAATCCACAAGAAAACTATTTAGAGCTAACAAATGAATTTAGTAAAGTTGAAGGTACAAGATAAACACACAAAAAGCAGTAATATTTCTACACATGTGATGAAGAATCAGAAAAATAAATTAAGGAAACAATTTCTAATAGCATCAAAGATAATAAACTACGTAGGAATAACCTGACTCAAGGAGGTGCAAAAAGTGTACACTTAAAACTACGAAACACTGCTGTAAGAAATAAAAGATGGCATAAATAAATGGAATGGTATTCCGTGTTCAGACTGTAAGACTCAATACTGTGAAGATGGCAACACTTCCTAAAGGAACCTTGACAGATTCAGTGTAATTCTGACCAAAATGTTAAAGCTGATCCTAAAATTCACATGAAACTACAAGGAACCAGAACAGCCAAATCAATCTTGCAAATGAAAAAAATGCAAAGTCAGAGGACACACACACACAGTTCCTGATTTTGAAGCTTTCAAAACCTATAAACTGTAGTAATCACAACAACGCAGCACAGTCTACGCATAGACACTGATGATGCAGTTGACACACACACACAGTTCGTGATTTCGAAGCTTTCAAAACCTATAAACCGTAGTAATCACAACAATGCAGCACAGTCTACGTATAGACACAGATGATGGAGCTGAGCCCAGAGTCCGGGAGTAAACCCATATTTTTGTTGTTTAGTCATGAGCCTAAGGTCAAATGATTTTCAACAAGGGTGCCAGGACCATTCAATGGTGAAAGAGGAGTTTTTTCAATAAACAGTGCTGGGACAACTAGATATTCACATTCAAAAGAATAAAGTTGAATCCTGCTTCACATAATATATAAAACTAACTCAAAATGGATCAAAGGCCCAAAACTCTCAGAAGAAAACAGGTGGGCATGAGAGGTGGCCGTTTACTGGACACGATGAGCAAGTCATGGTGATGGCAACACAAGACTGCAAATATACTGATGTCACAGAGCCGTATACTTTATAATGGTTAAATTCATGCTAAAGGAGTTTTTCCTCAATAAAAAAATTGCATTTCTAAACACAATGAACAAGCTGAATATGAGATTGAGAAAACAATTACATATATAAAAGCATTAAGAAAAATAAAACATCCTAGAAATAAATTTAAGACAAGAAACACAGACGTATACTTAAAAACAACAAAATATAAGGTGGCAATCCTCACCAAATTGATCTGCGGAGTTAAAGTCCTCCTTCCCTATCAGAATCCTGACTAGCTTCTTCGTAGACATTGACAAGCTGATCCTAAAATTCATATGGAATTGCAAGAGACCTCAAACCATCAAAACAATCTTGAGAGAAGAACTAAGTTGGAGGACTCTAATTTCCCGATTTCAAAACTTATTACAAAGGAACAGTAATCAAGACTGAGTTAAACAGTCATCATTTGACCCAGCATCCTACTCCTAGGTACGTACACCAGAGAAATGAAAATATACATCCACCCAAAAACTGTACAGCAGCGTGGCTTACAACAGCCAGAACAATAACCCCAACGTCCACAAGCTGAGGAGTGAACAAAATGTGGTGTGTCTATATGATGGAGTGTCACTTGGCCACAAGAAGAACAAAGTTCTAACACATGCTAAAAACACAGATGAACCTCGAAAAAAGAAGCCCGTCACAAAGACAACATATCACAAGGTTCCACTTATATGAGACATCTGGAACAGGCAAATCTATAGACAGAAAGTCAATTAGCAGTCATCCAGGGCTGGAGGAACGAGGACTCGGAGGGTGAGAGTTAAAGGGTACAGGCCTCCTTTCTGGGTGAAACAATGTTCTATAACTGATTGTGGTGAGAGTTAAGCAATGCTATAAATGTACTACAAAACCACTGAATTATACAGTGTAAACGGATAAACTGTACGGTATGTGAAGCATACCTCAATAAGGTTGCACAAAAAAAAGAAAGAAAAGAGGAGGACAGTGGCAGGAAGGGGACAAGAGTGTCTGACAACCTGGTAAGGTGTTCTCTTTCTTGCCCTAGATGCTGGTCACATGGGTTAGGTTTGCTTATCTAAATTCTTCGAGCTCTACATGATTATTAAATGTAGACTTTTCTGTAACATATTATACTTCAACCAAAAATGTAAAAGTACTTTTTATGGTTAGCACCTAGACCTTTTTGTCTAAACAAAAACAGCATTCTACTGGGTTGGCCAAAAAGTTAATTTGGGTTTGTCAATCATCAGAAAGATTTTGGTTAGAATATCTAGTAAGTAGGCTAATTTTATCTTTCCTTGTTTCTTCCACAACCTAAAGTGTATAAACGGGGTCTGATGCTAGGATCTGAGTGAAAGGATCCTAATGGCTGGGCACACGGGTCACTACCTGAGAGGTGGAGTTGTCGGCAGCCCCAGGGTGGGAGTCGTCAGGAGGACCCATAGAGCCTGGAGCTGTCAGCGAGACACTCCCTCCCAGGAACTCGTCTCCTCGAACTGAGTGGATGAGATCGTTCAAATATTTATAATACAGATTGCTGGACAAAAAGCCAGGCAAAAAGACCTGAAAGAGAAGATACCTTGTTAATGCTACCAGTCACCACTCCTGATCTTACGTCTTGTTGTACCCCAAGTATTATCCCTTTGTACACAGTTTACATTATAACTAAAACTACAACATGTACAATTTATAGGCTCCCGGAAAACTAGCCATGAAACTACTGAATCTGGACTTCTTGAAACTAGGCTTTTCTGGTTTGTTATAAATACTGAAGTCTTCGTGTATATGTTGATTTTGACTTCTGGACTGATTTAAGATAAATTACCAGGAGTGTGACTACTGAGTTCAACTCATGAAAACTTCAGCTTTGATAAATCCTAAGGATAATCACTAGCAGTATTATCAAGGCATCTATTCTGACACAGGCTTTCCAACACTAGCGTCTGTTTTTTCAAATCACTGTTAAATAAACATCTAATGTACACAGATGTTTTCGTTTGCATTTAAAAATTATTAATGTCCTAAGCTCCCATTATTATTACTGGCATTTCCTATTTTCAACTTTTCCTTTACAGTATTCAGCACAACTATAAATACTGATGTCTGTGTTTCACATACGCCTTCCTCCTAGACAGAGCTGCAGAAGGGCAGAAACCATGTTTCTTCTTCTGTTTACCCGTCACAATATCCAGCACAGAAATACTCAAACTATTAGTGAAGGAGGCACACATTCTTCTCCCCATTTACCTACTTGATAGTACTGTACTCTGATATTCTATTTTTCTCTTTTATTAACCAGAAAGTTTACCTTCTTTGTATGATACAGATCTTGAACTTTCCCTCTAAGATTACATCAGAGAATAACTGAGGCACAAGTTCCAACTCTTTCTCAATAATAAGCAGCTATTAGCACTTACCTTGTAAGTGACAACGATATAAAAAACTAACTGTTCCAACCCTGTTAGAGGGTTTGGTGAAAAATTTGGGTCACCCCTAAGCTAACTTTGCTCAGTACTATCAGTTATCTAAAAGCAATAATAACAGCAACAGTAATAACAGCAGTTCACATTCTTTAACGCTTACGATGTGTCAGGGGCTATGTTACTAGTAAGCACTCTACACGTCTTACCTCACTTTCATCCTCAAAACACTTCTGAGGTTAAGTACCTGTATGAGCCCCACCTCAGAGAGGAGGAAAATGGCACTGAAGGACTTCGGGAGCTGCCTGGGTCCCTTGGCCTATAGGGTTGAGATTAATACACACCAAGCCAGACTCAAAGCCTTTGCTCTTAATCAACATTGCATTGTTTCAGTTGTCCACTGTTGTGTTTGCTTTCCTCCACATTTCATTTTCTGACTTACACCAGGAAAAACTTCCTATAGTTGAACACTTCTGGGATTTTGGTTACCTTCTCCATGGTTGTCCAGGCCTGACGTAATGGAGTTGTGAAACAGTTAGGGAGTGGCCCACCTTCCCGGCAGATGTTGGATTCAATTTCCAGTCGCACAACATCGTCAAATCCAAGAGGGTGTGTGGCCTGGAGGGAGAAGTACCTACAACAGAAAGACGGCCAAAGTCAACCCATATCCCAGCAATCACAGCGCCTTCTGGCACCGACTCCAGAGACCCTCCTATGAGGCTCGTGCAGACCAAGGCCTACAGAGCTGGGTGGAGGGCAGCCCTGCAGCGACCTTTTCTCCCACCACATCTGAGCATTCTGCGGCTTCCAGCTCCTCTTCACAACGCACATACAGAAAGGCTAATGAAACACAATATTAGGAAAAAAAAGAAAAGCGAAAGAGTAGGAATGGGTAAAGTCAAATTTGGCACAATGACCTGATAAAACAATAGTGCTGGTGGGTGTCTTCATTTGAAGACGGCTCCCCATTTGGACACGGGATCCAGGGCAGACGGCATCCCTGTGAGGGGTGCACTGAGCTCCACCAGGTCCTCACTGCTGCCACTCTTCTGTTCCAGCACAGAAAACCCCACTTTCTTGTTATCAGTATTTTCTTAACAAAAAGTGAGCTTCCTCCCACCTTGCAACAAGTAAGTTGGCAATTATTCCTCTATGCTTTGAATTGTGGGGCAACACATACCAAAAAAAATTTTTTTTGGCCACACTATGTGGCTTGCAGGGTCTTAGTTCTTAGACCTGGGCTTGAAACTAGGCCCCAGATTCAATCCTTGAAATTGCGGAATTCTAACCACTGGATTACGAGGGAACTACCCCAAATTTCTAAACGTACACATCTGCCATGTTAATGTCCATATAACAATGTTTCCTGTACAATATTTTCCCACAAATATATTATACTAAAATAAACACTGGACAAACATTAGAACTGCATCCAAGTCCTGCTGCTAATCTGCCCTGTGACTTTGAGAAATTCACCACCTGTGTGGGCCCTGGTGTTCTCATCAGCAAATTGGGAAAATCAGACCAGATCTTCTCCTGGCTATTCATCAGGATCACCAGATGTTTTTACAGAGAAAGATTCCTGGGTCATGCCTCAAACCCACCGAGTCAGAATGTTTTCCACCAGAGAGCAGGAAACCTATTTTTGACAAGTTCCTAGGTGATGCGTGCACTGACAGGAGCATGAGCACACCTGGCAAGTGGAAACCCCTGACCCAGATGCTCTCAGCTCTCTGCCAACCCTAAGGTCCCGCTGATTTTTTTCTTTACCCTCAAGCTGTCTTCTTAGCAAGTGCTTGTGGATACAAACATCACACTGCTTTTCTTCACAGGAGAAAAGGTGGATGAAAATGAGGAGAACACAGTTTCCAGTTCCATTCCCTGTCAGACTGTGCTGCCATCTCATCTTCTGGGAAAGCTAATGAAAAACTGCTCTCTGCTAAGCGGTCAGTCCGGCTGAGTAGCCACTGAGCCCTCTGCAATATATTCCCGTTGGTTTCATCTTCTTCCATGTCCCAACCCAAGTTTTCAATCACCCAAAGCGCCAATGAGTCTGCTCATGCCAGTGCCTCCTCCAAGAACATTCTTTCCCACCTTCTTTGGCGACAGAATCCAATTCACTCTTTGGGATGCAATCAGATCTTCCTTCTGTGAAGCCCTCAGTGACCTCCACCATCACTGACCTGCACGGCCCCCACACCCTGCGTTCCCACCGGCAACTTGTGTTCTGGGAACCCCCACTGTGCACACACCAGTAGGCAGCTCCTCCGTGGCTCCCTGTGAGCTCCCTGATGGCAGAGACCCAGGTGACCCACCTTTACTACCCAAGAGCACATCAAATGCTCAGTATCTGCTAAGTGCCAAAGTCCTCCACCAACTAGACTCACTTGTCATATAAGATCATGGCGTCATTTTGCGCCTCCTGTCCGTCGTACTGCCCTTTTTTGGCAGCGAGCTGAGACTGGAAGTTGTCTGCTGCCAACCAGAACTGTAGGATATTCACTGCGTCCTCTTTCTCCATATACTGGGAAGTAAACATACAAAAGAGGAAAATCAGACTGAAAATCTGTAAACAGATTTCTTTCACCATCTTTCATCTATATATAAGCATCGACTATTGAAATATAGGACATCAAGAGAAGAAATTCCCGCAAAACCACCCACTCCCCAAAGAGATCCACTTGCTCACTTAATGCCAGTCAGCAACTTACAGTCATTTGAGATTGAAAAAATATTAAAATATTGTTTTAGGAGGGAAAAAAACAAACCAAACCAACAAACAAAACTCCACCCCAATCAAAACAAACAAACAACTCTAAGCAACAACAGAAACCCTACCACCACACAGCTGAAAGCAAACTTCAGTGAACGGGAGTTAAAATTAAAGGTGGATTAGTGGTTCCTTGCTGCCAAGCATACAAAGAATAAACCAACTGGACCCAATCTCGAACACCTGATTGTTTCCACCATTCCATGCAGCCACAGCAACCTGAACAAATGCTCCATTAAACTTAAGGTAAAGAGAGGGGGGTGAGAACTCGAATCAGCTAAGTAACTATACCCTGGTGAGGAGGTAGGATGCAGGTGTGGGTCTAAGTGACCACTCTTTGAGACTAGGAACCCTCTACCCAGACTTCAAAGTCACTTGCTTTGCAACAATTTCATTAGCTGAAGCCTAACACACCCCATCACACTACACTGCATGCCTCAAGGAGATGAGTTTACTCACTGCTCCTTGCAAATGCTTCACTGGGTAATCCTATCACATGGCTAAAGTAAAATGATGACACAGCAGGAAAAAATTCACTACTTTCCCTTCTCTCTTCTTAAGTCTGGTCTGCAAACATTTATACATTGAAATCAAGTATCAAATTCTGTGGTTTTAAAACAGCTCTAAATAGTTAAAAATCTGCATTCTTTTAAAAGCAGTTTAATTAGGTTTTTCAAAATTATAGAGCTATTTTACACTGAATTTTCAAGTTCTCTTTAATGCCATTCAAGTAATCTCGCCATTAGATACAACACAGTAATCGAGGTATTTAAACCCAATTGATGTGTTTACAAATGACTTGTCTCCTCTATGTTATTTTCCACAGGCAGGGCCCCAGCATTTACAGCTTAGAGGCTGGAATCTAACAGAGTGTGAAAGGAAATGCAGAATTTACCTCTGAGAAATAAAAGAGGGCTGACTCACAGAAGAGAATGTCAGCCAGGTAAACAGTTCCACTGGTCAGCACTTCAATCTGGTATTTACAGAAATGGTGACTTCGTAGAAACTCACTAAAGTGCCTGCATGTGGACAAAAAGGTAAAATTTGAGGGATCGACCAAGGAAAGAGCTCTGCTGGGAAGCACACACTCTTTCCACGCTGTGCCCGCTGTGCCTCACAGCCTGGGTCAGCACACCCTCCCTTCCCACAATGTCTCCCTGACTCCTCTCCCTGCAGCAACCTCTCCCCGCAGCAACCTCTCCCCTCTCTTACTGGCTTGCAGCTCCCCTCTAGCATCGAACACATGCTACCTCCTACTGCAGTAACCAAGCAACATGCCCTATTACTCTCAGGCTGTAATCTCCTTCAGCAGGTACTATAGCTTATCGTGCACAGCACCCTTTCCATAAATGTTAAATGAAAGAATGAATACGGAGATTTTTTTGAGGGCATGTGGATTTAGTGCTACAGCATCCATTAAGCTTACAGCATATACTAACAATCAGGATATCCACCTGAAGACACGTGTTGTTTAAGCCGATAAAGTACATCACACTACAGTCACAATCTCCCCCAGTGACTTCAGAATTAAAAACAAATTCTTTTAACTTAAGAAATATCAACATTAAAAATACCAATCTGTTTTACTTTTACTAGGATTCATATAATTTGTATTTAAAAGAAACCATTCCCCAAGATAGTTTGAGAGGATGCCTATAAGATCCTGTAAACATTCAAAGTATTTAAACTCTCAAAGATAACTTGGCTTTTTCCTGAGACTGAACCAAAATTCCCAAGACCATAGAATGTGGGAGTGTGAAACCGACGTACTCGTGCTCCATTGCACTGAAGACTATGGACTGTGCAGAAACGAAACAGTTGGGATCCACCTGCCCGTCTTCTCCACAAATCTTTGCTGTAAAAGAAATGGTAAATAACTTTTTCTCTAAATCCAAACTATACACACCTGCAAATCAAAGCAGGCAATAACTGTAAAGGCATCAAGATTAGCAGGTTTTAACGCAATTAAAAGAAAATACAGGTAAACAGCTGATCATGAGGTAGGGAAGGTCTTTCTAAGCATACATGCAAAAGCAAAAAAATAAAAAGATTCAATATGAAATTAATTTCTATAAATTAAAACACTCCCAAAACAAAACAAAAGGGAAGACTAAGGGAAAAGATTTGCAGCATATATGACAGTTTAAGAATGATAGATTATTTTCATTCATGTATCAAGAGCTCTTACAAACTAACAAGAAAGTCTCAAAAGAAAAATGAACAAAGGACAGGAAAAGAAAATTCACTGAAGGACAAATATAAAATGGCCAATTTAAAAACATATGCATGCTCGCTAGTAACCAAGGAAATATAATAATGGATTACAATAATGAAGCATATCACCTTTTGTCTAGTAAATTGGCACAAAATTGTTTTAACAATCCATATGCTTAACTGTTTAATGATACACACACTTGAGCATGGGCATGGGCAAACTGACCCTTGCATTAGTGGGCATATAAACTGGCAGTTTCTAGCACAAGCTTTAAAAATGAACGTATCCCCATCCCTCAAAATATGAACATACCCTTTCAATCAGCAATTCTATTTCTAGGATGGTAACCTAAGGAACTACAGATTTATGAAAAAGAATTTTCTCTTCATCAAAAGCTCTCTCCTTTTCTCAGCTACCCCAGACAGGTTAGTTATCAATTGGTACAAACACCTAAAGGAACTGCTAGCGAACGATTTCCAACACAGGCACATTCTAATCTGTTCAGACACCTAACAGTTATCATTAGGCACAGGTGGTCTTGGGAAGTCTAGAAAATGGCAGCAACAAATTTTCACATAGAAAGAGGAATGACATAGAAAACCCCCAAATTCCACGACACTTGGAATGAAACTGTTGAAAATTCCAAAATAGAAGCAGATGGGTACAAGCCACCAACAGCCACAAGGCCCGTGTGTTACAGGCGTCTGTGTGGGAGAGGAAAAGGGAAACACATGGGCAGCACCTGTCAGCCTGACGCAGACAGAAGGTGTGCACTGGGAGTGTGGTGACTGACCGAAGAAGCTTAGCTGAGACCGAGGAGGGGATCTGCTGTCCCCAGATAATGAGTAAAGACCCAAAGAGCCCCACGCTGGGAAGAACCCGCTAGGAGAGGAATAACAGGCTATACTTCATAAATCAAAACACTTAATTTTTGTGATCAAAAACTCAAAACTGAGTACTGGGACTTAATAGGAATATAATAAATATCTATTCAATGTATAATGAACCACTTTTATCTGTGACTATAGGCATACTTGAGGCCTTTCTGATACAACATAGTAAAAGCTTTCAAACATTTTAAAAATTACGACTGACAGAAAAATTTATATACCTATGCACGATGGAAAAAAGAAACCATTTTCAGAAGTGCTGTTTGTTTGCCTTTACTACTGTGAAGCACTTTGAATTTTCTAGTCTTTTTTTGGAAGGGGGGGTGGTGGTGGTGAAGACCTAAGAGGAGACTGGTCCTAATCTGTAGCCTGAAAAACACTGCCAAACAGCCTACCAGGTAAGGTCTGGTTTCAAAGCCTAACTCTGCCATGCCTGAGCCTTATCGAGCACAAATGTTATAGACAGCAGGTGTGCACTGGCAGCTGTTACCTTCTCTGTGCTTCCTCACTTATAAAATAATAACTATTTATGCTAAAAGGTTCTTTAGAAGATTATATGAGTTTGTTCAAGGGAAGTGCTTAGAATATTGTCTGGGACACAGTAAGTACTCAAGCAAACATGTGCTACTATTTTTCAAATAAAAAACTAATAATAATGAGTAAGAGGGAAACTTTTTAAGTGAGCAACAGTCAGATACAATAATGTACACTGAAAACAAGACATGGAAGGGAGATGCTGAATTTCATATTCATGAAAAATTCTCTCAATAACCAAAAAGAGGCTTTTTTTTTTTTTTGGCCATAGCTTCAAGCACTGCTTACCTATGATGTCATTTCTCATTGCTTCTGTAATTGGTATCGGTTTAGCAGCATCTGGAGATATGTATTTGGTAAAAGTAGTCACTGCATCTTGTTCTATACCTGCAAGGGAAGACAGCGACAATTTCAAAACCAAAAAGCAACTTGCACCAGTAATGGAACATATTCACCAACAGCAAGGCTTTGCTGTGGACCCAAGCACACACACAAATACACAAGTAAATAAACTTAGGACAAAACAAGCCTCTGTCACAAAGTTGCTTTTACATCCTTTGGTTGGTGGAGCAGAGGACTTATGAGCAAGCCCCCTGCCCTTCCCACAGCTAACAAGTTCATGAGAAACAGCAAATATTTATTCTCACACACCCTCTTTCCATATCTCCTCTCCAAAGTTGGAACCTGAAGGATTTACACAGAGGGGGCTCAAGTAATTTACAAATCCATGCTAAAAATCGGAGAAGGCAATGACAACTCACTCCAGTACTTTTGCCTGGCAAATCCCGTGGACGGAGGAGCCTGGTAGGCTGCAGTCCATGGGGTCGCTAGGAGTCAGACACGACTGAGCGACTTCACTTTCACTTTCATGCACTGGAGAAGGAAATGGCAACCCACTCCAGTGTTCCTGCCTGGAGAATCCCAGGGATGGGGGAGCCTGGTGGGCTGCCATCATCTATGGGGTCGCACAGAGTCGGACACGACTGAAGCGAGTTAGCAGCAGCATGTTGAAAATATTTTACCAAATTTCACATCCACAAATACATTCATCTGACCTTCAACAACCCTGGAAGGTTAAAACAGTGAGTCTCAAACTTTCTGTCTTGGGACTTTGCAATCTTAAAAATTACTGAGCTTCCATTTATCTGAGTTTTACCTATAGATAGTAAGGTATTGAAAATTAAGATGAGAAAAAATTATCCAGTTTAAATGAACAACATTAAATCTGTTAAAAGTTAACATAAACACCATTAAAAAAAAATAACTATTTCCCAAACTGAAAAAATTAATAAGAGGGTATCATTTTATATTTTTGCAACTCTATTTTTCTTGATAGCAAACTGTTAAGATTCTCATATCTGCTTTGGCATTCAATCTGTTGTGCTTTTTTATTTGGGTCAAATATATATAGTGCTATCAGGATATGAGAAGAAATGTATGTATATTATATATGTTATTGTGTGTGTGTGTGTGTGTATATATATATATATAGATAGATAGATAGGTAGATATAATGTGTGTGTGTGTTGTTGAGTTAGTTGCAGAGTCATGACCTTATGGACTGCAGCCTGCCAGGCTCCTCTGTCCATGGGATTCTCCAGGCAAGAAGAGTGGAGAGGGTTGCTACTTCTTTCTCCAGGGGATCATCCCAATCCAGGGTCTCCTGCATTGTAGGCAGATGCTTTACCATCCAAGCCACAAGGGAAGCCTATGTGTATACATGTGTGTATGTACAATTTCTGTCCTGGTTCCTGGCACAGAGTTCCTAAAACCCTTGCAGCTTCCTGAGTTGCAGTAGGGGCCAGAGGAGCCTCATTTGTTAATCATAATAAACCTCTTTCAACCACAGGAAAAGTTTATGGACACCAAGTGACTTGTGCAGAGAGGCAGCTGGTTGCCAGAGAAGGAACCAGAACTCCAGCCCCACTCCCCAACCTCCAGGGAGAGTGGAGGGGGTTGTGGACCACCAAGCCAATCACCAACAGCTAATGATTTAATCAATCATGCCTACGTGATGACACCATAAAAACCCTGAATGAAGCAGCTCAGAGAGCTTCTGGGTACATCAATGTGTCCATGTGCCAGAGGGGAGATCGCCCCAACCCCACAGAGACAGAAGCTCCTGCACTTGGGATCCTTCTGGACTTCACTCCATGACCTCTTCATCTGGAAGCTATTTTCCTCCTTTATAATATCCTTTTCCATCACTAAACATATGTAATGTGTTTCCCTAAGTTCTTTGAGCCTTGACAGCAAATTAACAAAAAAGGAAGAGGTAGTGGGAATCTGACGTACAGGTGACAACCTGGGACCCATGATTGGCATCTGAAGTGGGGGACACTGCTGTGAACTGAGCCTTTAACCTGCAGGGTCAGTACTAACTCCTGGTAGTGTGAGAATGGACACTAGGTTACAATCCAATGAGAATGGAGAACTGCTTGATTTTGGACAGACACTGCTTTGGTGTGAACAGAGAAATGGTTTTCTTTATATCAAGAATATCTGGCCTCAGAGCTGTGAAAAGGAGTATTTTAATAGCTTTCTGAAATAACTGTGGTTATATTCTTCTTTGATCCTCCTTGTGTGTACTCAGTCATAACCCCAAGGACTATGCCCCCCCCAGGCTCTTCTGTCCATGGGATTTTCCAGGCAAGAATACTGGGTGGGTTGCCACTTCCTCCTTCAGAGGATCTTCTGGATTCAGGGATTGAACCTGTGTCTCCTGTATTGGCAGGCAGATTCTTTACCACTGAGCCACCTGGGAAGCATTCTTCTTTGATACTATATCCAAAACTTGAAAAGTGGTAGTTTCTTAAAAGTTAATCAGAATGTAGAATCAGAAACCAAATTAATAAACTGGTTATAGTCTGTTACATTAGAATCTACTGGTCTATGTACCATGTTTAAAGAGTTTTTAACTAATGAGTGCTTTTATAGTATCATATATTTTCAAGCATTTTAAAAAATATTGGTTCACTAACTTATGAAGATCTTACAAATGTTGATAAATTGCATCATACAGTATAAAAAAAGAAATCACAGCATTAATATAACCAATGATCTTTTCAGAACACTCCTTAAAGCTATCAAAGCATGTGGTAGTGAACAGAAGTTTTTCAAATTCGACATCTCACTTGAAAACTTACATTTTATCACTGGGGAACAACACTGCCAGCTGTTTTCCATGAAATGACAACTCATTTTACATGGCCAGAATTACTGATACCAAAACTGGACAAAAGCAGTGTAAGAAGACTATAGACCAATATCCATCATAAACACAGGTGCAAAAATGCTTGACAAAATATTAGAAAATCAAGTCCAGCAGCATAAACAGACTAATACACCACAAGCAAATGAAGCTTACTCTGGGAATGCAAGCTTATTCAGTACTTTTTTTTTTTAATCGATATAATCCCTCAGACAAAAGAAGGAAAACCACATGGTCATATTAAATGACACAGAAAAAACATTTGAGAAAATTCAACACCATTCATGATTTAAACAGTTATCTGTAATCTTTTAAACAACTCTCAGTAAACTTTTAAGAGAAGGGAGCTTCATCAACCTGATAAAGAGCATTTACAAAATCCCATAGCTAACTTCACACTTTATGGTGAAAGCCTGAGTGCTTTCTAAGATCAGGGAGAAGACAAGAATCTCAGGCAATCTACACAAAAGCTCCTAGAAATAATGAGTAAATTAAGGCCACAGAACAGAAGGTCAACATATAAAAGTCAATCATATTTCTATATACCAGCAATAAAAAAACTACAGAAACAAAAACTTTTTAAACATACTATCTGCAATAGTACCAGAAAAGAGGGAATAACAAAACATTAAGGATCTGTACACTGAAAACCATACAACGCAAAAGAGAGCGATCAAAGAGGTAGGTAAATGGAGCAGATTCAATCTGTGGGTTTTAAGACTCAATACAGCTAAGAACGTAAATTCTCTCCAAACTGACCCATAGGTTGAATGCAATTCCAATAAAAAAAATCTCAGCAGGTGTAAAGTTAAGTAGCTTATTTGATGTTTTTCTTATTTCTTGAGGCAGGCTTGTATTGCTATGAACCTTCCTCTTAGCACTGCTTTTACTGAATCCCATAGGTTTTAAGTTGTTGTGCTTTCATTTTCATTTGTTTCTATGCATATTTTGATTTCCTCTGTGATGTGCTGGTTATTCAGAAGAGTGCTGTTTAGCCTCCATATGTTTGTGTTTTTTATAGTTTTTTCCCTGTAGCTGACATCTAATCTTACCGCATTGTGAGTTAAAGAGAAACAGCAATACAGTATATTAATGCATATATATGGAATTTAGAAAGATGGTAATGATGATCCTATATGCAAGGCAGCAAAAGAAACACAGATGTAAGGAACAGACTTTTGGACTCTGTGGGAGAAGGCGAGGGTGGGATGCTATGAGAGAATAGCACTGAAACATGTATATCACTATATGTAAAATAGATGACCATTGCCAGTTTGATACATGAAGCAGAGCACTCAAAGCCGGTGCTCTGGGACAACCCAGAGAGATGGGGTGGGGAGTGGGGTGGGAGGGGGGTTCAGGACAGGGGAACATATGTGCACCCATGGCTGATTCATGTTGATGTATGGCCAAAACCAAACCATATTGTAACTACCCTCCAATTAATTAATTAAAATCTCAACAGGGTTTCTTGTAGATATAGACAAGCTTATTCTAAAATTTATATAAAATATATAAGAACCTAGAAACGAAAAAACAACTTTGAAAAAGAACTTGGGGGAAGAAAAAACTTTGAAAAAGAACAAACTTGGAGGACTCAAACTACCCAATTTTAAGACTCACTACAAAGCTACACCACTTGAATTCCCCAGCAGCATGTGAGACAACCATGTTCATGATGCTATTCATATCAACTATGAGCTATAATAAGCTTATATATACCCTTTCAGGTCAACTTCTGTTCATTTAAAAAATAACTTGTGATAGGCAAAGCTTTCTGGATTTCTCGACTGCAGATAAGGAACTGTGGACTGTAGGAGCCAGTCCAAATCAAGATGGGCAAAAGCACGAGAGAGAGAGGGCATTTACCCGAGAAAGCCCACAACCCCCATGAGACATGAGGCTTGTACTTTCAAGGGCAGCTGCCCGGGACCCAAACAGGGTAGAAATTAGACCCAAACCAGGCAGAAGGCCCTAAGAGTGTACAGTCCATGGTGTCTCAAAGAGCTGGACAAGACTGAGTGACACACAGAGACACAAGGCCCTAAGAGGGCAGGGCCTGAAACACACACACACACACAAGGCCCTAAGAGGCAGGGCTTGAAAACACACACACACACAGACACACACAGACACGGAAGGCCCTAAGAGGCAGGGCCTGAAAAAAAACACACACAGACACACACAGGGCCTGAAGAAACACACACACAGACACAGACACACACACACACACACGGAAGGGCCTAAGAGGCAGGGCCTGAAACACACACACACGGAAGGCCCTAAGAGGTAGGGCCTGAAACACACACACACACGCGGCCGTTAAGAGGGCAGGAGGCCCTAAGAGGGCAGACACAGACACACACACACATAGCCCTAGAGGGCAGACAGACACACACACACATACAGCCCTAGAGGGCACGCACACACGCGCGTGCACACACACACGTGCACACACACACACAGCCCTAGAGGGCACACACACACACACCCCCACACCCCCCCAAGAGGGCAGACACACACACACCCCCCTAAAAGGGCAGACACCCCCCCCACCCCAAGACTGAAACTTAGACACCCACCCCTCCCCCCCGCAAGATAGAAACTTAGTTTTCAGTGATACTAGGGTAGCAATGAAGTGGGTCCTGGATGCCTGGCAAAAGCAAATGCAAAGACACTCACAAAGAACCCAATCTAATTAGAGTCCCTGAAGAATTACCAAAGATAAAATTCAAAGACATATGTATTCACAGCCGAAACCCACTAAAACCACAGCCTACCAGAAGTGTGAACCTGCAGAAACAAACCGTGAATCAAGATACACAAAAGCTATAGGCACCAGGGTTATGAGATACTGAATACGTGTTTAATAAATTTAATAAATAAAAAATGGGGTCAAAAGTAGGACAGAGGGATAAAGGAACAAGAAACTAAAAAATGACCAGGCAAACCTGAAGAAAAATATTTCTAGAAATGGAAGAATTTTCAAACTTTTAGATTAAAATAACAATTTAAAAGACTGATTCAAGAGCAGTTTAGATCCATTTTAAGAATCAACTAACTTAAAGATCTGAAGATGTTACCACCAATCTGAAAAAGCTACATACTACACTACATTCTAAGTATGTGACATTACAGAAAATGCAAAACTATGGAGGCAGGCAAAAGATTAGTGGTGGCCAGAGTGAAATGAGTGGGTATATAAACTGGTAGAGCACACAGGTTTTCAGGGCAGTGAAAATGCTCTGCCTGGTATCACAATGATGGTTACAAGTAGTAATACACTTCCCCAAACTCACAAAACATGTTAACACCAGGCGTAAACCCAAAAGTAAACTTTGGGTAATTGTGATGCCCCCAGTAAGTACCCTGGTTGTAACAAGTGTTTCCCTCTGGTGGGGATGTTGATAATGGGGAAGTCGATGCATGTTCAGGGGCAAAGGGTGTATAGGAAATACCTGTAGCTTCCCTTCAATTTTGCTGTGTACCTTAAAAAAAAAAAAAAAAACTGCCTTAATAAAGGCTTAGTAGGAAAAAAAAGAAAAAAAGCACACAAGGAAAAATAAAAAAGGAATGCATGTTCAGGGGCAAAGGGTGTATAGGAAATACCTGTAGCTTCCCCTCAATTTTGCTGTGAACCTTAAAAAAGAAAAAAAAAAAACTGCCTTAATAAAGGCTTAGTAGGAAAAAAAAGAGAAGATAAAAGAGAAGATGATGACAATGGGTTGGAAGCTGTCTAATCAGAATTCCAGGATAACTGAAAAATGAAGTGTGTAGCTTTCAAGCTAATAGAGAAGAAAAAAGAAAAGATGAGCAGCAGTCCAGACGCCAGGACTTGAAGTGCAGGTCCTGCCTGGTGTACGACCTGGCAGGTTCCCCGACCTTTCCAAGCCATAGCTTCCTCACATGTAAAATGGGTGACTGCCTACCTCACAGGGCTGCTGTGACTACTCCGTGAAATTCAAGTACAGCCCCTGACACAGAACCTGATTAATGCTGCCTGCTGTCAATTAACAAATAACTTTACCTGAAAGTTCAGTAAGAGAGCAAGAAAACTAAGACTGAGGTTGACATTAGCCTTTCTGGATAAGGATTTGATTTCAAAATCTGTGATGACCCTGGACCCTTCTTCATTTGTTAATTCTTATTTCTTTTTCTTAGGGGGTCGGCCCTTCTGTTCTTTTTTCATACACAATCCTATTCTAAAACTCCTAAATTTGGGAGAAAATTACTCTTACCCTTTTAATCCCCATTCAAGTTCCACTTTGTAAGTAGATTTTTAAAAATATATTTATTTTTATCTATTTGGCTGCAACAGATCTTATTGTAGCATGTGGGATCTTTAGCTCCTCAGCCAGGGATCGGACGCAGGCCCCCTGCATTTGGTTCCTGCAATCTTAGCCACTGGACCACCAGGGAAGCCCCTAAATAGATTGTAAAAACAAAAACAGGATAAAGAGAGACAACACCACACACTTACTTTTCATTAATTTTCCTGATAATTCCTTCAGTGGAGAAGACGGACTACTTCTACTGGCTACCATGAGCCTGGAGGACTCCTGGGTTTCCAGGGAGCCCCGATGAGTTCCTGTCCTGGCTGTCTCCAGGTGGAGCGAATGGGCACTATCACTCTCCTGGGAAAGCAAGTGGTTCTGGGAGTTGCTAGTTCTATTATTTAAGTCAATTCCTTCCAGCTGGGCTGAGCCAGAATCCTCCAACCTCCTGTTAAGAGACTCAGTTACAAAAGCTGCTGTGGTTTCGGGCTTTTTAGATGGAGAGACAGGTTCAGCCAATGAGCTCTGCTTCACCGTGTTCAGACTGTGTGCTCTTATTCGGGACCAAGTTGTGGAGTGAAAACTTTCAGCCTCCAACCAAAACTTAACCAAATGCTCCATTCTCCGAAGTTCCATGAATTGAATGAAGTAAGGGAGGACCACGGTGTCATGCAAGACTTGCTCAAGGGTCTTTGAAAGACTTGATTTGGCCTCCTGAGTCTGGTAGTCCAGACAAGATCTGCCTAAAGGAAGAAAAGAGTTAGCAGTTCAATAACAGATAACAACCGCTAAAGTTTATTTAAATTATTAGAAGGGTCTTTGTTACTCGATTAATCCTTGTATTTCTTTTCATGGCAATTCAAATCATGTAAATTCTTAAGGGAAAAAAATCTTATAATACCAGTTCCAAAGGAAAAAAAGACCAATAAAAATATTTTAAAAGTTCAATCTCATTAAAAATCTCAGGAAAGCAAATTAATACATACCATTTTTGCCTATCAAACTGAAAGATGGGTTTAAAAAAAATAACAAGAACTAACAAGGGCATAGCAAAACAGATGATGAAAAACGTTAAATGACAAAATCTTTTTGGAGGATTCAGTAACAGACAGCAAAGTCTTAGCCATCAGGGTAATTTTCAATCCAGTAACTCTATTTCTAGGACCTTATCCTGAGGAAAAACTGTGGATATAGCTAGAAAGATGTTATGAACTCTTAGCCTCATTTATAACAGAATAGTTAGATCTGGGATTTTATCTTGAAAAATAAAACCAAAGTTAATAAAACAAAGTTTATTTCACATTTAACTAAATTTAGGTTATGACTATAAACACAAGCTAATTATTAGAAGAAAGAAGAAACTAAGAAAATATTAACTTTCACAGCACGACACAGAGAGACTCATTTTGATAAAATTAACTGAGGGCCTCATCTGCTTTTCAAAAGGGCCTTTCTTCACCCTTTATTGTTTCTTCTGAAGCACTTCATGTACCACCCCTGCCGACTGTCCTGACTTCAGTGTTAACTGGTTCATTGTTGTCAACATCTCTTAATGAACTTCAGGAAATCTTGAGCCTCTGAAAGACTTAATTTTAAGTACCCTTTACCCAGTCTTGGAGAAGGAAATGGCAAACCACTCAAGTATTCTTGCCTGGAGAATTCCACAGAGGAGCCTGGCGGGCTGCAGTCCGTGGGGTCACAAAGAGTTGGACACGACTGAGTGACTAACATACACATGCCCCGTCTCCCTGCGGTATCAAGATCCCACTAAGACCCCGACACAATTCATCCGTCTTATCCAGACTTCCCCAGTTTCACCAGTACTCACTGTATGCGCATTTAGTTCTCCGTGTTTCTATCATGTGAGTAGATTTGTATAAACATCAAGACAGAGAACAGCTCCAGTGACACAAGGATCCCTTTGTGAGGCCTTTTATAACCAGCTGCCATCCCTAACCATTGGCCAATACTCATCTACCTGTTCTTCATGTCTATCATTTTGTCATTTCAAGAACTGTCTTGAATATATTCTCTCAATATAATTCCCTTGAGATTCATCCAAGCTATGTGTAAATAGGAGTGGCTATTTCTCTGCATCTGCATTAACATTCCAATTATCAAGCTTTAAATACTTGCTAATGTGTTGGGAGAACATAAACTCATTATTTTAATTCACACTGCACTGAGTATTAGTGCAGTGAGGCATCCTTTTCACACACTCAGTGGCCAAATGTATTTCTTCTTCTGGAAATGGCCCATTATTCTACTGGGCATGCTTTTTTATCTTTACAGAAGGACAATATGGAGCCATCCATTACACTAGCTGTTAGTCCAGTTTAAATATTTTTTTTCAAAGCCCCAGGCAATATGGGTCAGTATCCTCTGGCAGGAACTTCACATTTTATACTCAAATCCCTCCTCCTAGAAGTTAACAAAAACTGAGAGTCACTCACCCAGGTCCCCAAAGTGAGCGGCCTCCATGTGGCTGGGCTGTTTCTTAAGTGTTGCGGTCCTGCTACTTGAAAAGGAGTCCATGTTGGCAGAAATGGCATTGATTGCAACATGACTTGGTCCCGCAGCCTCCAGCAAGGCATGATTTTTAGTGCTTTTTTGTGGGGAATGTACGGATATTGAAGCTATAATTTTTCAAAAAATTGTTAAAAATTAAACACAATTTGATAGTCTAAAACTGTCTCCTCAAAGGGCTTTAAGGAACTTTAAAAATTAGATTTTGTAACACCTCTCTTGAGTAAGCATATACACTCAACAAAAAATTCTTACGGAAAAGGTCAATTAACCAAGCAGCAGAAAATTGAAAGAAACTCTCTATTACTTATATACAACTCTCAAAATACTGTGCCAAAAGTAGAACTTAGAAGAGAGATCTTTCTCTGAGAAAGTTCTCTTTGAGGACCTCTAGGAGTCCAACACGACTAAGCGACTTCACTTTCACTTTTCACTTTCATGCATTGGAGAAGGAAATGGCAACCCACTCCAGCGTTCTTGCCTGGAGAATCCCAGGGACAGGGGAACCTGGTGGGCTGCCGTCTCTGGGGTCACACAGAGTCGGACACGACTGAAGTGACTTAGCAGCAGCAGCAGCAGCAGCAGCAGCGTACCAAAGGCAGCAAACATCTCGAAATATGGACCTTTTTCAATTTCTTAATCCTAGCTTGCTGGCAAGTGACAAATTAAATTCCAAAATAAAATTTTAGATTATCAAAAGAATTAGAACAATACTCTTCAGTATTGCTTATTTTATTTTTTAACTGAGTAACACAATTCTGTTTACTTTTTACTTTTTAACTGAGTAACAAAATAAGTATGCTTATTTTATTTTTAACTGAGTAACAAAATTTCACCATCTAATAAAAACTGATCAAAGTTCAAGCTGCTTAAAGATAAAGCACACTTAAAAATTCACAAAATATATTTTCTTTTGTAGCCTAAAGAAATATTAATATCCTGTTGACTTCAGGATAAAGAGGAACTCATCAAATTCACATGGTCAAAGTAACCCTATGAATTAATTGCTACAGCTGAATTAAAATTCCACTCATCCCACTTATTCCACACAAATATCAGAAGACTCTCATGAAAGGTCTTTAAGAGGTTTTGGTTTATTGCACTGAACCCACACGGAATCCACCTGACTTTAAATTATCAGAAACAAGCAAAGAATAAGGCTGTGAGGTACCCTACTTATTCCCTAATCTTACAAATCTCTTAAATTATAATCAGTGTTCCTCTCACAAATTGAGCATGTGGAGTTAACACTCAATGCTAGCCACACAACATGCAAACATTTAAAAGAAAAATCTAAAGAATATCAATCTACAGTATTTGTATAAATAAATTACATCTATGAAAATTATATACCATGGACATGGATGTAATTTTCATTACAATTTTCCCATTCCAAAATTTTTGTACATTGACATAATGAAATTAGTCAAAACTACAGCCAAGATTACAGTCTTAAAAAAAGCAGGCTCTTACCTACAAATAAGGACAATATATTGATTCCAATAAAGAACTCTGAATAAATTTTAAATTAGGGCCATTCGTTCAAAGTAATAAAGTGAAAACAGTAAGCATCCAGATCCCAGATAAACCTCAGAAAACCAGGCTTTATAAGTTAGTGGTCAGACTGCTCAGTAAAGAGTATTTTTTGCTTTCAGTTTTTTAAAATAAAGTAAATCAATTGCTTTTAGGGAATCACTGAAATGTGTGATTAGCGAGGAGGACACTGGTTCCCTGGAATCACCAGGACAGCCAATGAATGCTCAGTAAAAGCCTAGCATATGCTGGGTGTTGAAAGATACACCAACTAACAGGGAAATAAGTCACAATCATGAGTAATTATAAAAGAAGGCAGAGACAACCAACAAGAAGGGAGAATGCAACAGGATTAAAGAGCTCCTAACTGCGAAGTGCTGACTCACCTTTGACTGACTTGACATCTGGGGTCTTCTCCTGCTCTTTGCTTTTCACTGGAAGAGAGGAGGGCAGCATGATCAACTTCTTCAGCCAAATGCCCCCTCCACTAAAACTCAGGCCAGCTCTATTCCAATAGGTGAGTGTGTACAAAGTTCTACACAAAAGGGCGAGCCGCCCTGGAGCAGGGCAGGGCAGCTGTCAGGGGAAGTATCCCTTAGAAGTGACCTCTGAATGGCATTTGATCAAGAAGGCCGAGTGATTAAGGAGAGATGAGGTCAGGACACCTAGGTTCAAATTTGGGCTCTCCCATGTGATCCTGGACCAGTTACTTTAATTCTCGGGGTCTCAATTTCCTTGATGTACAAAACCTGGTCATTCTTATGACCTAGTAAAGAGTCATTTCAACAGGCAGGATTTCAACTTTGGTCTGTGGGACCAGAGAAATCACTCTTCTACCCTTGGTTAGGGCTTCCCTTGTAGCTCAGTCAGTAAAGAATCTGCCTGCAGTGCAGGAGACCTGGGTTCGATCCCTGGGTCAGGAAGGTCCCCTGGAGAAGGAAATGGCCACCCACTCCAGCATTCTTGCCTGGAAAATCCCACGGACAGAGGAGCCTGGTGGGCTGCAGTCCATGGGGTCGCAAAGAGTTGGGCACGACTGAGCAACTAACACTTACCCTTGGTTAAAAGCCTGCAGAATGACTGTGTGATTAAGATAAGTGTGTAAATGAATGTCTTAGAGGCACCTCCCACTCCATACACCAGAACTCAACATGTACATTCCCAGCGACGTCTCTCAGTACCCATCCCTGTGCTGGGGTGACTGGTGTTTGCAGCCGCCTCAGCTGCTTATCTGCCAACTGACTCCATCTCCCTCTTGAAACGTGAATTTGGCATGGCTTCCGTGAAACCCCACTCCTCGTTTTCCAGGGGCTCCTTCTCAGCTTATCCCTGGCCGACTTCTCCGCCAGCTGGGAGTTTCTCAGAGATAAGATTGGTCCCCCTTCTCTCCACTCCACGTACGTATGTACTTCCTTACTGATCTCAGCTATTCTTCAGGCTTTCAATACCACAGACATACTGTAACTCCCAAAGTACTCTCTCTAGTCTGAGTACTTTTTGATCTCAAATTCATAGTTAACTACCTTTCTGCCATCTTCCATAATTCCACTGCCTAAATGGGACATACCATCCTTCCCCAAACCTGCTCCTAAATCAATCTTCTTCTCCTCTCATAAATGATTCCACTGCCCACTAGCTTCTCAGGCCAAAACTCTGGGAGTCATTCTTCCACACTGTCTCTCGATCACCTCCAAACCACTTCTAAGAACAACTGATTCCACCACCAAGTACCTTAGAGGTATATTTTACTGTATGCAAACTTTAAATTTTGATGTTGTCAAACTTACATTATGTGGATTGAATTTTCCTAAGTCTTATTTCTTACCCCTGTATTTTCTTCTGTATGATTTCAAACTTTGCTTTTTCAAATTCTGGGCTTCAACTCACCTGGCATTTATTTCTGTACTATAAGGGATAGCAAACTACAGCACAAGGGCCAAGTCCAGCCCACCACCAGTTTTTCATAGTGTTTCTGTATAGCCTATAGCTACAAGGATAGAGGAGAGTGAGGCGGACCAAAGAGCCTTCAAGGCCTAAAATATTTACTATCTGTTTTTTTTTACAGAAAAAGTTTGCTGACCCCCTGATGTACATAATGAGGAAGTCTTAATTTTTCTTTTTTTGGGGGGGGGGGCAGCGGGATAATAAACACAATTTACTGATTAGTCCAATCTTTCCCAAATGAATAGGAACTTTTTACATACTATGTTCCCATACATACGTGGGTCTGTTTCTGGGCCTACTGCTGTAATTACTAATTATGTAATAGGCTCTGGCAGAGCCAAGCCCTCCATCATATTCTTTTTTCAAAACTATCTTTCCTATTAATTGTAGGACCTACTTGTCCTGATCCTAAAACCCTCATGGTAATTTCTTTTTAAACATTAAGCACTGACTTGATCAATCTTGGAGAGAGTTCACATCTTTCTGGTATTGAGTCTTTCTATTCATGAACATAGTATACCTCTACTTATTTGGGTCTCCTTTTAGGTCCACTTGTATTTTGTAAACTCCATAGAGATTTCAGTCTTTTATTTTTACTGGCTACAGGGATACAACTGAATTTCAAATACTTATTCTAACAATATATGTGTAAATTTCCTTAAACTTTCTCTGTACACAATCATATTATCTATGAATAATGACTCTTGTTCCCTTTCCCTTGAAAAACTTTTCCATTTTTTTTCATGTGTGTGCTACTGTGAAGACTATGTTAGTTTTCTTTTTGTCTGTATAACCCTGATCTATATTCTCATCCTTTTAAGTTTCCTATGCTCTTTTTAACATTTAAACAGTATAGGTTAAGAAACCAATATGAAGATAACCATCTCTTTATTGTCCAGGTCATTCATTTCTGTTTATTGTGATTACTATTCTTTATTTCCAAAAAAGAATTTTCTTAAAACTCAATTACAACTACACACCTGTTGACCTCTCCTAGTAATTCTGTTTATTTTACTTTATGTATTTTGAGACTGATTTTAGGTACAAACCAGTTCAGAATTTTATCTTCCTAGTATTTTATTCATTTTACCATACTTTACAGACTTTTTTTTTTAGCCCTAATAGTATTTTATGCTTTAAAGTATTTCAAATACTTCACAAGCTTTTTTCTCTTTGAATCCATTTATTTTCAACTTCTCTATGTCTTTGTTTTTGTTGTGTTTCTGGTAAATAGCTGGGTTTTCGATTATTATCCATCCCAAGTCATTACTTTTTAGTCCTCCTTTCAATGGACTTTTACTAGATTTTTATCCATTGAGACTTTATTTACATTTATTGTCATTTATTTCTACCACCTTATTTTGCACTACTGACTCTTCTTGTATTTTTTTTAAATTATTATGAAACATTTAAAACAGAGGCAAGACAGGTTTAGCAAATCTTAACATTATACCATATTTGCTTCAGAAAAATTTTTAAAGGAAATAAAACATGGCAGGTATAACTAAAGTCCCTGTGACCTCATTCCCTTTCTCCCTAGAGAAACAATTTCAGAAAGTGAACGTTTAAGGTTTCTATCCACACTTTTACTATTTAACGTATTTATGTATTTATAAGCAATATATCGGAGAAGAAAATGGCAACCCACTCCAGTGTTCTTGCCTGGAGAATCCCAGGGACGGGGGAGCCTGGTGTGCTGCCGTCTATGGGGTCGCACAGAGTCAGACACGACTGAAGAGACTTAGCAGCAGCAGCAAGCAATACATAGCATTGTTTGAAGGTTTTAAACAAGTGGTTGTACCAATTGCCATTTCCAGCAGCTGCTGCTGCTGCTGCTGCTGCTAAGTTGCTTCAGTCGTGTCTGACTCTGTGCGACCCCATAGACGGCAGCACACCAGGCTCCCCCGTCCCTGGGATTCTCCAGGCAAGAACACTGGAGTGGGTTGCCATTTCTTTCTCCAACTCATGAAAATGAAAAGTGAAAGTGAAGTCGCTCAGTCGTGTCTGACTCTTCACGACCCCATGGACTGCAGCCTACCAGGCTCCTCCTCCCATAGGATTTTCCAGGCAGGAGTACTGGAGTGGGGTGCCATTGCCTTCTCCACAGCATATCCTAATTAAATCTTGATACAGTCAGGCTTTAATCTCAACTAAGAACTCCACTCCTGCAAGTAACATTTCTTTCCTGTATCATTTTCTCTGTCTCTACTGAGTTCTATCAGCCGACAAACAAGCTAAACATCTTTTATTTTAAAAATAACAACAAAAACCACCCCTTACCCTAAAGGCCCCTTTCAGTTATTGGCCTTGTTTTTCCCTCTTAACTGCAAATTTTCTTGGTTATTCTTTTTACTTTCCCCACTTCACATTCTCCCCTCAACCCGTTCCACTGACACTACATTTATAAAAGTCATCAATTACTTCCATGTTATCAAAATGAACTGCTATTCTATTTACCTCAACCTTGTAAGTGTCATTAAATACAATACTCCCTACTTTTTGAAATACTATCTTCTCTTAGCTTTCAAGACACTCCACTCCTGTATCTGGCCAAAGCTTCTCTTTTCCCTTATCATGGGTCAGAAAGCTGACAGAAGGGGCTATGACCTGGCTTTATAACATGCAATATACCTTAAGAGAAAGAGGAATAAGACAATAGTAGGAAAATGATCCCTGAATGGTCAGGAAGGAAAGCCACCTGATGACCAGGGAACTGGACTGTTACACAGAGAGAAATAAAGGCCTATCTTGTTTGAGCCATTGTACTCGTGTGTCTCTGTCATGGAAGCTTAGCCTTTCAACGTAACTAATTCATATATTGTATGTCTTCCCTAGATAATCTCACCCAGTCCTATGTCTTTAATCATTATTTATGCAAAATACTTTTAAATTCAGATAGAGAACTCAAGTTCTGAGCTCTTTCCAGAACTACAGATTAGTATATCCAACTGCCTCCTTGACAGATCCACATGGACTCACAACAACTGAAGGAGAACTGTGGATTCTTCCTACCCCAAGCTCTGAATTTTCCACAGCTCTCCCAGTTTTCCTTCACTCCAGTTACTTACTCAAGCCATGCTTTCTCTATCTCCAAGACCGCCCCATTGCCCTCTTCTCTCCGTCCTTAAACTGCAGCCTTCTCTCCGTCCTGGAACAAAGCCAGCTCATTCCTACCCCAGGACATTTGTACTACCAGTTCCCTCCAGTAAGAATACAGTTCCTTTCACCTTTGCAAGGCTGGCTCTTTCCTTATGGAGACCTCAGTTTAAATACCATCTTCCCAGACAAGCCTTCCCTCTCTATCCAAATACAAACTGCCATCTGGTAAGCTGCTCCTGTATCATTGTTTAAATTCCCTGCACATCATTTATTACCTTCTAGAATTTTTCTTACTTTCATTCACTTACTCAACAGATATTTACTAAATTCCTAACTATATCCCAAGCAGTGATCTAGACTTGAGGGTACGGCCATGAACAAAAGTAAGCTTCCTTCCTAATAAAACACATGAGTCAGCAGATGGTGATAAATGCTACAGGGAAAAAAAAAAACCAGAGCCACAGGAAGGGAGTGCAGGGGCTGGGGGCTGCAATCTTCAGCAGGCTGGTCAGAGAACCCTTCACTAAGATGTCAATTAATCAAACCCTGCAGGAGAAGGGGGAAGAAAATAGGCTTGCATCTGTAGGAAGAGGTTTCCAGTCAGAGGGAACAAGTGCAAAGGCCCTGGGGTGGGAAGTATTTAACAAGGTGGCCAACATACATGGAAGAGTGCTGGAGAAAGGGAGCAGATGAACACAGAGGAGAAACAGGGCCTAGATTATGTAGGGCCATGTACAGGAAACCACTGAGGGCATCTGAACAAAGGTGTGGTATAATGCAGTTTGAAAACACACCAGGGGGATCAAAAATGGAGGAAGGGAAACCAAATTGAAGCCTAAAGCAAAATAACTCTGTTTCCTTGATCTTCATAAAACCGGCTTCCTCTTGACATTTAAGCTGAGATCTGAATGACAACCCCTCAGAGGACTTCATTAACCACCCAAACTAAATAGAGATGCCAGGGTGTTCACGGTCAGGGATGGTGAGAAGTGACTGGATTTGGGCTATATTCTGGGGTTGACCTAAAAGATTTGCTGATGGATCAGATATAGAGCAGGAGAGAAAGAGGTTGAAGAAAGTACTAAAGTTTTAGCTTGAGCAATTAAAAGGCCAGAAAGGCAATTTATCAAGAGACTGAAAAACAGATGAAGGAAGGCTAAATCTAAAGTGAAATTTTAGATACAGTAAGTTGTTTATCAGTTGACCTCCTAGACACCTATTGTTGTTTGTTGTTGTCGTTAGTCACTCAGTCACGTCTGACTCTTTGCAACCACAAGGACTGTAGCCCACCAGGCTCCCCTGTCCATGAGATTTCCCAGGCAAGAATACTGGTGTAGGTTGCCATTTCCTCCTCCAGGGGATCTTCCTGACCCAGGGATTGAATCCATATCTCCTGCACTGCAAGTAGATTTTTTACTGCTGAGCCACCTGGAAACCTCAGATATCTATTGCATAGAGGTAAAAAGTGGACCAACAGCTGGATATGGAGTCTGGATTCAGGGAAGAAAATCCAAGCTGGATTCCCAAATCTGGGCGTCATCGGCAGATAGGTGGTATTTTAAAATGGTATTTAGAAACTGGATGGGAGCCCTAAATAGGACCATCTCCAGTTTCTATTCTTGCTACAGTCTCCAAAAAACATCTACATCTAGAATGATCTTTACAAAGCAAAATGAGATCAAATCACTCTTTAAAATTTTAAAATATTGTCTCTGCACTTGGAATAACACCTTGCCGTGACCTACAAAGCTCTGAATCATCTGATCCTTGTGTACCTCTCTGAACTGCAGTCACAGTGGGCTTCTTTTCTCTCTTGAAGGACACCAAACTCTTGCCACCCAGCCTTTGAACACTATTCCCTGTGCCTGGAATGCTCTTCCCTGGCCTCTATACATTACCTCTTGCTGTTCCTTCAGCTCTAAGTTTCAAGGTTGTCTGCTGAGGCCTTTGACTAACATCAAATCGAAATATGTCTCTTCTCTCAACCTCTCTCTTTCATAACTCTTTATTCAATTTGTAAACAGAGAGAGAGAGAGAGGTTTATTGTCTACCCCAGCAGACAACAACCTCCTTGGAAATACAGATTTTGTCTTGTGCAGTGCTCAATACTGAGGGCCTAGCACAGTGCCTGGCAACGAGCAAATATTCAAAAGTATTTGCTGAATAAATAGACAACAGGCTATGTGCAACCTGCAATTTGCCTCATTATACCATTATATGTAGAACACTCCTTACCCCCCCAAAAAAAACCCCCAAACCAATCATTTCCACACTATCAAACAAATTAGAGAGCTATCAACCATACCAAAGTACCTTACCGACACAGCTTCCTTGTACCATTTTATCACTTTCATTCATTCAGAGTGGTTTTCATACATTCATCATGGTTTCATTCACTGATCACATGGCATCAGTTACTAAAACTCCGTGTGTACTTAAAAGGAATTCTTTATAGAGCTGAATGGGGTCTTTAGGAATCATCGAATTCTCAGCTGAGAGCAAAGTGGGTCAACATTTTTCTGTCCCAGATGACAGACTTAGTAGCAGACCTGTCACATAAACCCAAGTCTGATTTAGTTTAGTGCTTTCCCCAAACCTGTATTTGTCTGGGAAATTTTCCCTGAAGCAACAAGAATTGAGACAAGTATCACTATCATCCCAAAAGATCCACACTCGTCCACCCTGGATACATACCCGTAACGAACTGCCAATAACCTTACCCAAACTCAAAAGGAAGTTGCCTCTACTCAAAAAACTGGGCAGCTACTACTACTGAAAACCAGAAATATCAATATAAGCAGTTTGTCTATAAAGTTTGGATTCCAGTAGCAAGTAAACTTGCTAAGTCATCAAAAGGACTCTTCATTAGGGAACTTCTAGCCGTAAGTTATGTCATTTTAGCAACAGCAGAACCCCCCTCCCCCATAAAGGGGAAACTGGAAAAGAGCACTCGTTGAAGAAGACAATTTTTTCACGTGTTGCTTTTAGACACAAACCCCTAGATAGTCTGAAAAGTCCGAGACTTCCGTAATACATTTCCATTTTCTGGTATAAACGCACCAACCCCACCCCACCCCCTGCGAAAAGCTGTGTGTCTGCAGAAGGCATGCCCCAAGCGGGTCCCGGCACACACTTCGGGACCGGCCGGCGTTCGCCCGCGAGGAGGCCCAGCTCCCTCCCACAAGCCCGCCGGCCCGGCGCGCAGGCCGTCCCACCGCGCGGAAGCGAAGGCCTCGCTGCCCGAGGGCCCGCCGCCCGCCGCCCCAAGCCCGGCCCCGGGCCCCTCGCTACCTTTCCGCCGGAAGAAGGACATGGCGGGGCCCGGGTCGGGGCGGAGGGCGCGCGGGGATTGCCGCGGGGAGGGCCCGGCTCCCTTCATTCAGCAACCGGCCCGGACTTCCGGGTCCGCAGCGGCCGCCGCGCTAGCCAGAAAGGAGACTCGTCTTCCGGGTGTGGGCCCCGCAGCCTCCCCGAGACGCGCGGGAAGCTCCCGCCGCCATGTTACCAAGCCGCCCGCCCGGAGTTCCGGTCCTTCGCCGCGCGGGGCTTCACGGGAGGCCGCGCGTCGACCCCGCCCCCCGCCACGCCTCCTCGCCTCCTCCCGCGGCTGGGCCTCCTCCCGCCGTGGGGCCCGCGCCCGCGCCGCCCACGGGACGCGCGCGCTACCTGCACCCGGCCCTGGACCCCGCGGCTCTCCTGTTCCTGGGCGGTGCGAGGGTGGCCCCTGGCAAGCCCCTGACCCGGCTGAGTGTGGCCCGCACCCCGCGCTCCCAGGGATCGGACCCTGGCGTGGATCTCGGGATGCGGACTGGGTCCCAGGATGCAGGCTCGAGGCACCACCTGTCCCCGCGACTTCGGCCGTGGAGGAGGGGCGTTGGGCTTATTACAAGACGCGATCAGCTCTGAAAGGACAGCAACATAAAAACCTCGCCAGTATTTACCGGGCGGACTCCAAGGAGCATCCTTCCAGCCTCCTTCAAATGCCATTTTCCTAGAAACCTCTGACCTCCCTCGACCCTAGAAGCAGAGACGAACCTCCCACCCTTGGGGCCTCTCCCACAGAACTGGGAATCCCAGTAGCCTTGCTCGTGTGCGATGGAGGAGCCTGGGAAAAAGTAGCAAATCAATAAATGGGTTTTTCAGTCTGTGAAGTCCATCAAGTGATAGAGCAACAGAGGTCCAGAGAGTAGAGGCAGCTGGGCCAAGGTTATTCAGGGTGTCGGTGCTGAGACTAGAACCCGGGGTCTAGTCACAATATAATCAAAGCAGGTTAATAGATTTGTTTGGGTTTGGTGCCTGAGTGGGGAAAATCCCCTGGTGGAGGGCATGGCAACCCACTCCAGTATTCTTGCCCGGAGAATCCCATGGAAAGAGGAGCCAGGCGGGCTACAGTGCGTGGGGTCGCAAAGTCAGACACGACTGAGCGACCAAACCACAGGGGCGTGTGCGGTAACGACAGCGGACATGTATGGAAAGGTCACTGCGCAGGTGCCAAACTCTCCGGACACATGACGACCCTTGGGGAGTCGGTGGGAGAACCAGGCGCAAAGAGATAACCTGCACAAGGTCACGGCCTAACCAGAGGCGAAGTGTGTGGGACCTCAGACCTAGAGAGTCGGCTCCAGAGCCAAGGGCAAGCCTCTTCCTGGGTAAGGACAGTGTCCGGGCAGGAGCAAGAGGCTGCCGCGTCTCCGGGCGTCCGAGTGTGTCCTCCCTGACCTGAGCAGGTGCTAGGAATGGACCTCTGTCTGACCGCGGAGTCTTCAAGGGGTCCGAGCTGCTCCCGCACTGATCAGAAGGGCGCTGACCCCAGGCTGGCGCAGGGGAATCACTCTCTAATGTCTGTGGTGGGTGAAACCCGGGGTCCTGCCCCCCTTTTCCGGGAAGGGGAGTTGGGCTGACGTCCAGGGCCAGTGGGGAGGGGGTGGGTATCTGGGTTCCCGGCTTGGTCGGTGTAAGCGGTGAGGGACTTCCAGCAGGAGTCTGAGGGCGAGGCGGCTGCGCTCCAAGCAAGGAAGTGCGGCGCCCTCTCTCGGGAGTCCAAGTCGAGGAGTGCAAGGCATGCCTCCAGGATCTCTGGGAGGGGAGCGTGAGGGTTGTAGGGGTAGCGCTCCAGTCCCTCTAAATCTCCTTCCTCTTTTCTCCAACACAGAATCAACGTAAAGAGCTGAGTCCTATCGCGCCTTCCAGTGTGATATCTGCTCTGGAGGCCAAAATTCTGCCGTTTTTATTCCCGAGACCAGAAAGCATCCCAGTCAGTTAATAATACCCGTCGTTATTTATAAAGTGCTTATCATGTGCTCTCAAGGGTCTAAGTGATGTATAATCACAGTCTCACCAATCCGTCTCCTTCTCCCCTACCAAAGACCCTGTGAGGTGGCTAACATCATTACCCCCAATTTACTCAAATAACTCAGAGGCTCAATGAAACCCACCCAGGATCACAAGGCTAGTAAGGGTTAGGGGCAGTATTTCAGTCACTGTCCCTCGGACTCCAAAAATCTGCTTGTAGCACTTCCTCCTGTCTCCCCCACACCCCTAACCTGCTGCTAATTCCCATTTATCCCATGTTCTAGTTAAGATCTCTATTTATTGGGCAAGCATAAGGGGATGAATGCTATTTAGCAGAGCAGATGCCTTCTGAATCATCACCCCTTAAAGTGTTTATACGCTTAGGGAAGCTTTAAGAGTATTATCATTTGATCTTCTGGAATGTGATGATCCACATAGGAACAGAGTTAAAATAAAACAAGAATATAAAAATAAACAAGAAAATTCCACTGGCCCAAATGCCCAGTTGTGACAAATTGATACTTTGCATTGCATTGCTAAGTTAATTTGTTAGAGCCACTTTAATTTACACATAAATTTAATTTTTGTGAAACAAAATTGAGTTTTACCAGAAGGAATTTCTTTCATTATGTTCCTAATTTTAAGAGAACCCTCACAGGCTTTTTATACCAGTTGTATTAATTACAACAAGCCAGTGAGGTAAAATCAGCAAGTTAATTATCACAAAGCCAGTGCATAAAATCAATCTTCTATGACAAATACTACTTACAGAGGACTTCCCTGGTGGTCCAGTGGTTAAGAATTTGCCTTCCAATGCAGGGGATGTGGGTCCAATCCCTGGTCGGGGAACTAAGATCCCACTTGCCTCAGTGCAACTAAACCTGCTCACAGCAGGGAAGACCCAGTGAAGTCAAACAAATACTCTTAATCGAGTGAACTGTTCTACAACAAATATTCAAACGCATGTAACTGTCTATATCAAGTATTTATAACATCATGGACAGTAATCAAATGAAGTGTTTGCTCTTAGAGGAAAAGAAAACTCCTCATACCTTTTAAAGAAGCAGAAATTCAGAACATATACTGATATAACTTGAAATACTCTTGGGCTTCGCTGGTGGCACCGTGGATACGAGTTTGCCTGCCAATGCAGGGGACAGATGCTGGATCCCAACTACTGAACTCACGAGCTGCAGCTACTGAAGACCTTGGGCCTAGAGCCGTGCTCTGGAACAATAGAAGCCACTGCAATGAGAAGCCTGAACACCACAACTGGAGAGTAGCCCCCGCTGGCTGTAACTTAAAAGCACGTGTGCAGCAATGAAGACCCAGTGCAGCCAAAAATAAATAAATAAAAATACAGTCATAATAATAACAAAAGAATACTCTAAAGAATTTGCATCAGGCCAAAAGAAAGTGATATCAGATATAAACTCTGAGATGTAAGACATTATAGAGAGCAAAAAAAGTGGTAAATATATGGACAAATGTAAATAAACATATAAATATAATGATAACATTATGAAAGTAATGTGAAGCCAGGCGGCAGAGTCCACATCAGCTCACCCTACCTTATGACACCAAATATAAGTTTGGGGGTCTCCAAGACCACCCTTCGGTTTGGTAACTTGCTAGAAGGATTTGAAAAACTCATTGAGAGCTGTTACATGCTCACAGTTGTAGTTTATTACTGCTAAAGGATGCAGACTAGGCTCAACCAAGGGAAAAAATGCCAAGGGCAGAATCCAGGGAGGTACCAAACGCGGAGCTCCGGTTTGTCCTCTCCCCATGGGGTCGGACAGCATGACTTTCCGGCTTTGAATTATAATGATATTCGTGCCAATGAGGGGAGCTTACCTAAGCCTTGGTGTTGAAAGCTTTTTTGGGGGGGTTCCATCACATAAGCATGGTTATTGCCCTTGTGGCTGATCTGTCTTCAGATCCTCAAGAGATCACATTGATATCACATGACCCAAAGTCCCTACGTTGAATCATGTTGTTATTATATGGCTGGCTGCAGGCCAAACAAAACAGACCACTCCTATCAGACGCGATATTCCAAGGGCAAGAGATGACTTCCCAGCAGCCCAAGGTTAAGGTCAGACTTTCCTTTGGGCAAGTTAAATTATTTTCAACAGAAATGTCTAACAGGTTTAAAATTTTCACCAGCGTGGCAGGCCCCTGAATCTTTGTAGGGCTTAGATCTCACCTGGCGTGTATGTGTCTTACCAGGGCATCTAGAATACCTGCGATTTCTTGCTCACTGGGTGTAGATAGCATGATGTCATCATCAGTGCCCCAGTGGGATGTTCTACAGAACATCTAGACAGTGAAGAGTTCTTTAGACCTGTACTGTCCAACATGGTAGCCACTAGCTATGTGCAGGTTTACAGCACTTGAAATGTGAGTAGTTGAATTAAGATGTCATGTGCTGTAAGTGTAAATTATACACTGGGTCCCAAAACTTGGAATGAAAAAATAATGTAAAATAACTCATTAACATTTTATATTGATTCCATGTTGCAAAGATAATATTTTAGATATATCGGGCTAAGTAAATACAGGTATTATTAATTTTACTTGTTACTTTTTGATTTTTATTATTATTTTTAGTGTGGTAACTGTGAAAATTAATAATAAAAGGAAACCTCAACTAAAATTGGAGTTAGGAAGGCCTGCAGACGAGCTCTCCCACCCTGCCCCTCACAATTACCTACCCCAACAAGAAGACATCAGTTCTTAACTGGGAGATGGAGAGAAGTACCCCCAAACAGGAAGTGTGTAACTACCTAACTACCCCAGCAGGAGGAAGGAAGGCTTTCTTCTCATCCAGCAACAACCCCAGCCAATGGAAAACACAACTGAGCAACAAGCTCAGCCAATGAGAAGCTGTCATCCTCTGAACTTTTTGTTTGCTCCAGTGAACTTTTTCCTTGCAGATTTGGTGTCTGCTGAGGGCCAGGTTCCTGATTCATAGATGGCTGTTTTCTCCTCTGTGTCCTCACAAGGCAGAAGGCACAAGAGAGCTCTCTAGGATTTCCTTTACTTATTTTTTTTTAAATATTTTATTATTTAAGTAATTTATTTGTTTGGCTGCATCAAGTCTTGTGGCACTCGGGATATTTGTTGCTATATACAGTGTCTTTAGCTGCAGCATAAGAACTCTTAGTTGCAGCATGTGGGATCTAGTTCCCTGACCAGTGATTGAACCCAGGCCCCCTGCTTTGTGGAGTCTTAGCCATTGGACCACCAGGGAAATCCCTGGGATCTCCTTTATCTGGGTACTGATCCGAGTCATAGGGGCTCTCAGATGACCTAATCACATTTTAAAACTATCTTTTCCATGATGGCTTATCTCAGCAGGTTGAATATAGTCCCCTGTGCTATACAGTAGGACCTCATTGTTTATAATAGTGCTTGTATTACTAGTGCTGTTATACTAGTGAATAATCTAACTCCCACATTTCAACCACAGAAAGTGAAGCTTGCGGCAGAGGGCTCCTGGCAGGGCTGTGTAAAGGGCCCCTTCCTAGGGGAGGAGTGAGGGGTGGGGGAGTCAGGTAGGAAAGGAGGCAGAGCCAGTGTGGGACAGTGTTCCTGAGTGGACTGCCTGTGATCAGGAGGGCCTGCTGGGTCTGTGGGGCTACACCCTGAGAAGTGTATGAACTGCACCCATGGCTCCCAGTCCTCATAGGTCAGGGGTTCACTCCACAGGGCATTGAGTCTTCTGCACTTCAGGGCTGTGGGGACAGACCCCAGGGCATGGTCAATATGGGAGCCCAGAGCAGGGGCAAGAGCACAGTTGGGCCAGGAGGTGAGGTGCTGACAGTTACCACTGCATAAAGCTGTCCAGAACCCATGTGGAACTGACATGGGAGCCAGTGGAGAAGAGAAAGGTCCAGAATGGCCCAAGTCAGGGATCAGAGGAAACTGGGCAAACACCATATGCACCACTCCACTCCCCATAGCAGACCAGTCAGTTCAGAGTGACCAGGAATGCAGCCAGGGGAATGGGTCTGTAGGGTCTTACAGATGCACAGATTCCGGGGATCTGTAGGGCCTGGAGATTTGACTGCCTGTTTGTTTAACAAGCTAATTTAAGGTGATCATTTCAATTCTCATCTTTGAGCACCTACCAGACCTACTTTAAAAAAATTTAATTCTCATAGGAGCTCTTATTTTGCAGATGAAAAAATCTCAGGGACTTCCCTGGTGGTTCAGTGGTTAAGAATCCATCTTGCAATGCCAGGGACAGGGGTTTGATCCCTGATCTGCAAAAATTACACATGCTGCTGGGCAGCTAAGCCCAAGTGCCACAACCTCTGAAGCCTGTGAGCCCTAGTGCCTTTGCTCTGCAACAAGAGAAGCCACCACAGTGAGAAGACTGCAGACCTCAAGCAGAGAAAGCCTGAGCACAGAATGAAGACCCAGTGAAGCCATAATAATAATAATAAAACAAATTTTTTAAAAAGAAAAAGTCTTAGGTAGGCTCTAATTCAACCAGTCTGAGTGATTCTAAGGACTAGAATGTAGACTGGACATTTAATTCCAAATTGTTTGTCTCCCTCCCACCAAAGGGCTTCCCTTGTAGCTCAGCTGGTAAAGAATCTGCCTGCAATGCAGGAGAACCCAGTTCAATTCCTGGGTCAGGAAGATCCCCTGACAAAGGGATAGGCTATCCACTCCATTATTCTTGGGCTTCCCTGGAGGCTCAGCTGGAAAGAAGCTGCCTGCAATGTGGGTAGACCTGGGTTCGGTCCCTGGATTGGGACGATCCCTTGGAGAAGGGAATGATTACTCACTCCGGTATTCTGGCCTGGAGAATTCCATGGATATCCATGGGGTCGCAAAGAGTCGGACATGAATGAGCAACTTTCGCTTTCACTTTCTCCCACCAAAAGGAGACTAGTGAGCCCAAACCTTTAATTGTCCCCCTTTTGTCCCCCTCAGTTAATTTCCTGTGTACCATCAAACTTATACATTTAAAATGAATTTGAGTGGTGTCTCTCTCATATTCTGCTGCTATGAGGATCCATCCTCAGAGGCTCAGGATCTAGATGGAAGGATGGAGATGAAACTGCAACATGTGCTGAGTGTGTACTGAATGCCAGATATTGTCCAAGGGACTTTTTATTCCAATAAAGTAGTGTTGCATTTAATTCTCACAGCAGCTTGAGATTATTATTGAGGTGTTATTATTTGCCTCATTTTGCAAATGAGTGAATGAGTCTTCAGAGAGGGTAAATGAATTGCCTAAAATCTTTCAGCTCTAAATGTAGAACGAAGACATGGAACACAGTTTCGCTGCCTCTAATGCCCCCTTTCTTCTTACTATGCTGTGTAAAGTTTTTGTTTGTCAAATCTGATAATTCACTTGACTCGAAAACAATAACCAAAATTTGCATGGGTGTCTTTTTAAGAATGGGAAATGACTGAATGGCTTTTCAGTTCCCCATTCTCTTTGCCCTGACTTGAGAGAATCAGAAAGTAAGCATAAACCCTCGGTCTGTAGCAGATATGCAAGCCACCCTCGGAAAGCTTCCATTTCCAAGTCAGGCAGAGCCACAAGTGGAGGATGAAACCTTCTCTGATCTGGGGTTCCTTAGACCAAGGTGCTCAAGGGTGGGCTTTGCATCTGAAAACTCTTCAAGCCTGCACCTGCTTTTGGGCACAGATGTTTGTAAGAATTTTTTCTTTCTTTTTGGCCACACTGCATGGCGTGTGGGATCTTAGTTCCCTAACCAGGGATAGAACCTGAACCCCCTGCAGTAGAAGTGTGAAGTTCTAACTATCAGGCAGCCAGGGTAAGTCCCTATAAGAATATTTTTTATAATGGATGAATATGCAGAGAAGCTGAGACTTGCCCTCGCTGTGTCAGATAAGTCAACCACATAGCCCAGCAGAGAAAACGGCTAGTAGCCTGGTCTTGTGCAAACCTGCTGTGTGCAGGCTTTTGGAACCCAGCTGGCTAACTGTGCCACCCAGGAGCTGGGAGGTTCGAGGACCAGTGCTGTCCTGCTCCTGATGCCAGGGGAGAAGAGAGGTGGTAAGGCCAGGTCCTTGAAAAAGGAAGGCCCTGTTTGGGAAATGATGCTGGGAAAGATTGAAGGCAGGAGGAGAAGGGGATGACAGAGGACAAGATGGTTGGATGGTATTACTGAACCATCCAACATGAGTTTGAGCAAGCTCCGGGAGATGGGGAAGGACAGGGAAGCCTGGCATGCTTCAGTCCATGGGGTTGCAAAGAGTAGGACACGACTGAGCAAATGAACAACAAGAGGCTACTGGCAGCTGCTGGGCAAGGTGAGTCCATCTCTTAACTATTGGTTTTATAGTGACAACCATCAGATTATGAAGGAAGACTGACTCTACCAGTTCCTAAATGTTTCCTGAGGGTCTCTTTTGTCTGTTACGTCATACCTGAAAGAATGTAAGTCTGGGAAGTGATCTGGACATCTACCCCAGCCCTATATTTGTCCTTGGGTCAATTATTTACCCTTGATGAGTGGCATCTGTAAAATGGAAATATCACTGACCTCATGGGTGGTTGTACATTTAAAGGAATATATTAGAAGTGCCCGGGCTTCCCAGGTGGCACAGAGTAAAGAACTCTCCTGCCGATCCAGGTGACGCAAGAGATGCAGGTTCGATCCCTGGGTTGGGAAGATCCCCTGGAGGAGGAAATGGCGACTCACACCAGTATTCTTGTCTGGGAAATCCCACGGATAGAGGAACCTGCTGGGCTACAGTCCATGGGGTTGCAAAGACTGAGTGACTTGAGCAGACGTTAGAAGTACTTAGAGCAGAGTTAGCTGCTGCTGCTGCTGTTACTATTGCAATGATTCGATTGCTTTTGTTCTCTGTTTATGTTGAAGGTCTAGGCCTGGGGGCATGACAGGGAGCTCATCCTGACATTCACGGAGATTCAGGGCAACTGGGGGCAGAGACTGTGGCCCCAAGAAGGAACCAGCAATACAGGGGGCCCTGTTTTGTAGGAAGGTCAGAGAGGTCTGGGGGCTTAACTCTACTAACCATTGGCTGCTTGCTTGACCACCATCCCTGACCCCCTATTGCTCCGGCTCCAGGAATGTCACCCTGTTCTCTAAAGGTGCCAGCAGCTCGTCCATCAAATGTCACCCTGTTCTCTGAAGGTGCAAGCAGCTCGTTCATCGCACAAACCAGAGGGAGTCAGCTGCCTGCTCCATGTGCTGCTCAGGGCTGTGATCACCCAGAGAAGAGTCTGCAGAGGCAGGGAGAGAGGGATATGGCTGCTCTTGGAAGCACAGGGGCTCTGAGAGGAGCCTGTGGCCGTGGAGTGTGAGGCGGGAAGCTGGCACCTGCAGAGCTGCAGGACTTGAGAAAGCCAAGGAGGAAATCCTGGGCAGGTTTCAGAAGACTGTCCTGAGAAGGGAGCACAAATCCACACGCTCCCAACACCACGTGATATAAATACACAAAGTCTGCTGGGGACTGGGGCTTCCCTGGTGGCTCAGACGGTAATCTGCCTGTGGTGCGGGGCACAAATTCAACCTCTGGGTCAGGAAGCTCCTCTGAAGAAGGGAATGGCTACCCACTCTAGTATCCTTGCCTGGAGAATCCCATGTAATCTGCCTGGCAGATTACAGTCCAGGGGGTCGCAAAGAGGCAGACACAATTTAGTGACCAAACAACAACATACAAACATCCAATGTGACATGCAGGAATGTGTCTCCATGTGAAAAAATTCTGAGGTTGTAGTCAATTCCCACGTAACACAGAGATTCTTAATTGGACACTGAACCTGGCAATGGTCTTGGTGGGGGGCATGGGGTATCCCATGATCCCTGGAATTATATAGGATTGGTTTGTACATTTACCCGAGTGTTTATTATTTCATCACATCTTAACATGAGCCTGTGACCCAAAGTATTATGAATTCCTGCATAAAACATCTATAAGTTCATATTAAAAATTCCAAATAATTCTGCTTTGTTCCTTTAAAAGCAGCCACTGCTTTGGGGCCCTGAGTTTTAGAGCACTTGTGTGTGTGTGCCTATATTAGTCGCTCAGTCCCACTCTTTGCGATCTCCTACTTCAGTATCAGATCAATCCGCTAGGTGGCAGAAAAACCCTCAAATGGACTTTGTGCTCCGTAGCTCTGCTGTGTCTGACCAGTTGCATCTCAAAGGGCTGCAGCCTGCCAGGACCCTGTCCATGGAATTTACCAGGCAAGAATACTGGAGCAAGTTGCCATTTCCTTCTCCTGATTTTTGAATTATATCACTTTTTTTTTTTTTTCACACCAAGGATTGAACCCAAATCCTGGGCTTGTTTCAGCTCTTTCAGTGGTTCATCTTACCAAAAGCTAAATATAGTGAGGTGCCTACTATTGTGATTGCTGAACCCAAGTTCTGACTGCTGGATTAAAAATTTTTTTTTATCTGACTATGCTGGCTTTTAGTTGCAGCATCATGGGGGCATCTAGTTCCCTGACCAGTAAAGTAAATCTAGTTCCCTGAGCTGCCTGCATTGGGAGTGCAGAGACTTAGCCACTGGACCACCAGAGAAGTACCCTGACTACTGGATTGATTAGGTGACTTGGTAGTACAGATGTGGAAATCCAAAGTACAGATTTTCCTCCACTTAACAAGAAGCACCCTTACTATGCCTTTGACATTTGTATTTTCAGTCCTTGGAACAGAGCTAGTTGAACAAATGAGTGAGGGTATGTTAGGCATTGCCTGGCTAGGAGACTCCCTTGTACCAGCCAAGGTCTGCTGGTAAGCAACAGAGGTCATCTCTGGCTGTCTTAAGTAGAAAAGGAATTTACTGGGACAATGTGGGAATAGATCACAGAGTCACGAGAGAGCAGTCAAAATCCAGACTGTTGCCTCACTTTGCATCACGTGCTCCATACTTCTGGTGGATGCTCCTTTGATAGACCTGCTGCCAAAGAGGTAAGATAGGGAGGATGCTCTGACATAGCTTCTCAGGGAAGCAGGGCCTGTGTCCCCTCATAACATGCCCAGCACCCCAGCATCACCCAGCAGAGTGTCTCAGGGCCTTTGCCCGCTTCTGCCCCATCTCAAGTGTTTTTACTACCACTCATTTCTTCCTGACTTCTTAAAATAGCAGTGAAGACTGCAGACACTCTCGACTTGACTTTTCCTGGGAATGGTTTGAATGTTTCACCATGGAGTGAACATTTAATGAGGGGCTCAGGTAGCTAGATTCTCTATCTGGCTTAGGAATTTCCCTTGTGTTCCCAGTTTACTAGGAGTTTTTGAAGACTGAAACTGGTCCTGTATTTTGTCAAAGAATTTCTGGGCACAAAATCCTTCTCTCAAGTGTCTCTACAGCAAAGGACACTCACAGATCTTTCAGTGTTGAATCAGCCTCCTAGCCTTGGGGATATTAACTCATGCCACCATCCGTCCATTCTGCAAGTCCTGCATACCTGAAGTGAAAAGCAGTGTCCTCAGCACTGGGTGTGGACAGAAACAACAACAAAGTGCCTGCCTGCAGGGAGCATGCACTGTAGCTGGAGGGAGGCAGACAAGTTTTTGAAAAACACAAAATGTAAAGTATGTCTGAGTGTGATGAGTGTCCCATGACCTGCAATCCCTCTTTATCCTCATGTGCTCTGGGTGGCTCCACATCTCCACCTTTGCCTGGATGCAAACACTGCCTGGCCTGAGAACCTCTGAGGACACCTGAATGAATCTATTCTTCTCCAGAGAGCCATGCTGTGCCTCCCCTGCACTCTTATCCAAGCTTTCAACTGTTTGCCTTCACCACTCACCGCTCTCCTCTTCCTGATGTGTATCTAGTTTGTTATTCACTTGAGAGGTCATACACAGTGGTGCACGTGCAAGGTGTGCAGGTGGTTTGAACATCCAAGTGCATGACCTTGGTCTCTGGTTCACTCCACTCCTCCCCCTGGCTGTGCAATTGATATAAGGGTACTCAGTGGTCCTGCCTCCACCCCATCCATCCTCACATCTTAACCTGGGCATCTGCGACCATCATATCTCCTTACCAAAAACTCCTCTCTACCTTGGTTTTTCAATTATTCCAATAAGATAAGTAAATCATTGACCCGTCCTCAAAACATCCAGTCTGTCTGACTCACTGCCAATCCCAATCAGCCAGCTTTCTTCCTCCTACTTCTTTTTTTCTGAGTATGATTTGCTTTATTTCTCTTTGACTATGTTTAAAAAAACCTGAAAAGGCTACTGTGTTAACTGATTTCAAGTAAAAAAGTATCCAGAAGGAAAGATAGTACTTGAGCTCTTATATTTATCAAATGAAGAAAAGTGCAGAGAAGAAATTGAATGTAAATATACCTAGTCACTATATAAGTCACATTTAAATTTGATTTTTTTAAAGAAAATTACCCTAACCCTTGGACTGCAAGGAGGTCCAACCAGTCCATCCTAAAGGAGATTAGTCCTGGGTGTTCATTGGAAGGACTGATGCTAAAGCTTAAACTCCAATACATTGGCCACCTCATGCGAAGAGTTGACTCACTGGAAAAGACCCTGATGCTGGGAGGGATTGAGGGCAGGAGGAGAAGGGGACGAGAGAGGATGAGATGGCTGGATGGCATCACCGACTTGATGGACATGAGTTTGAGTAAACTCCGGGAGTTGGTGATGGACAGGGAGGCCTGGCGTGCTCTGATTCATGGGATCGCAAAGAGTCGGACACGACTGAACGACTGAACTGAACTGAACTGAACCCTAAATTTATGAGTATTAACAAAGTTTTAAATCTGAACAATTTTATAAATATGGGCGGTAGCTAATATTTGCTATGTAAAGTGTTGACTTTTAATTATTTATTTGAAAATAAAACATCAGGGCAGAAGGCATAATGAAATGGCAAAGAAAAGGACATCTTTTAAACACATTTTCCTTACTAATACTGTTGGTATTCAGTCACTAAGTTGTGCGCTAGTCTTTGTGACCCCATGAACTGAAGCACTCCAGGCTTCTCTGTCCTTCCTTATCTCCCAGGGCTTGCTCAAACTCATGTCCACTGAGTCAGTGATGCCATCCAACCATCTCATCCTCTGTCACCCCCGTCTCTTCCTGCCCTCAATCTTTCCCAGTGTCGGAGTCTTTTCCACTGAGTCAGCTCTTCGCATGAGGTGGCCAAAGGATTGGAGTTTCAGCTTCAGCACCAGTCCTTTCAGTGAATATTCATAATTGATTTCCTTTAGGACTGACTGGTTTGATCTCCTTGCAGCCCAAGGAACTCTCAATCATCCTCTCAGCACCACAGTTGGAAAGCACTGTACATGTGGAATATGAAGCACATTTTGGGGAAAAGAGGAAGGAGAGGAAGAACTTCCTCCTACTTCTCATCTTGCTCAGTTTAGATTTGGCATCACACATACACATACACAGACACACACATACACACACACACAGACACACCTGTCTCTTCTCACAAACAACTTCTTCTCTTCTTTTCTCAGGGGTTCTCATCTTCCACACTTTTGGCGCTTGGGTCAGATCATTCTTGGTGGTGGGCCCATCCTGTGCCAACATTATATGTTGCAGCATCAGGGGCTTCTACCCACTAGATAGCGGTGCCCCCCGCCAAGTGTGAAAACCACAATGTGTCCAGCCATCTCCAAGTTCTTCTGGGTGGGGAGGTGGGGGTGGGGGATATACGGCCCCTGAGAACCTCTAGTCCTGGCTCATTTCCCTACTGATGCTGAGACTCCACCTGCCCCAATGCATACATACAATTTCTTAGGCATCATATGTGTGAAATCTCTTTTCCTTTCCTGTGTAGCCCACAGCTCCATCTTAACTGGATTCTCTTCATAAATATTTAAACCTCTTCAAACAACCCTCCTTCAACAACACTTCCAGGGAACCCCTAAGGCAGCACCTGTCCTTCTGTTCCCTCCACATGTTGAGGGGTTGGTATTTTCCTGGCATCATTTCTTTCTCCTCTTTCCATCTTCCCTCCCTCAAGTATGATTCAGGGACCTGCTTCCACTAAGGTCTTAGATGACTCCCCAGTGGACAAATGCAGTGTACATGAGGCTCACTGGAGCAGAACCAGATGGAGGCAGTGTGAGTGAGGTGTTGACCCTGTTGAGTTTTGGCTTTTCAGAGGCATCCTCGAGGAGACATTGGGTGGACACTGATAGTTGAGGGCTGGAGTGAGAGGGGTGGCCTGGGCCACCAGTGCACCTGGGATGGACCGGTGTGTGTGTGTATATATATATGTACCTGATGCCACAGGTGAGGTGAGGTCCCTTGGAGAAGAGTGGGTGCGTGGGACTTAGAGCAGATGTTCTCAAACTTAAGGGAACTTAATCAATTGAAGGGCTTGCAAAAGGCAGATTGCTGGGCCCCACCCCCAGAGTTTTTAATGCAACAAACCCTATGGAGCCGCGGCGAGGGGGCGTTTGAGTTTCTAACCAGGTCCTCCCGAGATGCTAAAACTGCTGGTCGGCTAGCACGCTTGGCGGTCCAGGTACCAGCTGGGCGGTTCTGGTACCGCGCTGAACGGTCCTAGTACAGAGCTCTGCGGTTCAGCTATCGAGCTTTGAGGTCCAGGCACCGCGCTGGTCGGCCGGGTACCGAGCTCTGTGGTTCAGGCACCGCGCTTTGCGGTCCGAGTGCCGAGCTTTGCGGATCCGGTACCACGCTTAGCGGTCTAGGCACCGCGTGGGCGGGAGACGGCGCAGGGCCGCGGGACTACAACTCCCAGCGTGCCCCCTCGCCGCTCTCGCGCGCCCCCTGCAGGCGGCTCGGGGCGCCGCTCGGCGGCGGGGGCCCCTCGGGAAGTCCGTGAGGGAGCGCGGGAGCCGCGGCGGCTGCTGGCTGCTGAGCGGAGCTGGAGGGTGAGTGGGGGCGGCGCCGACCACTTTCTGCTCGCGTCTGAGCCGCGTGGTCATCTCGGGCTGCGGGTCCAGGTCTAGGTCCGGAATGGGGGTCCGGGGTGCGGGGTGCGGGGTCCGGGGTGCGGGGTCCGGCGCGGGTCGCGGGGCTGCCCCTCGCTGAGGCGGTGTCCGGCCGGTCCAGCTCGGGCGGCCGGACCCGTGTCGCAGGTGGCTCGGCAGGAGGCTGGCCCCCGCTCCGGGCCGGGGGTGTCCGGGAGCGCTGGACGGAGGCCGGCGCCGCGGACACGGGGCCCCAGAAGCGCCCCCGGAGCGGCCCCGCGGGAGCTGTCCCGGGTGCTGCGAGGCGGGGCGGGCGGTCCGTGGGGTCCGGGCCCCTGCGAACCGTGGGCCCCGCTGCGCTGGCCCGGCCGGCGTGGCGCACCTGGACCCGGGCGCCGCTGGGATGCCCGGTGGCCCGGGATGCGCAGCCTGTCAGGAGCGCAGGGGGACGCCTCCTCCTCGCGCATCCGGGGAACGCCGTTAGTTTTAGAATTCTTTTTAAAAAAGGGAATTCGGACCTTGAATATCTCATTTTTGAGGTGTGGGCGCTGCGTTTGCCAGCAGGTAAGTTTATATAATGAGCGCTGCTCGCTTGGAGAGACGCGTTCCCGGAGGCTGCTCGCCCTTGCCCTCTATCGGGAGCATTTCGCCCGCCGTGACGCGCTTATCCATCAGCAGCTGCGGGCGCTGCAGACAGCAGATAAAGCGCCGCTGAGTCGTCACAAGTCAAATTTTGGTTTCAGAAGATTTCTGTCATTTAGTTTCAAACAAGATGCTGTTTCATTTAAGATGGGAGACGAGGTTGGGGGTGGGGGCAAGCCTGTCATCCCCGATGCCTTACTCTCCAGAAAACAGCTTTGCAGGACGAAGTCTGGAAGCAAACTAAGTTTGATTTGTGCCCCAAACTAGACCTGGAGCGTCCACTCTGAGGTCTCTTCGTTTTAATCGTTTTTCCTGTTGATTTGTCTGCTTGTTGTACATGGACAATCTTCTTTTCTGTTAAACAACAGAGGTCTCTTTCTGATGTTTGTACTCATTTCTTGTTTTCTATGGACCACCTCTCCAGAGCCTTGACTATTAAATAGGACATTTTTGTCTCGGGCTTGGTTTTAGGGGAATGTTGCCAGTGTTTCCTCATTAAGGATCTTCTTTATCAGATTAAGTCAGTTTCTGTTTTGTGGATTTCCACCCCCTCCCAAAATGCTTCTGTGTAGCATGTATTGATATGACCATGTAGTTTTCTTCTTGACATTGTTAACATCACAGGAGATTATTTTGCTAGTTTTTCTGTCGCCAGTGGGTTGTTTTATAGAGTCAGTTAGCTGACATTTTATTTAGGATTTGGGGATCTGTATTGATAAGAGATTGGTGTTATGTTTTTTCACCTTCCTCCCATGTCTGAGTTCATAATCAAGGTTATGCTGTCCTCAGTGGTGGAGAGGGGAAAGTTTTCTTCATGCTCTGAAGCAGAATGATCTGGTCCCGAAGTCTGGCAGAATCTGACTGCAGACTGCCTGGACTGCTGGTGGTGGTGGTTTTTTTTTTAAGAAGTTGATATTAGTATTTAACTACCTTTCCATTTTTTCCATCATTGGCTTTTCTAAGGTTTTCTGCCTCTTCAACCTAATACTTTATGTCCTCCTAGAAAATCATTAGCACTGTAGACATTTATATGTTAAGATAATGTTATGTATAGTAGTCTGTTGTAAGAGAAAAAGTCTCCCATGTCTGTGGTGCACTGTTTCCTGTTTATACTTACTTGTGTGTGTGTGTGTGTGTGTGTGTGTGTATGCGTGCGTGTGTGTCCACCTTTTCTCTTTTTTCATTGGCCAGACTTGCTTCATGCTTGCTTGCTTCTTTTCAAATAACCAGCTTTTGGATTTATTGATTAAGCCAGCTTTTGGATTTATTGATTAATCGTATTGATTTTTTCTATGTCATTAATTTCTGTTCTTTTTCTTTCTCCTTAACTTGGGTTTATTTTACTCAAATTTTAGCGTTTTGAGTTGAAAGATTCGATCATATAATCAATCAGTCCTCCTGATGGAGGCAAGGACTTATGATTCCTGTCACCTCTTGTTTGGCGTTGGCTCTATCTTACTTTAACGCTTCAAATTAGACATTATTGCTGTTATTATTTTCTAGGTTAGCTAGATACTTGTTTAGATTATTTGTTAGCTAGATTTGTTTATTAGCTATTATTTGTTACTAGATTTGTTAAATTTATCTACCTGTTTACCATTGTCCTCACTCTTCATTCCTTCCTTCAGATTCTCTTTTTTGGATCACCCGCCTTCTCCCTGAAGTACCTTCTTTGCGAGTTCTATCAGTGATGATACATTTTTCTGTTTTTATGATATCTGAAAATGCCTTTAATTTACCCACATTCTTGAATTTTGGCTTCAACCATTTTCTCTAGTCCAGTGAGTCCAAAGTTTCATATATATATGTGTGTATGTGTGCGTGTGTCTGTGTATTTAGCATTTTTAAAAGATAGTTTGTAGGTGGAAGGTTTGGGGACTTCAATTCTGCCATAGTGCTGAAAGATGAAAAATAGAAATTAATCTGTAATCTAACAAGCTGTCAGTTTTAGTGACTTTTCCCTGTACAAAATTAAATGTTCATCTCACATTTACTAACTATAATTTATATTCTCTGGACCCTTATATTTTGCTTGACCGACTTCCCTGGTGGCTCAGACGGTAAAGCGTCTGTCTACAATGAGGGAGACCTGGGTTCGATCCCTGGGTTGGGAAGATCCCCTGGAGAAGGAAATGGCAAACCACTCCAAGACTATTGCGTGGAAGATCTCATGGACAGAAGAGCCTGGTAGGCTACAGCCTATGGGGTCACAAAGACTTGGACAAGACTAAGCGACTTCACTTTCACTTTATTGATTCTGAGAATTGTGTTAAGGACTTCCACTGTGATCCCTAGTGGTTTTCTTTTGTTCTATTCATTTTTGTAATATTATTAAATATATACATTTATGAGCCAGCCATAGCAATGTTGTTGCTTAGTCACTATGTCATGTCTGACTCTTTTGTGACCCCATGGACCCCATCAGGCTCCTCTGTCCATAGGATTTCCCAGGCAAGAAGACTGGAGTGGGTTGCCATTTCCTTTTCCAGGGGATCCTGCATTGACAGGTGGATTCTTTACCACTGAGCCATCTGGGAAGCCCTATAAGCAATGTGTATGCATGCCTTCGTGCTAAATTACTTCAGTTGTGTCTGACTCTTTGTGACCCCATGGACTGTAGCCCTCCTTCTGTCCATGGGATTCTCCTGGCTAGAATGGGTTGCCATGCCCTCCTGGAAGGGATCTTCCTGACCCAGAGATCAAACCCACATCTGCAGCTCCTGGTTTGCAGGCAGATTCTTTACTGCTTGGGCCACCAGGGAAGCCCTTTATCTGGCATATCTTCTAGTAATATTAATTTATTTTTGATTTTCCAGGCAATGGCACCCCACTCCAGTACTCTTGCCTGGAAAATCCCATGGATGGAGGAGTCTGGTGGGCTGCAGTCCATGGGGTCGCTAAGAGTCGGACATGACTGAGCGACTTCACTTTCGCTTTTCACTTTCCTGCATTGGAGAAGGAAATGGCAACCCACTCCAGTGTTCTTGCCTGGAGAATCCCAGGGACGGGGGAGCCTGGTGGGCTGCCGTTTATGGGGTCGCACAGAGTCAGACATGACTGAAGTGACTTAGCAGCAGGTTACTCTTGTGATTAGCTAACAGCAAGATTTTATTCCTTAATGTTTGTCTTTTTTGAAAAGTTAGGGTAAATACACATATAATAAAATTTACCATCTTAGTCATTTTTAAGTGTACAGTTCACTAGAGGTAAGTATATTCGTGTTGCTGTGCAGCCAACCTGCAGAACTTTATCATCTGCAATATCTAAACTGTTCCCATTAAACACTACATACTGCACCCTGCCCCCAGCTCCTGGTAACCGCCACTGTACTTTCTGTCTCTGTGAAATTGCCTGTTCTAGGTACCTCATGCAGAATTTGTCTCTGTGACTGGTTTATTTCTCTTACCATTGTGTTCTCAAGGTCAGTCCATGTTGTAGCAGGTGTCCTTTCTTTATGAGACTGAATACCATTCCATTGTGCGTACAGACCACATTTTGCATGTTATTTCATCTGGGTGGCTTCCACGTTGCAGCTATTGTCAGTAATGTTGGTCTGAACATGGGTGTACAAACACTTCTTCAAGACCCTGCTCTCTGTGCTTTTGGGTATTTACCCAGACATCAGATTTCAAGATTGTATGATCATTTTGTTTTTAATTTTTGGAGGTATTGCTGTATTATTTCCCCAGCAGCTGTACCTTTTTACTTTCCTGAAACAGTGCACAAGAGTTCCAATTTTTCCTTATCTTTTCCAATGCTTGTTATTTTCTGTTTTTTGTTGTTGTTGTTGTTGTTGTTGAAAGTAGCCATCTTAATGGACATGAAATCTTTATCTTTCAATCAATGACTTTAACCTATTTATATTTGATTAATGTTATTTTGGGTCCTATTCCTGCTGTCTTGTTTTATGTTTTCAATTTCTTGTGCTTATTTCCTGACAGCCTCCACCCTTTTCCTATTTTTTGTTGGGTTGACTGAGGATTTTTTTTTTTCGTTTTGTTCTATTTTATCTCTCTCGTGACATAGAAGTTACAAATACTATTCTTACTCTGCTTGTGTTTGGCACCATTGAATTTGGAGACACCTTTTTATTGAGGTATAACATGAGCATGTAAAGGTATACACATCTTAAGAGCTTGATGAATTTTGACTAACTAAATACATGTATAACCAGCAGGCAAAATGAGAAACAAATAAACAAAAATAAGAACAACCTTTTCCACATTCCAGATTCTGTCCTCCTGCTGCTCACTGCCAAGGATAACCCCTGCCATTTCTGACAGTAGATTGGTTTTCCCGTTTCTGTACTTGATAGCAATAGAATTGTACAGTACGTGCTCCTTTGCATTTAGCTGCTTTCTGTCAACATTGCATTTGTGTAATCTGTAGGATTCTGGAGTGTGGTTGTGGTTTGTTCATTCCATTGCTGTATACATTCCACTGTTTGTATGTATCACGATGTGGATATCCATTCTACCGCGACTGGATTTAGGTTGTTTGTAGTTTGGGGTTATCATGAATAGTGTGCCATGAACAGTCTTTGCTGGATGGATGTATGTGTTTCTGTTGAGTATATATCTAGAAGTGAAATTGCTTGGTCATAGAGTGTGCATATGCTCAGCTTTTACAGATGCTGCCAAACAGTTTGCAATAGTGGTTGCGTCAGCTTAAGTACTCGAGAAGCATATGTGGTTGCCTCACATCCTTGCCAACTCTTGGTAATTTCTTTTTTATTTTAGTCATTCTGGTGGGTATGACATTGCGGTTTTAACTTGGATTTCCCTGATGATAGATGAATTTGAGCTCTTTTGGTATCCTTAAATTTTCACACATACCTAAGCATTTTTTCTCTTGATGTTTAAAGATAATCTGTATATATGAGATTTGGGGGTTTTGTACATTATGTGTCAACAGTTGTAAGTTTAACTAATTATTTGTTCATCACTGTTTTATCTTGTTTTTCTCATTTTTGGATTCTTTAGTTGTTTTGATTGCATGATTCCTTCAGTAAATTTTTTACCCCTAGAGATTCTATGGGTGGTAAACTTTCTGAGCCTTCATAAGTTTTGAAAATATTAAAAAACTTTGCTTTTCCATGTGAGTACTCTTGACTGGGTATAGGATTCTAGGTTAAAAATGTCTGAGTTTTGAAGATAATTCTTTATTATCTGCTGGCCTCTAGTGCGGCTGATGAGAAGTCTTTGTAATCTGATTCTCACTTTTTTGTTTGTTTTTTTGTTAACCTGTTTATTTCTCTGAAGCTCTACAATTTTTTCTTTTTTCCTTGTATTCTAAAATCTCACTACTATTTGCTTTGGGGTGGATTTCTCTTGTTCCTCCTGCTTAGTTCTCAGTGGTCTCTTTCATTCTGTAGATAAATAGTTCTTTGGCCCTGGGGAAGTTTGAATGTTTCCCTGCCTCCTCCATTCTCTTCATTTTCTGCTTCTGGAATTACTGTTAAATGGGTATTAGAATTTCTTGGGACTTCTCTGGCAGTCCAGTGGTTAAGACTCTGTGTGTCCACTGCAGGGGGCACAGGTTTGATCCCTGGTTGGAGAACTAAGATCCCACATGCTATGTGGCCAAAACATAAAATAGTATGTAAATGGATATTAAGATTTCTTAATTTATCCTTCATGTTTCTTGACTTTTCTGTCAAATGTTCTATCATTTTGGGGCTGCATTCTAGAAGATTCTACAAATCTAGTTTAGCTTTGTCCCATCAACTCTTTAGCCCATCTATTGAGTGTTTTTTTCTTTTAATCATGTATTCAATTTTCAAGTTTTCTACTTTTTTAAAATTTAATTTTTGGAATAGATAAGATATTCAGTGTTCAAAAATTATACTGTATTAAAAGCTGTAAGTAAAAGGTGCCACTCTATCTCTCCACCAAGTTCTCTGTCACCTCAAAAGCAGGTAACCATTGTTATTAGTTTCTTATATATCCTTTCAGAGACACTTTATGAAAATACAAGTAAATATGAATTACGTTCTTAAGTCCTCCCTTTTTTTTGCACAAATAGTACTGCCCTTGACCCTGCCTTTTTTTTTTTTTTTACACTATACCCCCAGGGCTTGAGGGATCTTAGTTCCCTGACCAGGGATCAATCCCAGACCCAAGCAGTGAAAGTGTCGAGCCCTAACCGCTGGACCACCAGGTAATTACCTTGACTGGGTTTTATTTTTCTTTTTTAATCTTTTTTTGGTGTGGACCATTTATAAAGTCTTTATTGAATTTGTTACAATATTGCTTCTGTTGTTTATGTTATTATTATTTTTTTTTGAATCTTAGCTCCCCAACCAGCGATCAAACCCTCACGCTCTACATTGGAAGGCAAAGCCCTAACCACTGGACCACCAGGGATGTCCCCTGTGTCTACTTTTTAATTTCACCATGTAGAGATTTTAACCAACAGTTGGCTCTTGCTTTTCATAGTTGTGCCTCCCTTCCATCTTTCCAAAGACATTTAATAATTTCTTCTACGTGCTTCATTGGGCTTCCTAGGTGGTCCTGCGGTAAAGAACCCACCTGCAAGGCAGCAGGCGCACTGGTTCTGTCCCTGGGTCAGAAAGATCCCCTGGAGAAGGAAGTGGCAACCCACTCCAGTATTCTTGCCTGGAGAATTCCATGGACAGAGGAGCTGGGCAGACTATAATCCATGGGGTCACAAAGGAGTCGGACACAAAAGCGACTAAACAACAACAGTGTGCTTCATTAACTCCTCTCTCAGGCACACGTCTTCCTGTTGACTTGGTGTCCCCATTTCATGACATTGAGTAAGAACCTGGGGCACCTGCCTTCAGATGCCCATACTCGAGCATGAGGGTTCCTGTTTGCCTGCCTGTCTCTTTGCTGCCTCTGGTGATAGCTGGAGACTGACGTGCTGCCTCGTGGACTGTGTGGTCCAGGGCAGGGGCTCATGTCATGGACGCTCAGTGTGCAGGGAGGAGTCCTAGGGGCCTGGCCCTCCCGGCTGCCGTGCCCCCGTTCATCTCCTTGTCAGATCCCACCCCTGCCCCTCATTCCCTCTGCTGATCTGGAGCCTGAAACCCTTCATGATGGGGTCCTCCCAGGCTGGTGCCGGGCTGTGGTTCAGTCGGGCAGTCTGACCCTGAGTATGCTGTGCCTCTCAGAAGCGTCTTAGGTGCTTTCGCTGGCCACTGGTATTGTTTCTTGTTCCCCAGGTCTCTTATTGATTTAGTGGTTTAAAAATACTTCTGTCGTTCCAAAGAATTTTAGAGTAGGAAAGCAGAAGTATGTATTTAGTCCAGTTTCCCCCACTGTGTCCGCAAGTCCGTTCTCCAATATTACCTTTTATCTTGAATCAATTTCTGTTGTTGAGGGGGTCCCAGAGACCACCCCCAGGTTCAGAGATTTCCTAGGAGGTCTCACGGGACTCCTCACATTCTCACATTGCCATCCCCATGGCTGTGACTTATCACTGTGAAGGATACAAAGCAAGACCAGCAAAGGGAAGAGCCCAGAGGGGCCAAGCCCTGGGGACCAGGCACAGGTTTCTGAGAGTCCTCTCCTGGGGAGCCACCTGGTGACAAGCTGTGCAAACACAGCTGAAGCACTGTCCTCCAGGAAGCTCTCCTGAGACTGGGCCCCAGGGTCTTTTCTGGGTGCTGGTCACACCGGGCACCCTCTGCCTAGCATCCACCCAAACTCCAGGCTCCTGGAAGGGAAGCAGGTGTTGAGCATAAACCAGTGTTTGCACAAACAGTTTAGGGGCAATAAGAGCCTCTCTTATCAGTCCTGCAAACATCAGGAAGCAAAATCCAAGTTCCCAGACACCAGCCAAGGGCCGACTGGATCAGGCCTGTCTCAGGCCTGCTCTGTTAACCCTTTGTTGTAAAATGGCCCTCCTGTTTTCCACAGGAAAAAAATGGATACCATACCTGGAAATGACTTCTCCCAGCCAAATTACCAAGTGCCCTTTGCCCTCTCTGGGGAGAAAGCAGCATTTCTGGAGTATTATGGGTAAAGCGCTGTTTCCTGACTTTGGAATAAGCTGAAGTTTGTTGCACGGGAAGCAGCCTTGAGGGGCAGAGCAGGGGGTGACCACTGGGCTGTTAAGTGATCGGTTCTCTTGCTGGTCTTCGGTCACCAGTTGCAGGGCACCTGGTGCAAGGCACATGACCGTTCCCAGTCTCATGTGTATCTTTTCCTAGATCATTCAGGTTACCTCTTCCACCACAGGCTCTGCTCCCCAAACTCTGGCCATGGCTCCACCCATGGGGCATTTTATCCCTTACTTCTCTTCCGTGACTGTGTTCAGTGGTGTTTGTTCCTTCACTTTGTGGCTAAGTTTAATCTCCCACAAGATTGAGAATTCCCTGAGGACCACACAGCAAGCCACATGTAGCTATAGACCCAGAGCCTCCCTGGCAAGGGGAAGCGCTTACGCTGGGATCTGTTAGTGCTCCTGGAAGGAGCAGCTGCAAGGACTTGGAAAGGCATCTCTTCTCCATCCTTGATCCACATGTCGCTAACTTGTGTTCTGTGACGAGGATGGTGATGTAAACCTGTGTGTGTGTTTGTGTGTGTGTGTGTGTATGTGTGTGTGCGTGCGTGCTCAGTCATGTCTGACTCTTCGTGAGCCCATGGACTGTAGCCCACCAGGCTCCTCTGTTCATGGGACTTCCCAGACAAGAATACAGGAGTGGGTTGCCTGTTCCTCAAATGAACAGCTTCTCCGTCTGAGCCCTTCTCTTGTCCTGTGTGCTTTTTCGTGCTTTCATTGGTTTATAGTTTATAAATTTATAATTTATTCCTTTTTCTTCTGTGTAGCCCACTGTCTCATTCTCTTCCCCACCCTCGCCATGGCCAACTATTCTGTTGAATACACACGCTCTTATTGTATGTATTCTTCTTTTTTTTTTTTTTAGCATCATTTTGGTTTTATTTGTATGTATTTGCCCAAATGTAACTGTTACATATTTGGTCTTTTGATGCCATCATGATATAATGTGCTCAAATCTTCCCAAAATACTTGGATTTGAGTGAAGATCTCTACCCTACCAAATACCTCCACATCTTGTGTGTATGTATTCTCAAGAATGTGTATTGCTTTGTGTGCATGTTTTTTCTTGTTTTTTCTCTTTTAAAAAATTTAGTTTATTATCTCCTTTGTTTCTTCTTTCTTTGTGTGGACTCTTAGTTGCAGTACACAGGATCTTTTGCTGTGGCACTTGGGGTTAGTTGCCTCGAGACATGTGGGATCTTCATTCCTGACCAGGGATCAAACCTGCGTGCCCTGCATTGGAAGGCCGGTTCTTAACCACTGGACTGCCAGGGACGTCCCCGTGGGAGGGTATTTTTAATTCACAGAAGTGGTGTCATGTTAGACTCTTCTAGTGTTATCACTCCCCACCATGTTTCTATGACTCATTCCTGTCGCTATGGTGACTGTCCAGTTTGTGTATCCACCATATCCTGCCTCTCTTCCTCCTGGTGATGGATGCCCACATTGATTCCTACGCCCAGATACTACAAGCAGTGCTGAGGGAACCTCTCACACCTGTCTCATATGGACTTCTGTGAGAATCTCTCTGGATTTGGGCCAGGAGTGGGACTGCCTGCTCACAGTGTGTGCCTGTACTTAGTATTTCGGACTAAGTACCACTGATTGCTTCTGAGCGAGGCCACACCATTCTGCATCTCCCCAGAGTGCACTGGATTCCAAAGACCTTTCTCTTGCAAACACTTGGCATTGTCCAGCTTTCTAGTTTTTCACAGTCTTACTCTATTTACATTTCTCTGGTTACTACTGAGTATATACACTTGAGAATGTGTATGCTTGCTACCTTGTTGTGTTTTCTTTAATGTAAATTGCCTGTTCATGCTGTTTCCCCATTTTTGTTTTTTTTGGCCTCGCCACATGGCTTGCGGGATCTTATTTCCCTGACCAGGCATCAAACCCTGACCCATAGCAGTGAAAGCCCCAGTCTTAACCACTGCACCGTCAGGGAATATCCTCCCCTCCACTTTCCAGTTGAGATTTCTAACTAGAATATTTTTTAGACGTTAACCACTTACTGATTTTTAGACGATGTAAATGATTTCTCCTGATACATGATGTCCACTTTGTTGTTAGTATCTTAAGGAAATCCTTAATTCTGTAGTCAAAATAACCAATTTGGGTGGAGGTAGGGGAGGGAAGGATTATGAGTTCGGGATTAGCAGATGTAAACTATTGCATACAGGATGGATAAACAACAAGGTCCTACTATAGAGCACGGGGAACTGTATTCAGTATCTTGTGATAAACCATAATGGAAAAGAAATATGAAAAGAATATGCATATACATATATATATGTATATATTGTGTTTCTGCTAAGTCGCTTCAGTTGTGTCCGACTCTGTGCGACCCCATAGACGGCAGCCCACCAGGCTCCCCCGTCCCTGGGATTCTCCAGGCAAGAACACTGGAGTGGGTTGTCATTTCCTTCTCCAATGCATGAAAGGGAAAAGTGAAAGTGAAGTTGCTCAGTCTTGTCCGACTCTTCGCAACCCCGTGGACTGTAGCCCACCGGGCTCCTTCATCCATGGGATCTTCCAGGCAAGAGTACTGGAGTGGAGTGCCAAAGTGACTCAGTTATATATAACTGAGTTTTTTTAATTTGACCCCAGATACCAAGATAAATGCCTGTGTTTGTCAATTGACAACATGTTAATAATCAAGACATTTCACATAAAAATCCAGATTTTTAGCCTCTGTTGAATCAGCTGTGTTTCAGTGTCAGCTATAGTAACCGAGTGGTGGACTATCCGCCACCTGGCAGGCCTCATTTGTTCCCGGGTCCTCCTGGTCATGTGGTCTTCTGAGTTTATGATCAGCCCCTGCTGTGTGTGGAGCAAAACCTTTAAAATAAACAAGCGTGATGATAGTGTCCATAAAGGTGCTACCTGAATGTGATTCTGGGGTGAAGTGGGCTTGGAGCTCAGAGCACGGTGCGGTGGCTGTTCTCATGATGGCAGTGAGTGTCAGCACAGGAAAGAAAACCAGCTGCACTAGTAAATATTCTAGGCGTTTTAGGAGTCACAGTGTCTCACAACCACTGCCCTCCCGCTCTTATAGCTCGAGGGGCGTGCATGCATGATCAGTCGCTCAATCGTGTCCAACTCTTTTGCCATGCGCTGTAGCCCACCAGGCTCCTCTGTCCATCGGATTCTGCAGGCATGAATACTGGAATGGGTAACCATGACCTCTTCAAGGGGAGGGTTCGATCTTCCTGACCCAGGGATCAAACTTGCGTGTCCTGCATTGGCAGGCAGATAGATTCTTTACCATCTGAACCACCTGGGAAGCCCATAGCTTGAAGGCAGGCATTGACAGTATGTCAGTGAATGTGATCCATTCGTTTGGTCCAGACTTGCCCCGCAGACTGTCATTTTCTGACATTTTCACCTGTTGTTTCTAAGGTGCAGGCTCACAGCATTTGCCTGATCACTGGGAAGCAAGTATCTGCTTGTGCCAGTGCTGACGTGGTGTTGGTGATGAGGCACACTTTCAGTCTTCAAGCTCCAGCTCTGGGTGGGGGGACAGACAAGTGAGTAGAACAGGCCAAGATGGGTCTAGGGTGGAACGTATCCGGGAAGACTTTCTGTAAGAAGGAGGCATCGAAAATGAGCGGGGAGAGGAATTAGGCAAGACAGGGGCAGGGCCTTTTTGTGCTTTGTCTGTAAAACCCAAGAGGTGACAGTTTTGCTCACTATGGCCGGAAAGCAGAGACCTGGTTTTGTGGTGGCAAGGAGTGGGGGCTTGGGGTGGAGGCAATGGGGGTCATAACCAGCCCTAAAGTGGGTAGCAGGAATGATGGGACAGAGACTGGGTAAAAATTCCACACAAAATCCTGAGTCCTTAAATTATCAGAGGTTGATGATGACAACCCCCATGCTATCAAATTGTGTCAGAAAATAAGAAATCATAGAACTTTAAATTCACAAAATCAAAATAATCCTGATGGAGAAGAGTACAAGCCCACAAAAGTCAACTATAGACAAAGATGACATATGGATATATGCGAATATCCTAAATAAAACAGCAAGATGAATTCAGCAGAATTTCAAGTAGGTTTTCTTCTGGGAATTGAAGATTGCTTTGATATTAGGACATAGGTTAGTTTAATCCATTGTGTAAGTAATGAAAGGGGAAAGCTATGTAATCACCTTAAGAGAAACTGAAAAAGCACTTGATGGAATCTGACTCTGAACCTTTTATGTTTCCTTGAAAAGTATTCACAGTCTTGCCTTCTGGCGTGCAGGCTCCCTGCCTGCCCAACTTCCTCACCTTTTTGTTTCCTTGGCAAACCTCGGCTCATTATATCTTTGTTCTTTCTTAACTTTTAGCAGCACTGTGTGAGGCATGTAGAATATTAGTTCCCCAACTTGGGATTGAACCCATACCTCCTGTCTTGAAAGGCAAAGTCTTAACCACTGGACCGCTGGGGAAGTCCCTGTTTCTTTTTTCCTTTAAAAATATCTATATTTATTTGGTGGTGCCGGGTCTTAGAGGTAGCATGTGGGATCAAGCTCCCGGACCAGGGATTGAACGCAGGCCTGCTGCATGGGGAGCGTGGAGGCTTAGCCACTGCACTGCCAGGGAAGCCCCTCTGCTCATTATTTCTCCACCTTTTCCTTCCCCATGTCCTCTGTGACCTTTTCCTGTGTCCTCCGTATGGAGTAAGTTACCTCTTCTCTCCAGTCTAGGCAGTACTATTCAGAGCTCCTGTCTTTCATTTTGGTAGTAATTCTGTTTCTCTCTATGCTTAGTTGATTTCCTTCTATCAGAACCTTGTCCCGGGGTGGGCCCTGGAGATACAGAGACGAGTAAGATGATACTGGTCCCTTGGCACAAACCCCCAAACTTGTCCGCTTGCTCCCCTGGCCACTGCTGCTGCTAAGTCACCTCAGTCGTGTCTGATTCTGTGCAACCCCAGAGACTGCAGCTCACCAGGCTCCCCCGTCCCTGGGATTCTCCAGGCAAGAACACTGGAGTGGGTTGCCATTTCCTTCTCCAATGCATGAAAGTGAAAAGTGAAAGTGAATTTGCTCAGTCGTGTCCGACTCCTAGCGACCCCATGGACTGCAGCCTACCAGGCTCCTCCGTCCATGGGATTTGCCAGGCAAGAGTACTGGAGTGGGGTACCATTGCCTTCTCCCCCACTGGCCACTGCCTCCAGCTAAAGGTACAGGTGGAGGCCCCAGGGGAGACCAGGATGTGAGAGGAGGGGGAGCCAGGGCATTTCTCTCCCTCATTTTCTGCCTTGGACATTGTCTCAGGTGTGGTCCCAGCTCCAGCTGAGGGATACTTGCCTCTGGCCTTTTCCCACTGAGACAGGCCAGGACGCGAGCCTTTGCTGCAATGCTTGCACCTGGACATATCTCTCCTCCAGCAAAAAAGAACAAAGAAACTATATGGAGCTAAAAATAACTGTCTGTGCAGTTGGGGTACATTCTGGACAAAAGATACAAAGAGACCGAAAAACCCAGCAGCTACTTTTGAAGAGCCTTGAGCAAAAGCAGAGTGTTGGGAACAAAAGCAGGGTATTGAGCATGCCCCCTGCATTCAACACCACCCTCACCTAACATGGGAAATAAGCTCACCCCCACTCAGGGAGCAAGCAAGGGGACCTATTGCTCTCAGTATCCCCTGCTGCAGCAGTTCATTTCAGCTCAGTCGCTCAGTCGTGTGACCCTTTGTGCTCAGTCGTGTGACTCTTTGTGACCCCGTGGATTGCAGCACACCAGGCCTCCCTGTCCATCACCAACTCCTGGAGCTTGCTCAAACTCATGTCCATTGAGTGGGTGATGCCATCCAACCATCTCATCCTCTGTCGTCCCCTTCTCCTCCTGCCTTCAATCTTTCCCAGCATCAGGGTCTTTTAAAATGAGTCAGTTCTTTGCATCAGGTGGCCAAAGTATTGCAGTTTCAGCTTCAGCATCAGTCCTTTCAATAAATATTCAGGACTGATTTCCTTTAGGACAGACTTGTTGGATCTCCTTGCAGTCCAAGGGACTCTCAAGAGTCTTCTCCAACACCACAGTTCAAAAGCATCAATTCTTCTGTGCTCAGCTGTCTTTATAGTCCAACTCTCAGTCCATACATGACTACTGGAAAAACCGTAGCCTTGACTAGATGGACCTTTGTTGGCAAAGTAATTTCTCTGCTTTTTAATATGCTGCTAGGTTGGTCATAACTTTTCTTCCAAGCAGCAAGCGTCTTTTAATTTCATGGCTGCAGTCACCATCTGCAGTGATTTTGGAGCCCAAAAAAATAAAGTCTGTCCCTGTTTCCCCATCTATTTGCCATGAAGTGATGGGACCAGATGCCATGATCTTAGTTTTCTGAATGTTTAGTTTTAAGCCAACTTCTTTACTCTCCTCTTTCACTTTCATCAAGAGGCTCTTTAGTTCTTCGCTTTCTGCCATAAGGGTGGTGTCATCTGCATATCTGAGGTTACTGATATTTCTCCTGGCAATGTTGATTCCAGTTTGTGCTTCATCTAGCCCAGCTGCAGCAGGGGCTCTAACAAAGCCTTGCCTGAATTTCTTGTCTGGCCTCTGGTGAATTTCTATGGACTGGAGAAGGTCAAGAACCCTGATTGGTATCACTGCTTCCTTCCTTTGCTCCTCCAGTCTTATTAAACATGCTGGAGGGCTCCTGCTGTTGTGAGACTCTGGTTTGCTCTCCACTCCCACTTAGTGTTTTAGTCATTCCCCAAACCTTTTGGGGCTTCCTTGGTGGTGCAGTGGTAAAGTATCTCCAATGCAGGAGATACAAGTTGGATCCCTGGGTTGGGAAGATACCCTGGAGTAGGAAATGGCAACCCACTCCTGTATTCTTGCCTGGAGAATCCCACGGACAGAGGAGCCTGGTGGACTACAGTCCAAGAGGTTGCAAAGAGTCAGACACGATTGAGCATGCATCACTTGCTTCACTTGCAAACCTTGTGACCAGTTCCCATGTTAAAGTCCCTCTGCTGAGCTTTGTTGTTGTTGTTCACTTGCTAAGTCATGTCTCTTTGCTACCCCATGGACTGCAGCACTCCAGGTTTCCCTGTCCTCCACTAGCTCCTGGAGTTTGCTTAGACTCATGTCCTTTGAGTCGGTGATGCTATCCAACCATCTCATCCTCTGCTGCCCGCTTCTGCTTTTGCCCTCAATGTTTCTCAGCATCAGGGTCTTTTCCAGTGAGTCAGCTCTTTGCACAGAGGCGGCCAGAGTATTGGAGCTTCAATTTCTGCTGAACTACAACTCTTGAATTCTGTTTTCCAGATTGGGCCCTGTCCAGTATAGAACAAGAACCCCACTTCTAGATGCCCACAGTCTTACAGGACAGACCTGGAAACGACTGTGATTTTTGTCTGTTTCATGCTGCTTTCTGTCTTCTTCCGGAAGTAGACCTCACCTCGGGCACAACACCATCATAGGACTTCACACTCCCTGTTCACAGAGGCTTTTCCAGGAGTCATATCATGTCCCCAGACCAGGCTAATCACTTTCCTCTGAGTTGTTTGAAATGGGTCTGGTGCAGCCAGAGCCCCCTACCCTCTTGGGAGTTGCAGGAGGTGTGAGTTCTGTGGAAACTTGGTCTTTGGTGGTTTTTTTTCTGTTTTTTTAATTAATTTGTTTGGTTCAGTGTATGTCTCCAGTGCATAGTGAGTGCCCTGCCAACACAATTTCATAAAATCTAAGGTGCCATCCATTTTCAAACAATTATTTTGTGTTCCACGAAGGAAGAAAAAAATACTGTTAATTAAACCATAACATAGTTTTTTATGTACACTTTTTATTTTAGATGTATGAAAAGATTTTGGGGGCATATTTAAGATAGTTTATACCATATAGTTTTTATCATACAGTGTTTTTATTTGTATATAAACAGGAAAGTGTAAGTGCTGTTAGCTGCTTAAGGCTTTTCTAAAACCTCTTCTTTTTTAAAATAATTTTTTCATGCTAAAAATTTATTAACTTTTAAAACCAACAAATATCTAGTTATCAAATTCCTATTAAAACCTCCTCTTTTAAAAAATTATTCATTATTCTTTTATTTTTGGCTGCACTGGGTCTTCGTTGCTGTGTGCACGCTTTCTCTCGTTGTGGGAGCCGGGGCTACTGTTTGTTGCAGTGTTCAGGCTTCTCAGGTGGAGCATGGGCTCTAGAACACTCAGGCTCAATAGTTGTGGTGGCTACCAGTTGCCCTACGGTGTGTGGAATCTTCTTAGACCAAGAAAAAGAACCAGTGTCCCCTGCTTTGGCAGGCAGATTCTTAACCTCTGGAACACCGGGGAAGCCCTAAAACCTTCTCTTCTAAGTCACTTTTGACTCCAGGTCGTTTGTGATTTTTCACAGATGAAGTCCCCTCTGCCACCAAGAACCCTGGGATGAAGTCCCCTCTGCCACCAAGAACCCTGGTAACATGTTGTGGGTGGTTGGAAAAGTGTTCCAAATTGTCTCCAGCGTTTTCTTTTGAGCTGTGACTTTGATGCTGGCCCTTCCTTGTCTCACCTAAAGGGATCTGCAGACTGTTGGTAAAGCAGCCTGGACTCACACCGCTCCTTAGATGGTCCTCTTTGGTGTGAAGCCTGGAATAGTGCAGGACGACGGCCAGCTCTGAGGCCACCTGGAGTGAAAGCCAAGTTACCGTGCTTTTCAGGGAGCTTATCCTGTCACAGACTGAGCAGCATGGACCAGCCAGCAGTGACCATAGGAGGCGTGCTGACCTCAGGGATATTACAAGGGTGTTTTAGCATTGGTGGATTGTGATATTTGCACAATTAATTAATCAATGAATCTGGTGGGGCCCGAGACCTCAGGGATATTACAAGGGTGTCTTAGCATTGGTGGATTGTGGTATTTGTACAATTAATGAATCAATGAATCTGGTGGGGCCTGAACCCACCCTCACTGAGAGACAGGCAGAAAGACATGGGGAGAGAGTCTCCTCCGGTCCAGTGGTTCCTTGGGCCACATCCACCCCTGCACTTTCCAGGGTTTATTTACAAAATCTGGTCCTCCTTCCCTCTTCCTTTGTGAAACTAGTTCAGATTAGTTTCATGTCACTTGCAACCTAGCAAATCCTGACTAATCCAGAAGCTTATAAAATGATTATAAACAGTGTGATGTGTGCAGGAATTAAAGTGTATTCAGGCTCTGAAGTAGCATCAAGGAGAGAGAGACCTGCTCTGTTTGAGGAGGTAAGGCTGCGACTCTAGACTTTCTGAGGTGAGGCGAGGCCCACCTCCTGGGTGCCTCCCAAGGACCCCGTGTATACTCCGGCTTCCAACTACTTGCTCCCACTGTCTTTCTCACTACATAATTAAAATCAGTTTAGAGTAGGATGAAACGTGTGTTTTTTACTCCCATTTATAATGGTATAATTACCTTTACTGGTGCTCCTTGAATTTTTGTGTGTGTGAATTTGAATTTTCTTCTGGGCTCACTTGCTCTCACCTTGAAGAACTCCTTCCAGCGTTTCTTGTAAGGCTAACAACAAGTTCTCTGTAGGATGGCAGACATTTTATTGGCTTCTGTGTCCACCATGGCTATAATAAGATCTGAGGGACATGACTCACCTGGAATGAATCATTCCATTGCTGAAGGTGACTTTTGAAACTTTACAGCTCACCCTAAAGGTGACAGTACACCACTGGTCCGTCTAGCCACCAAGCTATAGGTGAACGAGGGTTTTCTTTTCTGCCGGGCACTCTTTCTGAATTGCTCTGTGACTCCCCCAGCCCACCACTTGCGCTGTTTCAAATGTTTATCTTTAGCATCTTTATTTATGTATTTCTGGCTACACTGGGTCTTCATTGCTGTGAGTGGGCTTTCTCTAGTTTTAGTACTTGGTCTTCTTATTACGGTGGCTTCTCTTGTGAGCAGGGGCTCTCAGATACAAGGGACTTCAGTAGTTGTGGCTCATGGGTTTAGTTCCTTTGTGGCTGGTGCGATCTTCCTGGACCAGGGATCCAACCCATGTCCCCTGCATTGGCAAGTGGATTCTTAACATCTGGACCATCAGGGAAGTCCCTGCTTTGTGACTTTTAAGTCATTTGTTCAATTTCTTTTGTTATTTTTTTAAACTTATAGTGCAGAAAATTTCAAACATTCACAAAAATACACAGCCTCATAGGCTACATTTTCATGTACCTATGACCTGGCTTCAGTGATGATTTAACTTACAGCCAAATTGTTTTATAAACTTCCACCTAATCATCCTCAATATTATTTTGTAAGTCGCTCAGTTTATTTTCCTCATTTTTATCCAGGAAAGAGTGTGACAGTATCCTGAACAAACTGAATTAAGGTGTAAAGAGAAAACCCTGTAAAAGCCTTTGATGTGTCGTAAGTAGATGAAAGCTGTATTAGAAGTGTGGGACTTAGTCACTATAAGCAGCAACAAAGGATGCCTAACACCATGTGCTGGGTTTGTTTTTCTTAAAAGGAGCTGTAGTCTGGCATTTTAACAAGAGTTACAAATGACAGGGTGGTGTAGACTAAGTCTAGCTTTGAGACTGTAATGATACAGGACTGTAAGTTTATAGCTTTTTTAGTTGACTGTAACTGTCAGACATTTTAAAATTTAGGGCTTCCCTGGTGGGCGAGTGGTTAAGAGTCCGCCTGCCAATGCAGAGGATGTGGGTTCGATCCCTGGTCTGGGAAGAGCTCACATGCCTCAGAACAACTTCACAAGCCCCTGCGCTGCACCTACTGAGCCCAGATGCTGCACCTGACTGAGACTGTGGGCCGCAACTACTGAAGGCTGCACACCCTAGAGCCTGCGGTCCTCAATAAGGGAAGCCGCCACAATGAGAAGCCCTCAAACGGCAACTAGAGAAAGCCCACATGCACCAATAAAGACCCAGCACAGCCAAAAATAAATTAAAATATTTTTAAAATGTAGTCTTATAATTAAAAAATACTAATTCAATAAAATTATTTTGGAGAGAAATCATGTTGAAAGATTTTAGTAGTATCCTTAGAGTAAGATGTTTTAAATGGTTCTTCTGGACATAACCTGCTATTCATTGTGAGGACATACGTTTACTTACTAGCTTCAAATTGATTTTGCTGAGAGAAATAAGGCCTTTGGTTGGTCATTCTACATTCTCTCACCTGTCTCCCCAGTGATGTAGGAAATGCATTTGCAGGGTTGGCAGAGGAAATTAGGATTTGTTGTTGTTGTTCTGGAGTGTATTAACACTTAGGCTCATACTTGATAGCTTCACTTCAGTGAGCATCCTCCTTTAGTTAAACTGGCCTTGAGTATTCTCCAGGGAAAAATAGATTGTTATGTTTTTTAACACAAATGTGTGCATGAACTGTTGAAGAACTTCCTTTAGTCACAATTTCAGAGTTACAGAAGCACATGTTTGTTATTATGATCTTTCAAGTTTGCTAACTGCTTTACTGAAAATAGTACATGGAAAAATACAGCACAGTGTGTCCCAAATAAGCCCGTGGGTATTTCTTTTTAAAAGTTATAATTTAAATTCTGTCTTGAACTTGTCAAATGCTTTCTTTTTAAATACATGTTTATATAAGCATTTGCTTTAGTGCTTTTGTGATTGAACCAAAAGGGCTTCCCTGGTGGTAAAGAATCTACCTGCCTATGCAGGAGACTCGGGTTTGGTTCCTGGGTTGGGAAGAGTCCCCTGGTGGAGGAAATGGCAACCCACTCCAGTATTCTTGCCTGGAGAATCCTGTGGACAGAAGAGCCTGACGTGCTGCAGTCCATGGGGTTGCAAAAGAGTTAGACATGACTTAGAGACTGAACAACAATTGAGCCAAACAGCAGGGAGAACGGGCAACTTCTGCTCAAAAGACCGAAACTCCCCCAGGTCTCTCAGGGAGGGGTTTTTAAAGACAGTGTTAGTGGTGAGGATTGTAGGGGGTGTGATCAGCTGGTAAGCTTGTACACAATTCTCTGACGGTTGGTGGTGAGGTGATCAGGAGTCAACATCCACAACCTTCTGGTTCCAGGGGGTCTGAGGTACGTGCTGGTGGGCTGCATGCACTTAACTGCAGCTGGTGGGGGTATCAGTCTCTGCACCACTCAGAGGACGTGGCTTAGACTACTATCTAGAGCCCTCGAGGAGGAACTGAAGGTCCGGCGCCTGTGTTGTGGCTTAACTATTATTATTTTGTCTTACTTAACTGTTTTCCTTTGTTTCTGCATTTTCTCACTTCTCTGATTAACTTTGGAACTCGGAAGGCCTGTGAAGCTACAGCTTTTCTACAAACAAGAGGCAGGGGACACGGTGGGATAGGGAGGGGTTTCTGTCCCTGAGAAGCCTCTGCAGGGTCCTGTTCAGTTTAACTTTTCCTTTGAATTTGCCTTATTTGTCTGTTAATTCAGCAAACATTTGCTGATTCCCTGATCCATGCTAGATAATGTTCTAGCTACTGATGATGGGTGGGTAGTGAAACAGACAAGGACCCTGCTCTCAGTGAGTTTATAGTCTAGTGGGAAGATAGGCAGCCGATAAGAAAACTTCAGGCTGTGGCCAGCCTGTGTGGAGGACATTGAGCCGCCGGTAGTGTGAGAGTGAATGAGCTTGGGGGCAATACCTGGTCATCGTATTTATAATTTAGTTACTGTTATCAGAACAGCAATATGGGAGAATGGAAAAACCATGGACTTTTTCTGTGTAAACCTTAGGTTTTCTAACACACGTTGTGTGAACATCAGAAAATTACATAATCTGTCTGATTCCCAGTTTCCTCAACTACTCTAAGGGTAAAAGAATACTCCCTAGCTCATAGGGACTTTTTTGAGGAATAAATGTGACAATTTAAGCAAAAACCCTAGGAAAGTGTTGGTCTCTAACAGTTGTTTTATAAATAGTAGCTAACATATTTCTAGAGGCTTCCCTGGTAGCTCAGCTGGTAAAGAATCCGCCTACAATGTAGGAGATCCTGGTTTGATTCCTGGGTCAGGAAGATCCACTGGAGAAGGGATAGGCTACCCACTCCAGTATTCTTGGGTTCTCTGATGGCTCTGCTGGCAAAAAGAATCTGCCTGCAATGTGGGAGATCTGGGTTCGATCCCTGGGTTGGGAAGATCCCCAGGAGCTTAATTTCTTTCTTCATTAAAGTTAAAAAACTAAGTTCCCCCATGATTTCATCAGTTTTTCTATCCGGTGTCTAATGAGATGTTTAAAGAGAGCACCTTAAATAACCATACATGCCTATGGTCACCATGGTAACTGCTAGCATGGGAACTTGCTGCTATGGGCTTATTCATTTCCATGAATCATCACAGTTTAATGTACATCTTCTGTTCGTCAGATTTTGTTGAGGTCATAATTCACAGGAAGGGAACTACATTTGTATTTAATGCAGCAAAGTTTTGTAGAACTGAAGGAGAATAAGTACATCAAGAATCTGGACACCAAAGCAGGGTTCTAGCGCAGAAACGGCAGCAGCACTGCAGTTTCTTCTGTGGGAATACAACACATTGTGGGTCAGAGGAGTTTTACTACCCCAGCCAGCTAGGGGTGCAAGCCACAGGCCAGGAGCAGGCAGAGACCCCAAGACACCAAGTTCCTCAGGGCTGCTGACGGCAACTTTCCATGGAGGAGATTCCAAGGCCAAGGTGGTCATCTTCTTAGATAGACAGCCGGTTAAACACCTTAGAAGAGCATAGTGCACAGGGAAGCAGGTACGTCAGAACAATGAAGCCTACAGCCAGCCCCAGAGACCTGGCGGGGTCTGCGAACAACAGCGAGAGAAGGTAGGACGGCTTGGGGAGATACTAAGCTGACTTGAGAGTTTCCTAACCTGTGGGCGCATCTGTGTTCCTAACAACACACTTTGTCCTGGATCTACTTGTCCTGGAGACAGGACCAAGCTAAACAGCACCCTTTCTTCCTTTCCTTCTCTCTCGGTTAAGGAGGTCTCTCCTCTGTCCTGGACCAGTGGCCAATGGGTCCTACCAAGACCTTCATCAACTACCCCCACCTCATTGACACTCTGACTTCTCTCTCTCTACTGATTAAAAAAAAAAATTATTTATTCGGCCATGTTGGGTCTTATTTGTGGCAGTCAGGATCTGTAGTTGTGGTATGGGGGATCCAGTTCTCTGACCTGTGATCAAACCTACGCCCCCTGCATTGGGAGCATGGAGTCTTGGCCACTGGACCACCGGGAAGCCCTTGTACTGATTTCTTCTCTCTCCACCTATAAACATGCTCAAAATTTCCTATCTTAAAGAGGTGTCCACCCAAACTCTCTACTCTGACCTTTAACTGTTGACTTCCTTTCATGGCTAAGTTTTCAGGAATCGCTTGACTTTGTCTCTCATTTCCTCCTTAACTCTGTGACTTTGCTTCTTTTTGAAAAAAATTAATTAATTTTGGCCACAGTGAGTCTTCCTGCTGCATGTAGGCTTTGCTTTAGTTGTGGCGAGCGGGGACTGGTTGTAGTGCATGGCTTCTCCTCCTGGGGGCTGCACGGCTTCTCCTCTTGGGGGCTTCCCTTGCTGCAGAGCACGGCCCTGAGCTCAGGCTCAGGAGTAGTGGTGCACAAGCTTAGTTGTCCCACAGCATGCGGACTCTTCCTGGGTCAGGGATAGAACCGGTGTCCCCTGCGTCGGCAGGTGGACTCTTAACCACTGGGCCCCCAGGAAAGACCTGTGACCTCGCTTCTAGCTCTGTCTTCTGTAGACTTTGTTCTCACTATGTTCATCGATGGGTATGTCCATCCGTCCTCTGTACTCTTCCAGCTGAGTGTGTCTGCATTTCAAATTCAGCAAGAAATGAACTCATCATCTGCTTCAGTGCTATGATGGTTTGAAAACATACCTGTAAACTCTTTGATACTTTTCCTTTCAAGAGGTGGGGCTTAATGCCCTGTCCATGAACGTGGGCTGGGATTAATCACTCCCTCCTAATGAGTGGAATAGGGCAGAAAGCATGTGTGAGACTTGAGGGTCATTAAAAACATTGTGGCCTCCTCCTTGCTCTCTCTTGGGTCACCTGGTGCAGGGGAAGACGTGTACCATAACTGAAGGATAGTCAAGCCACCTATAGAGAGGTTCACTTGGCAAGAAACAGAGGTCTGTCAACAGCCAGCGGTTACTTGCCAGCCATGTGATTTGAACTCCTCGGAGCTCCTGTCCCAGTCAAGTCTTCAGATGGTGCAGCCCCAGCTTAAGTATAATCCAGCAAAGCTTCTCCTTGATTCCTCACCCATAGAAACTGTGAGATGATAAATGACAAATATAATAAAATTTAGCAAGCTGCTAAATGTTATGGGTATTTGTTACCCGGCAGTAGATGAACAATGCACAAGGCAAACCTTGTCTTTTCACAATCTCAACAAATTGTTTTCAAACCAGAAATACCTCCTTCCTCCTCAAAATTTAACTGACACTCAAGTTCTATTATTTATATTTAGGTGTCTGTAAGATCATGGCATCTGGTCCTATCACTTCATGGCAAACAGAAGAGAAAAAAGTGGAAACAGATTTTAATTTCTTGGGCTTCAAAATAACCATGGATGGTGACTACAGCCATTAAATTAAAAGACATTTGCTGCTTGGAAGGAAAGCTATGATAAACCTAGACAGTGTATTAAGAAGCAGAGACATCACCTTGCTGACAAAGGTCTGACTAGTCAAAGCTATGGTTTTCCCAGTAGTCATGTATAGATGTGCGAGTTGGACCATAAAGAAGGCTGAATGCCAAAGAATTGATGCTTTTGAACTGTGGTGTTTGGAAAAGACAATTGAGAGTCCCTTGGACTGCAAGGAGATCAAACCAGTCAATCCTAAAGGAAATCAACCCTGAGTATTCATTGGAAAGACTGATGCTGAAGCTGAAGCTTCAATACTTTGGCCAGCTGATGTGAAGGGCTAATTCACTGGAAGAGACTCTGGTGCTGGGAAAGATTGAGGGCAAAAGGAGAAGGGGGTGGCAGAGGATGAGATAGTTAAATGGCATCAATGACTCAATGGATATGAATCTGAGCAAACTCTAGGTGAGAGGGGAGTACAGAGGAGCCTGGCATGCTGCAGTCCATGGGGTCGTAGAGTCGCACATGACTTCATGACTGAACAACAGCAACAATTTGTTGATTCAGCCTCTTATGAATTTCTCTTTCACTCTCCATGTATGGTATCTCATCTAGACTGTTTAAATTGCCTGGAAATGGGTTTCTTGCTTCTAGCTTTACTCCCTTATAATCTGTCCTCCATACTGCCATCAGAACAGTTGTTCTAAAGTATGAGTTTTATCTCCTTGCTTCTTTGCTTAAATCATCCTCATTGACTAGGGCTTATCAAGTCCAGACACCTTAGCAGTACAGGTAAAGCCACTTGAGGTTTGAGTGCTTCTTCCTCTTTGCTGTGGCGTGCCATACATATTCCTTGAAATTCAGAGCATGATTTGATAGAGGAATTCTGCTAACATCTTGTTCTGTTTTCTCTGGCCAAAACATGTATCATTAACTTTGGGGCAGTTCTAAAAACATGTTCCATTAGTGTGTGTGCTGTAGCAGTTTTATCTCTGAGGGGTGCAGCAGTAAATGAGGTCTCTGTTGTATTCCTGTGAAACTCATAGGACTTTGCACAGAGAAACGTTATTGCACCCTTGAGGAAGAACTTGGTTGGCTTACCGAAGAGGCGATGGTGCTTTGTCTGAAAGTCATGTGGAAAGCATGCGTGGTTTTCTGCCACTATTTCAGGAGCTTCATAAAAACTATGAAGCGTTCTAACCCTTGGGAGCAAATGCATCAGGGGGCCAATAAATTCCAGTTTTTCAGTATACACTACTGTGCTTCCTGCCTGCACATCCCTGTTTAACTGGCTGGCTGTCCACATAAAGGACACACACCTTTCCAGCTTACACTTCAGTCCTGTTCAGTATGACCCTTGCAGTCAACTATACAACAACCAAAAAGCTGATTAAAAATAGAAAAAAATAGTTACCCTTCTAACTGTCGAGTCATTTATACTGTCAGCATGACCTTTATATTTCCTTAAACCACTCTCTCTGGGCTTCCCTGGTAGCTCACACAGTAAAGAATCTTCCTGCAATGAGGGAGACCTGGGTTCAATACCTGAGTCAGGAAGCTCTCCGCTCTCCTGGAGGAGGGCATGACAACCCACTCCAGTATTCTTGCCTGGAGAATCCCATGGAGGGAGGAGTCTTGGTGGGCTATAATCCATGGGGTTGCAAAGAGTCAGATATGACTGAATGATTAACACTTCACTCTCCTCTATCAATTTTTCTAAACTGATGTAATGCTACAAAATAGAAAAAGAGGAAAACTGTGAATTTTAACAAATATGAACACCAGCATACAAATATTATTAAAATATTTTTTGAAAATATAGTAGCAGACTAACCAAGATGAACCACATTCCTTAAAAAAATAATTATTTACTTATTGGGGCTTCCCAGGTGACCCTAGTGGTAAAGGATCTACCTGCCAATGCAGGAGACCCTGGAGATGCGGGTTAATACAAAAAGATTATTACTTTGGACTGTGCTAGGTCTTCGTTGCTGTGTGGGCTTTCTCTGATTTCGGTGCGCTGGCTTCCATTGTGGAGCATGGGCTCTAGGGTGTGTGGGCTTCATTAGTTTCAGCTCCTAGACTCTAGAGCACAGGCTTAATAGTCGTGGTGCACGGGCTTAGTTGCTCCAAGGCATGTGAGATCTTCCCGGACCAGGGATCAAACCTGCATAGGCTGGTGGATTCTCTACCACTGAGCCACCAGGGAAGCCTGAACCACATCCCTGTAACTGAAGGTTGGATGCAGAAAAATAACCAACGTATAAATTTCAAACTTAATGGTTATATGAAGACTGTAATAGGATTTCAGGGAAAAGAATAATCTTGCATTTCAAGATAACATTAATAAAATACTTGGGCTTCCCTCATAGCCCAGTTGGTAAAGAATCTGCCTGCAATTCAGGAGACCCGGGTCCAGGGTCTGATTCCTGGGTCGGGAAGATCCCCTGGAGAAGGAAATGGCAACCTAGTCCAGTATTCTTGCCTGGAGAATCCCATGACAGAGAAGTCTAGCAGCCCATGGGGTCACAAGAGTTGGACATGACTTAGCGACTAACCCACCACCACAATTAGTAAAATACACTTGAGTAAAATTGTTACACTTTTTTCTTTTGAAGTTAAAATTCCCAAAGTAGCTTTGGATGTATGAATCCCATTTTTCTTTCATGTATGCAGCAAACACTTACTCAGTGCCCTATGCTGGGCTCTCAGCAAGGGGCAGAAGGAAGAGGCCAGGGCTTCTGCCCTCACGGAGCTAGTGTTTGGTTTTCTTCTGTGTCATATCCAGTCTGTACTCTGCTGCTTAGTTTTCTGCTTCTCCTTTTTCTTGCCTCTTATGTTTCAGATTCATAAACTATTTTAAGTCTACTTTCTCATTTCCAAGTACTTTGTTCTCCAATCTAAACAGTTAGTAAGAGTTGTGGTATTAGTCCTTGTGTATACAGGCTTAGAAATTCCATTTTTAAAGCACATTCTTATAAAAACTCATAGAAGTGCAGAGAGTAAAATGTGAAAGGTCTCCCTTTATTCTTTTAATTCAAAATAGACATATTTATCTGACTGAGCCACATCTTAGTTGTGGCATGCAGGATCTTTGGTTGCATCATGCAGACTCTCAGCTGTGGCAGGTGGGATCTAATTCCCCGACCAGGGATGGAACCTGGGCACCCTGCATTGGGAGTGTGTAGTCTTAGCCACTGGACCACCGGGGAAGTCCTGAAAGTCACCTTTTACAATCTTCTCTCTAGCTGCTTCCCAAGACCCATGCATACAAGTGTGTGAAAGTCCTATTTCCCACATTTTTGCTGACACTGTTATCCCTTTAAAAAATATTAGCCAATATGATGGTTTTAAAAGTATCTTATTGCTCAGTTCATGCCTGCTGGGCACTGGGTAGATGAAGCATCTTTTCATATGTTTATTAGTCTTTAGTATTTCTCTGAACTGTCTTTTCCTACCCTTTGCTTTTTCCCCTCTGGAACTGTTTGTTTCTTCTTGAGTTAATTTTGGTAATCTGTGTTTTCCTAGAAAATTATCTGTTTTCCCAGTGTACAAATCCATATATATAATTATGTCCTCTTTCTTGTTTCTAATTTGGATGCCTTCTTTTTTTCTTCTTTGATTAAATTTGCGTGAAGTTCTATCTTGTTTGTCCTTTTAAAACACCAGCTTTTACTTTTAGTCTTCGGGATATTTTTGGTTTCATTAACTGCTGCTTTTTCTTTATTCATTCCTTATTTGTACCTTCTTTTTTTATAATTTATTTATTTTTGGTTGCAGTGGGCCTTCATTGCTGCATGTGGGCTTTCTCTGGTTGCAGCAGGTGGTCTTCTCATTGCAGTGGCTTCTCTTGTTGAAAAGCACAGACTCTAGGCACACAGGCTTCAGTAGTTGTGGCACGTGGGCTTGTTAGTTGCCCCGTGGCGTATGGAATCTTCCCGGAGCAGGGATTAAACCCGTGTGCCCTGCGCTGGCAGGTGGATTCTTAATAGCTGGACCACCAAGGAAGTCCTCTTCCTTGCATCTTTTGTACCTTTTCGGAAGCAAAGTTTCAAAAGTTGTTGCTGAGGGTTGGGAGAGGGGCATCAGCCCTGTTCCCTGTCACCACCCTCCCATCACTAATACAGAAAGTTCAGAATCAGGAAGAAATAAGTCAGGCATTAGGTGGAGATCATGTAGGCTTTGATAGTACTAAGGCTGGCTTGAAGAATAATGCTCAACCTGCGATTAGTCAGGCTAATGACCTTTCCCCTCTGAGTTAACAAGAAATTCTTAGAATAAATGCTTTTTGGGAGGTTCAACATGAAAATAGTTAGAGTTGAATAAATCAGTTGCTCAGTAGCAATGAGGGCTTTCCTGGTAAGGTGGTTCAGATGGTAAAGAACCTGATGATGAGGTGAGGTGGTTCAGATGGTAAAGAAATGCAGGAGACCTGGGTTTGATTCCTGGATTGGGAAGATCCCCTGGAGGAAGAAGTAGCAACCCACTCCTGTATTCTTGCCTGGAGAATTCCATGGACAGAAGAGCCTAGTGGGCTACAGACCATGGGGTTGCAGAGTCAGACATGACTGAATGACTGACACTTTCACTTCTTTCAGGGGCAATGAGGGCCATGTTCCCTCAGGGGAGTTCAGTCTTCATAGTTCCATCTGGAGACCCAGATTGGAAACGGAAAGACGGTGATGTGGCAGATCCCAGTTGGTGGCTGGCTGAGCAGGGAGCTGATGGGGAGCCTGGTGGAAGGAGGTGGTCTTGGGATTCAGACTGGGCGGGGAGGCCTTTGGGAACCCAAGTCTGGGAAGGGTGCAGGGGTTTCAGCTTAACCAGCAAACCAGGCTGGAAGGGAGGAGGTGAAGGGCTGCTGGACGTCAAAGAGGGCCTTTCAGTGTCAGAATCCCTATAGTAGGGAAGTCAGGTGGACAGGTACATCCCCAAGGATGCCAGGACCTGTGGGGGAACAGGGCTGAGTCATCCTGCAGGCTCTGGGGCTCTTGTTCTTCCCACTTAGCTCAACATCTGCTTTGAAGCCAAAAGAATCGCTGCTTTCCTATTCCTGGCTAATTAAACAGTTCAAACATATGCATCGCCTCCCTCAGCATCCTCACACAGGAGGTGCTGTGTGGGTGGCAGGTGTGTGGCCCTGGCAGCAAGGGGTGGTCGGGGTGGAGTGGGAGGAGGGTGGGGAGGGGCCAGCCCTGGAGCCACACTCGCCTCATGGCGACCTGACCTGTCAAGGCTCCTTTGGACCTGTGAGTTCATCTGGCCCTCCAGGGGTGTTTTTATGACAGTATATCAAGGCCTAAACTGTAAGCCAACAAGTCTATGTTCCTAACCACGTGTTTGCAGAATGAGTTTGGTCTTCCTGTTTCCTCAGGGAGGGCGCAGTGACCCCTGTCCAGAGCTCGTACAAAGGGGCAACCTCACTAACCATCTCTCTCCCTGTGCGGTGTGTCTCCCTCTGTAATTACTTCTCTCTATGTAATTTCCTACAGTGAAATTTGATGCTTTAGACGTAAATTAAAAAGTCATCTAAAGAGATGGTTGGGTTAACATAAAAGTCAAGCTCCTTTAAGGAGGAATGATTTTTTACAGTCAGGTCACACAGATATTTACAAAGAAGAGCAGTGTATTGGATTGGACAAAATGTTCATTTGGGTTTTCCCAAAAGATCTTAGGAAAATCCCAAATGAACATTTTGGCCAACCTAGTACTGTCTTACATGCTGGTGTCAGGTTTCAGAGTCTATGTATGCAGGTAGAGCTTCCCAGGTGGCTCAGGGGTAAAGACTCTGCCTGCAAAAGCAGGAGACACGGGTTCGATCCCTGGGTCAGGAAGATCCCCCGGAAGAGGAAATGGCAATCTACTCTAGTATTTTTGCCTGGGAAATGCCATGGACAGAGGAGCCTGTCAGGCTGCAGTTCACGAGGTTGCAAAAGAGTCAGACATGACTGAGCGACTAAACCACCACCATCAGCACATCACGTAAACACTTTCTGTTTATACTTATTTTCCAGTAATAAGCACAGGGTCTGTTCTGGCTGCATGAAGGAGACTGTGAAGAGTTTTCAGCTGTTTTTGCCCCTGGGAGGGTGTCCTTTCATGTACTTCATCACAGGTCCTTGAGGGCCTGTCTCCACTATAATGCAAGGGTCCTAAGGACTCTTACTCTGACAGTCTTTGCAAAGATTCATCAAACATCTCTTTGAAACCCACTCAGAGTCATTTTCATCTTTTGGCTTTGTCCTAGGTATTTTTAGGGTTGATAGATTTATTTTTTCCAAGAGCAAACAGAACATTTTAAGGCTTTGATTTTTGGCTAAGGCTTAATAAATTCTGTTCCGTGGAGAGTGGGCAGGTTTCCTGCTGAGGCGCTTATGAACTTGGCTGGCACAGAGATTTCCTCTCAGCACTAGCTTGGAGTCATGAACCCAGCCCAGGAGGTAGACCACCCTTGTCCTGTGCAGCTTCTGCGCCAGTGGACACCTGAACACACTGTCATGGCCTGTCACCTCCCTCTGTTCTGAGGTTCCATGTCCCCACAGAGGACACTTTGTTCAGGGTTCACTTGTTTCTACACTTAAGAAAGCCTGCCTGGGGTCATGCTGAACTTAGTCTCTGCAGAATAAGCCATCAAGTCATAGAGTCTGCTGCTCTGAGAATGCCTAATGGTTATTGTGCTGAAATAGTATCATTAAAATGATAAAACAAGCCGTGTTCATCTCAGCTAGTGTCAAAAAAATCTTAAGAACATAATGACAATTAGAACCTTCCATCATTTCAGCACCTAGAGGTAACATCCTCTTTTTTGTCATTTATTTTCTAAACTTTTATTTTACCGTGGTAAGAACACTTAACTTGAGATCTACTCTCTCTCGCTTAAAAAAAAAAAAAAATTTATTTGGCTGTACCAGGTCTTGGTTGCAGCATATGGGATCTAGTTCCCTGACCAGGGATTGAACCCAGGCCCCCTGCTTCAGGAGCGTGGAGTCTTAGCCACTGGACCACCAGGGAAGCCCCAAGACCTACTCTCTTAAATGTTTAAGCATACAATAAATGATTGGTGATTAGAGGTATAGCACTGTACAGCAAATCTCTGGACCTTACTCATCTTGTTTGACTGAAACTTTATGCCAGTTGATTAATTAATTAAACTTTATGTCCCATTCCCCCTCCCCTACCCCCTAGTAACTACCATTCCACTCTTTGATTCTGTGAATTTGACTATTTTAGAGTTCCTCAGATATGTGGAGTCAGGAAGTGTTTGTTCTTTTTTTTTTTTTTTTTTTAGGAAGTGTTTGTTCTTTCGTGACTGGTTTATTTCACTCAGCATAATGTCCTCAGGTTCATTCATGTTGTCACATACTGTGGACTCTCCTTACTTTTTTTAAGGCTGAATCACATTCCATCTTTATCCGTTTGTCTGCTGATAGACATTTAAGTTGATCCCACATCCTGGATATTGTGAATAGCACTGCCATGAACAAAGGAGTGTTAATGTCTCTTAGAGATCCTGATTTCAGTTCCTTTGGGTAAATACCCAGAAACGGGATCATATGATATTTCTACAGTTGACCCTTGAACAGCTGGGCTTGTACTGCATGGGTCAACTTACACACATATTTTTAAAAATAAATATACAGTTGACCCTTTGTAGCCATAGGTTTTGCATCTTCAGTTCAGTGCTGATACAAACTTAATACATAACCATATATTCCACTAAATATACTGTCATCTTTGTTCCACATCATCAAATATTTTACAGTATCATTTGTGAAATTTATATAAATCACATCATAAAATTCACTATTTTGAGGTATACAATACAGTAATTTTCTTGTATATTGACAAAGTTGTGCAACAGTCACCACTATCAAATTCCAGAACATTTTTATCACCCCCAAAGGGAGTCCTGGAGCGATTATCAGTCACTCCCCATTCTAACTCCTCCCTTCATCCCACGGCAACCACTAATTTACTTTCTGTATTTATGGATTTGCTATTCTGGAAATTTCATATGAACGTATTCATACAATTGTGACCTTTGTGATGTGGCTTCTTTCACTCAACATAATGTTTTCAAGGTTCATCTATGTTGTATCATGTCCCACTACTTCGCTCCTTTTTTTTAAACTTCATTCGTTTTCACTGATGAATAATATTCCATTGTATGGATCTCACATTATGTTTATCCATGCGTCACTTGATGAGGATTTTTTTCCTACTTTTTGGCTATTGTGAATAGTACTGCTGTAAGCATTCATGTACAGATTTTTATTTGAGCTCCTGTTTTCAGTTCTTTGGGGGTACATAACGTAGGAGTGGAATTACTGGATCACCATGGTGACTGTCTTTATCTTTGAGGAAATGCCAATTTGTTTTTTTCACAGATGCCATGGCAAAAGTGCCACTGGAGAAAGAAATGGCAACACACTCCAGTATTCTTGCCTGGAGAATTCCATGGACAGAAGAGCCTGGCGGGCTACAGTCCATGGAGTCACAAAGAGTCAACATGACTGAGCCATTAAACAAACAACAATACCATTTTGCATTCTCACAGTGTATGGAGGTTCAATTTCTTCATATCTTTGCTAAAACTTACTATTGTCTTTTTTAGCTATAGTCATTCTAGTAGATGTGAGGTGCTATCTCATTGTAGCTTTGATTTTTGTACCGCTGCTGCTGCTGCTGCTGCTGCTGCTAAGTCGCTTCAGTCGTGTCCAACTCTGTGCGACCCCACAGACTCCCCCGTCCCTGGGATTCTCCAGGCAAGAACACTGGAATGGGTTGCCATTTCCTTCTCCGATGCATGCGCTAATGCCTAATAATTGCAAATATCTTTCCATGTGCTTATTGGCCATTTGTATGTTTCATATTTTCCTTGAAGACTTGTCTGTTTGACTCCTTTGCCCGTTTTTCAGTTGGGTTACTTGTCCTTTATATTGTGGATAATAGACCCTTATTAGATATGTGATTTGTAAATATTTTCCCTCATCATGTGGATTATCTCTTCACTTTCTTTCTTTCTTTTTTGTTGTAATTTTATTTATTTATTTTTGGCTACGCTAAGTCTTTGTTGCCCTGCAGGCTTTTTCTCTAGCTGCGGTGTGTGGGGGCTACCCTCCAGTGGCGGCGTGCGGACTTCTCATTTTGATGGTTCCTCTTGTGGTGGAGTACAGGCTCTAGAGCACATGGGCTTCAGTAGTTGGGACCCTAGGGTTCAGTAGTTACAGCTCCCAGGCACTGGAGCCCAGGCTCAGTAGTTGTGACACACAGACTTAATTGCTTTGTGGCATGTGGGATCTTCCTGGATCAAGGATCAAACCTTGAGTCTTCTGCATTGACAGGTGGATTTTTTTTTTTTTTAACCCACTGAGCCACCAGGGAAGCCCTCACTTCTTGATAGTGTACTTTGAAGCACAAATGTTTCTGATTTTTACGAAGTCCAACGTATCTAGTTTTTCTTTGGTTGTTTGTGTCTCATGTGTGATATCTAAGAAAACGTGGCCTAGTCCGAGGTCACAAAGTTTTATACTTATATTTTCTTCTAAGAGTTTTCTGTTTTTTAGCTCTTAGATTTTGAGGTATTTTTTGCATGTGGTGGGAGGAAGGAGTCTAACTTTATACTTTTGCATGTGGATGTCCAGTTGTCCCAACACCGCTTGTTGAAAGACTATTCTTTCCGTGTCTAATGGTTTTGGTGTCCTTGTCCAAAATCAACTGCCCATAAACGTAAGAGTTCAGTTTTGAACTCTGAGTTCTGTTCTGTTTATCTGCGTATGTCTAGCCCTGTGCCAAATATCACATGGTCTAGATTGCTGTAGCTTTGTAGTAAGTTTTGAAATTGGGAAGTGTGAGTCCTACCTTGTTCCTCTTTTTCAAAATTGTTTTGACTATTCTGGGTCCCTTGCATTTCCATATGAGTTGTAGAATTAAGAGTCGCTGCCAAGAGCCACAGATTTTGGCAGGGGAGGGGCCCTGAAGCCTTGCTGACAGAGGTCCCTATAGTCAAAGTTGTGGTTTTCCCAATAGTCATGTACAGAGGTGAGAGCTGGTCCGTAAAGAAGACAGGATGCTGAAGAATTGATGTTTTCAAACTGTGGTGCTGGAGAAGATGCTTGAGGGTCCTTTGGACTGCAAGGAGATCAAACCAGTCAATCCTAAAATCAACCCTGCATATTCATTGGAAGAACTGATGCTGAAGCTGCAATCCTTTGGCCACCTGATGTGAAGAGCCGACTCATTGGAAAAGACCCTGATGCTGGGAAAGATTGAGGACAGGAGGAGAAGGGGGCAGCAGAGAATGAGATGGCTGGATGGCATCACTAATTCAATGAGCATGAGTTTGAGCAAACTCTGGGAGATGGTGAAGGACAGGGAAGCCTGGAGTGCTGCAGTCCATGGAGTCGCAAAGAGTTGGACTCAGCTTAGCGACTGAACAACACCTCTGCCGAGCAGACGGGCTTTTTTTCCCCTTCTTCTTCTGTTTGATATCTCAGGGAGCAATCAGCAAGAAAGCAGTCAGCCTACGTCTTTAAATCCTATGTTTCAGAGACATTCAAAGGAAGAGCTCAGGCACCAGTAGGGTAGAAGTGATTTTGCAGTCTATGAGAGGAGGTAGAGGGGAGGGAGAGGCAAGGGGAGAGGCCCTGGAGAGCAGAGCCCGCCTGCTTCCTGAGCAAAGCGTTGCTCCAATGCTCGGTGCCCGGCCCCTCGAGTGTGGTTTTCCTCCCGCCAGCACCAAACCCTAAAATAGTACCACTGGCTTGCTGATTGAAGTCAGCCGCTCCCAAGAAGCAGGAGGTTTTGGAGTAAGTACCTAGCTGGTTATTATTTAAGGTGGGGGTGGAAACTCTCAGAACAACAGCGCTATCTGGGGAAAGAGGTTCTTCTGCTGTGGGTGTAACATCTCAAGTCTCTGGTGACTCCTGACGTTATTAACACATCTTCATGGGCTGGGCAAGTGCATGCTACATGCTTGTTTGGGGGCTGACGATGGATTTCAAACGTCTTCTGACAGCCTGAAAACATTGTCTTTTCTCACTGCCTGTCACTTTTCTTGTCTTGCCAAGTAAGGATAATTAATACTGCTGCTGCTGCTGTTTACTTGCTCAGTCGTGTCCGACTTTGCGACCCCATGGACTGTAGCCCACCAGGCTCCTCTGTCCACGAGATTTCCCAGGCATGAATACTGGAGTGAACTGCCATTTCCTCCTCCAGGGAATCTAACTTTAGGTTCAGGTCTAAAGGTCTTTGGAAACACAGTTCTCCCCCTGGGTTCTAGTTATTGGCAGTGTGGAGATGTGTTCATAGCCGTGGTGCAGAGCCTGCTTGTGTGCATGTTGTTGCCAGGCATGGGAAATCTGAAGTCCCATGGGGGGGACCGCCCACTGGACCAGTTCTAAGGTTCTCCCCTGGAATCCAGCTCTGGGGAGCACCCCCTCCCTTCCTTGCAGAGGGCCGGATAACGTCCCTATGCACAGTATCTGGGCCAAATGCTATGCTTGCGAGGCCTAGATGGCAGAGTCTCAAAGATATGACAGAGATAGAGGCTTTTCTAGGAAGTTACTTGTTACGTGGTTTCTGTTTAGACGTCTTTTGCCCCCACTCCCTGAGCAAGGGGCTCAAGTTACTCTGCAGTGTCTCCACCACTCTGGTGGCTGGAAATTCAGTTCTGGGGAATTCCCCCTTTCTTCCACTGAGTCTAATCTCTTATTAGAATCAGACTATTAGCTCAGTTGCAGGACGTTCATCCTTTAAGTTGACTCAGAAATGGGCTTGCCCCTCTTGTTAGGATGCAGAGATAGGCACACATGTGCTCCTCTGATCCGGTTCTGTCCATCTGGCTCAGCCCCACAGACTACGTCTTCTGTGGCTGTGCTCAGAGCGGCCGTTTCACTTCCGTGCATCTCTCCTCTCTCCTCTGCCACATGAGTTTCCGTGAGTCCGTGTCGTCTCAGCAGGAGACACCTATGAAAAGTCTTGCAAAACAGGTAGGACTGTACCTTCACTGGGGAAAACCGGTACATGGGAAGTGTCTTTTCCCCTGGCTTCAGGTTTCTTTTTCAAATACATCGATGTGTTTTAAAATGATGAACATGAGACTTTGGCATGCTGACTGCATGGCAAATGAAGCAGTCCAGTTCTCCTAGAGGATCGTTTCCTCTGATTCCCATGAGGCACCCATATGTACGGCCCTCTCTTTCAAGGTGGGGAAACCGAGGCATAGAAAGGTGACCAGGAGTTGCCAGTGGAGGCTCCTAGGAGAACGTTGTGGCCAGAGAGGTGGCGAGCACACCGGCCTGGAGCTGTGGGGTGCTTTGGGGAGCCATGCACAGTCCAGCCAGGAGCAGGTCTGAGTGGCGGGTCAAAGAGAACCCAGAGAGGCACATGGCACTTTGTCTTCACCCTGGAAGGGGTAGAGGTGGGTGGTCTGTAATCAGAGGGATCTAAATGGGGGTTCAAGGTGGGGCATGATCGGTTCTGCATCTGAAAAGCCTGTTGGCAGAGGTGGCCGTGGCCCTGAACTCTGGGCAGGAAGACCAGCAGCAGTTCTACCCCTGGCAGTGTTGCCAAGCTTTGGGAGTAATGAGTGGGAGGAGGATCCAGGAGAGATTTCCAAATCGGAAGGCAGAACATGGTGATGGGCTAGCCATGCGGGTTGGAGGACAGCGGCAGGATTCCCGTTAGGCTCCTGGGTTCTGAGTCTCAGCAAATGCCCTCTTGTTGAACGCATGTAACTCAATGACTTTTGATAACTGCACACACCCACAGAACCGCCACTGTCATCGAGATACTAGGCGTCTCCTTCACCCCAAAACTTTGCTCATGTCCCTCTAGTCCTGTTCCCAGCCCACCAGCCCCAACCCCACCACCATCCCCAGGCAAACACTGATCAGCTTCCTGTCACTCTTTTGCTTCTTCTAGAACTTCATATCAATGGAACCATACACTCGTAGTATTTTGTGTCTGGTTTCTTGTCAGATTCATCCATGTTGTTCTGTGTGTCAGTACTTTATTTTTTGTATTGCCAGGCATGGATGTATCACAGTTTGATGACCTAGTCACATTTCTGTCATATGTATGTGTGGCTTCTGTACAGATTCTCAGAGCTGCCCTTTTTTAAAAAATCATTACCTGCCAATGAGTCTTCAGCTTTCTGGCTGTTTAGGCAGCTAAGTCTCAAGCTTGGTTGCTCAGAGACACCCTGGGAGTTTTATTAAAAATATTGGAAGCAAGGGACTTCCCTGGCATCCAATGGTTAGGACTCCAAGCTTTTCACTGCCAAGGACCTGGGTTCAATCTCTGTCTGGGAACTAAGATCCCACGAGTCACACAGTACGGACCCCTGAAGCAAGACTTACCCTTGATGGGACTGAGTCAGGGTCGCAGGGAGTGAACCCCAGGCCTGCATGTTTTTAATCAGTCTGGCAGGTGGTTTTGATCTGCTAGGTTAGGGAACTACAAGTGACTACTAGGAGAACAGTAGGTGTGGAGTTTTAACCCCCATAGTCCTGTTTGCTTATCACCAAGAAACCATCTCTCTGAACTCCTAGGTAATGTTCTATTTCCCAAGTGCTGACCACACCCACTTCACTGGCCACAGGTCACTGTGCCTGCTCATTTCATCATTAATTCATCAAACAGAATTCTGAGCTCTTACCACATGTAACACATCCCTCGAGATGCCTCTGTCTATATGCAAAACCAGATTTTCTGCTTTCATCCCTTTGAGAGACATGGTCTCCCCATACCCAGTCACACAAGAGAAGGTGGTACTGTGAGAGCATGTAGACAAAGTGCTTGGGCTTCAGAGGCGCATCCAGTCATTTCCAGCTTCTTATGGATGTGGGGAATTGGCAGTCAGATAAGGTTCCAGGGAAGACGTCACATTTGATCTGGGGCTGCTGGGCAGCTGAGGGGGAAGGAACAAGAAAAATAGTGGGAGCTGGACATCCTGGCTGCTGGAGGCCAGGGCGGCCCAATCTGAGGTGGGCAAGGAAGTGAGGTTGGGGGTGGGCCTGGGTTAGAGCAAGGAACCCACGTGAACTCGCCCAGCGCGTGCTCAGTGTGATCCCACCACCATCTCCCCCAAGTCTCTGGTTCGTGTTTATACTCAGCCCCTCCGACGTGTCTTCCAACCACCACTGAGCCGTGAACTCAGTCCTGGTGCTGTCTACCTGCACAGAGTGTAAGGCATAGTCCCACAGGACTGGCTTTTTGCTGTTATGAACTGTTGATGAAAAAATTAATCAACAGTCAATCTAAGAAGGAAATGGAAAATTTATTCGAGGCCCCTGAGGATTGCAACGTGGGAGATGGCCTCTCAGGTAGCTCTGAGGACTCTTCCCAAGAGGTAAGCAGGGGAGGCCAGTACACGTGTGGTTTTGGTGAAGGGGGTATATGCAGTGAGCACCCATCTTGGTAGGAGGTTGCTGCTGGTCATGAGGAGCAGACACCTCATTTAATGCTTTTTTTTTTTTAAGTGCTTTTCTAAGTATGGGAAAATGCAAGAATCCAGGTTCATAAAAATTTCTCCTGAAAATATCTAACTGTCTGAGGACTGGTTCTGCCAGTTTTCCCAGAGCACAGAGTGCTTCATCCTGGTCTTCACTCAGAAGATTCTTCAGGGTGTCCTGTTAGTCATCATTAGCAGTGGCTAATGACTTGGTTCTTATGGAACTGGATGGTGGGCAATGTTCTTTATTTGACAAGCCTCTCCCTTTTGGTCTTAGTTTTGGCCAAGGTTTGGGAGGCATTTAGTGACCAATTTGTCTTATGGCAATAGGAATGCTTGTTCCCAGGTCAGGCAAGGATTTCATGGATGGGCCGCTCAGCGTGCTATGGTGGAGCAGGCCCTGTTAACAGTAGCCCAAAGCCTCTGGATCCCCATCTTACAGTCTGTTATGTCCAGGAAACGATTTCCTCTTGTTGTTCCCTCCCACATCTAGAGTTACACTTGATCTTACAGGACTTTATATTTGGTCAATTGTTTCAGACCACCTATTCATCATTTATTTTATCTGAGTCTCAGTCACACATCATTTGGTGATGTAAGAAACAGTAATTTTGTAAAATAGGCAGAATATAAGTAATATAGCTAGTGATACTGATATAAGGTCATAAGTAAGTATTTAAGCTGAGGACTTTCTCCAAGTGGGGCCCGTTATCTCCCTAGGTCATCTGACCAGTCTTTCCTGCACCAGTCACTGTCTGGTGCAGGAAAGGGAAGTACTGTAGTGGCCTTGTCTGTGAAGTCCGACAAAGATGTCTGCACAAACAGGGTGAGTGGTGGTCACTGTGTCCCCAGCAGGACTGAGAACTTCTTCTAGAGTTACATGACTGGAGGAAGGAGAGGGGCTTCCCAGGTGGCTCAGCAGGCTCCTGCCTGCCAATACAGGAGACATGGGTTTGATCCCTGGGTTGGGAAGATCTTGAGAGTGAAATGGCAAACCCTCTTCAGTATTCCTGCCTGGGAAATGCCATGGACAGAGGAGGCTGGCGGGCTACAGTCTGTGAGGTCACAGATTTGGACTTGGCTGAGCAACTAAACCCAAAACAAGAACCAGAAGTAGATAAATGTTGTTTTTTAATTTTTTTAGTTGAAGCCCTAATGGCTCAGCAGGTAAAGAATCCATCTGCAATGCAGGAGACACGGGAGACACAAGTTCAATCCCTGCGTTGGGATGATCCCCTGGAGAAGGGAATGGCAACCCACTCCTGTATTCTTGCCTGAAAAATCCCATGGATGGGAGGGAGCCTGACAGGCTACAGTCCATGGGTTGCAGAGTTGGACATGACTGAGCAACTAAGCACATAATTAATTTACAATATTATGTTAGTTTCAGGTATACAGCAAAGTGATTCAATTATACATATACATTCTTTTTGAGATTATTCTCCCTTATAGGTTATGACCAAATGTTGAGTATAGTTCCCTGTGCTATACAGTAGGTCCTTGTTGTAGGAGGAGAAAAGTTGATTTTATGGTTGAGCAGATATTTCCACCATTGGGGGTAAGGAGTGCAGGGGTCTGGTTAGTGCAGACACACATGTACACTAGTGGGGAGGGAGGAGGCCAAAAGCAGAATAAAATTATGTTTAAATTTTTCTTATCTTGCTTTAAAACATGAATTTTATTTCATCAGGACCAAGCCTATGAATTACTTCCCACTCAGACACCCTTTCATTTCTCTTTGGCAAATACCGAGGAGTGGGATTACTGGACTATATGATCAGTGAAGGTGTAATTTTATACTGTTAAAGACAAGGGGCCCCAAATGGAGTCACTGGTGCTGAGCCCCCCATCACCAAACCAAGACTTCACTACAGTTTCATCTTTTCCCCAAAACAGGTTCTTAAAACCAGTGAATGAGGAATTCCCTGATCAGCACTGGCTGAGGTCACTGGCCTGGTGGACCCCCACCTCCCCTAAGGGGAAGTGACTTCACAATAACCACGCCGATTTTCTGCTGAGCATGGCTTCCTATTCCTGCCCATTCTCCCTGTGAAGGTCTTGTCCTCTGTACACCTCGTCGGAGCTTCTTTCTCACTGCTGGATGGGCTTCTACCCCATTCATGAATCACTGAGTAAAGCCAATGAGATCTTTAAAGTTTACACAGTTACCTTTTGTGTTTTTTTTTTTAACAAAAAGAAATGACTAAATTGATTTGCAAAGCTGCTGCACATTTTGTATTTGCACCAACAATGAATGGGAGTTCCAGTTGCTCCATATCTTTGCCAGCACTTGTTTTTATGTTTCTAAATTTCAAGCCATTCTAATTAGACATATAGTAATGTCTCCCTGTGGTTTCAATTTGCATTTACTTAATGACTCAGGATGAGATGGTTAGATGGCATCATGGACTCAATGGCAATGAATTTGAGCCAACTCTGGGAGATAGTGAAGGACAGGGAAGCCTGACATGCTGCAGTCCATGGGGTCATGAAGAGTCAGACACGACTTAGTGACCAAGCAATAACAATGATTCTTACATTGAGCGTCTTTCCAGGTGTTTATTTGCCATCCAGTTATCTTCTTTGGTGAAGTGTTTGAATCTTTGATCATTTTTTATTGAGTTGTGAGTTCTGTCGTTGTTGAGTTTTGTGAGTTTCTTCATAAATTCAGGAATCAGGTCCTTGATCAGTTTTGCGTTTTGTGGATGCCTCCCTTCCAGCCAGTGGCTTGGCTCTGCACTTTCTTGACAATGTCTTCTGAAGAGCAGAAGTTTTAAATTTTGATGAATTCCAGTTTATCTATCACTTAAAAAATTTTTTATTTACGAATCATATTTTGGTGTTGATGCTGAGAAATCATTGCCTAACCGAAGGTCACAAAGATTTTCTCCTGCATTCTTCTAGCAGTTTGCTGGTTTTACTGAAGTTTCTATCTGTCTTTAGCCAACATTGATGACAGACGAGACAGTGGGCCCAGAGCTGTGGAGCCAGAGGAACGAGGCAGTCCTTTGCTTTAGGGTGCTCTGGGTTGAAGAGCTGGGGTGGGGCGTGAGTCAGCAGGGAGTCAGCCTGGTTAGGGAGCTGTGGACGCTTCTTGTGGTGGGAAGACAAGACAGGACTGTAGGGATCAGGTTGAAAGTAGGAATGGGGGTGGGAAGCCATTGTCCTGGGTGTAGAGTGGCCAGGGGGAGGCCTGGAGGCTGGTGACAGAGCCGCTGCCTGTCCTTCAGGTCTGAGTGCAGGGCACCTGGCAGTTGTGGGCAGGGCTCTGGGCGGGCCTCACCCCAGAACAAAAACGAGGTGGGGGCAGCTTGCAGTGAACCACACCAGTCAGACACATCTGTGTCACAAAGAGCCCGTCCTCAGGGGGAGGCCACAGTGCTGTAGCATCATTGCGCCTGGGTCCCACCCTGGGGACCGGTCACCAGCCCGCTACTGTCCTGCTGTTCCTTGTAGACCTGCTCCTGAGGTCGCTGCAAGGCCCTGGGACGACAGGGCCAGCCTGGGAGCAGCCTGGACAGGATCCCTCATGTGTGCGACTATTGTGTGTGTGTTTAAAACGCGATCTGAGAGCGTTGTGTGCTGGAGAGAGAGAGAGGCCTGTTCCAGGCGCTGAATAAATTAACCCTGCCAAGTGCAGCAGTTGCTTTCATGAGCCAGCTGGTGCTCCAGGAAAAGAGCTGAAGCCTGTGGGTTAGCAAAGAACATTTCAGGAATGTGAAAACAAAAAAGAAATCAGCACATTCAGTGTTTTCACCTAATCCGGTAACAATAAGAAAATCCAGAGCGATGGCCGACTCGGCAGCTGGGTGGAAGGCTGGACTCTGCCTGCTACCCAGAAGGGGTGTCTGCCAGGCCCTGAGGCGGCCAGGGTGCTGGTGCGGCCCTGCGGCTGGTCCCGTACACTCCGTACCTGTGGCAGTTTCAGGAAAGTTCTGTCTGCCCCTCATTTCCTCCAGAGGTCTAGGAGCCAACACAAATGCTGACAGGCTTGATGGCTGTGCGGTCCTCTCCTCTGTCCCTCTGTCCCTCCCCCACCCTGGGGTGGCTGCTGCTGTCATGTCCATGCACTGGAGGCCTCGTTGCCCACTGTCCTCAGACCCGGCTCCTGGGCCCACAGATGGGGGCCTGGCCCGCCGCTGGCCCTCCTCCATCAGGTCCCCCAAGGCTTCCATCTGCCCCAAAGACAGCATGCAGTGAAAGGGCCCTTTCAGTGTTTCTTCTTGGCCCAGTCCCTGCCTCCCCCCAGACCAAAGAATCAGAGTTCTCCCAGGAGGATCTGTAGTGCCTTGGCTAGACCGGCAGACAGACTGCCAGGGGCCATCCTGCCAGCCTCCAGACTCCTGGGCCATAGTGCCCAGCATGGCTATGATCCAGCTGAGACCCTGCTTCTCTGACCCTTCAACCAGACTCAGGGCTGCCTTTTCAGAATACTGTCATCATTACAGAAAACCCACAGCCACTGCTGGGGTCCTTGGTGAGTCTATGCAGGACCACAGGCTTCTGAAGGTGCCCATCGGGGGAGAAGTCTGCCTGCTGAGCAAAAAGCGAGAAGGAACCAGAGTCCATCATGGTTTCTTCCCTCCACAAGGTCTTTATTTTGTTGAGCTCAAGATTTATTTTGGTTTTTAAATTGAGTGTTTCCAAACTCCTATGTTCACCAACTCACCAGACATGAATTTGAGCAAACTCTGAGAGATAGTAAAGGACAGGGAAGCCTGGTGTGCTGCAGTCCATGGGGTCACAGAGTGGATATGACTTAGCAATTGAACAACAGCAACAACAAAACTCCTAATTTAGGAGCTTGGGGCTAACATATACACACTGCTGCTGCTGCTGCTAAGTCGTGTCAGTTATGTGTCCAGCTCTGTGCGACCACACAGATGGCAGCCCACCAGGCTCTGCCATGGGATTCTCCAGGCAAGAACACTGGAGTGGGTTGCCATTTCCTTCTCCGCATATACACACTACTATATATAAAATAGATAGGGCTTCCCTGATGGCTCAGAGGTAAAGAATCCTCCTGCAGTGTAGGAGATGCAGGAGACTCGTGTTTGATCCCTGGGTCAGGGAGATCCCCTGGAGGAGGAAATGGCAACTCTCTCCAGTATTCTTGCCTGAAAAATCCCATGGACACAGGAGCCTGGCGGGCTACAGTCCATGAGGTCACAAAAAGTCAGACATGACTGAGGACGCATATGTAAAATAGAGAAACAACAGAGTCCTACTGTATAACACTATATTCAGTATCTTGTAACAACCTATAAGGGAAAAGAATCTGATAAAGAATATATATGTGTGTATATAACTGAATCACTTTGCTGTACACCTGAAACTAACACAACATTGTAAATCAACTAGACTTCTGTTTATAAAACCCTAAAACAGATTGGTTGTTCCCACTACCACACACAAACACAGACACACAGACATGCACACAGAGAAATACACACAGACGCACTCACAGTCAGAAACTGGCCAGACAGCTTGGGGTCCACCCGGTGAGCGCCCTGCCTCCTGGCGTCATAAAGGCGCCTGCCTCTGACATCTGCAGACAGGAGGACCCTGTGGGGAGGAGCACCTCCTTTTAGGGGAAGAGAAACTTAACTTGTTGTGATTAATGTATCAGAGGGGACAGGAACGTGGCCGAGGAGGCCTGGCCTGTGACATGGTGCAGCAGGGCCTGTGATGGGGCAGTAGGGCCCACGCCTGTGCTCCTGCCCTGAGTCAGAGTCGGGGGAATGCTAGCATCTCCCACCACAGCTTGTGGATCGTTGAGCCACCTTCTCAGCCAGGGGCCACGGGAGGTGAGCCTCGTGGATTCTTGGGAGCCTGTGCAGCGTGGAGCATGGGAGTTGCCTCTCCTGTGTCTGCAGACAGCTGCCTCCTCCTGGCTTCTGTTTCCTGTTGGCCTGAGGCCTTGTGGCTGAAGTTTAGTGAGCCTGGGGGCAAGGTGGTGGTGGGGGGTGGGGGGTTGGGAAGTGGGTGTGGGAGGGGCCCCACCTCTGCACTTGTGGACGGAGGGTCCCTGTTTGCATCTTTGCCCAGTAGTGCTGAGGGAGGGGACTTGTGCACCCCCCCGTCTCTGTAGGACAAGTGCATTGAAGTGAGTGGGTGGAGGGCATGGGGTTTTGCTGGGGGGCTGGGGTGGAGTGGCATGCCCTGTAGTGCTTGCATTGTTTCTGGAGGAAACAGAACAGAATGAGTCAGAAGCGGCCGCTGGTTTCCTTGGAAGCTGTGCCACTGACATCACAGGGTTTGCCCCTTGTCCCACCTGGCAGAGAGGGGGCCCCCAGAGGAACAAAGAAACAGAAAAGGTTGCACAAAAGGTACTTAGACTTGATACTTTAAATTCTTGTATTGTGATGTTTCAGTTAAGATGTCTGAAATCTTAAAGCATAACATTGTAAAATATTGTTGACCATTACTATGAAACTGGAATTATAGCACACATTTTTTTTTAAAGCCATCCTTTGGGAATAAAGTCAGGAATGGAGATGAATCAGGAGATGAATTAGAGATTTGGTGTTGAATGACTACAAGAACTATCTCCCCGTATGTAACAAGTTAGTGAGATTAATCTCATAAGGCTGACGCTGATACAGCCACATGAACTCCGTTTTCAATATACCAGTGCTGGAAGGCTCTGCATCAATATCCATGGGGTTCTCATCCTGAGAGCCACTTAGTTTCCTTGGTAACTGTTTAGAGGCATCTATAGGTCTTAGGGAAGAGGACTATCTATCATTGCTTTGTAGCTCCATTTTGTTGTTGCTATTGTTTAGTCACTTAGTTGTGTCTGACTCATTATTACTTTATGGACTATAGCCCGCCAGGCTTCTCTGTCCATGGGATTTCCCAGCTAAGAGTAGTGAAGTGGGGAGTATTTCCTTCTCCAGGGAATCGTCCCAACCCAGGGATCAAACCTGAGTCTCCTGCATTGGAAGGCATCTCCTTTACCACCGAGCCACCTGGGAAGGCTGGCTCCACTTTGTATTCTCTGACTAATTCAGCACTGATTTTGTGAATCTAGGCACCTGGCTAATAGAGGAATAGCGAGGAGACACTTGCACCTGTTTCTTCAGTGAAAGAAGGGCTCTAGCGTTCATTCACCAGTGTTTGCTGAGCACCTGCTCTGTGCACCGGGAATACCGCGATGCACCGGGAGGTGAGCTGCGTGGGGTGGGTGAGGCAGGTGATCAGCGAAGGATGGCCAGGGGCAGCCAGAGTCTCTGTCTAGTGGTAAATTCCTGAAGAAATGAGTCGGAAGCTCATGCAGAGATTGGAGGGAAAAGGCGTTTTGGAGGAAGACTCCCCCCGACCCCGTGTGAAGAGCTGGGGGACCTTCCAGGTGTGACGCTCCTCCAGGGGATCCAGCTGGGCATGTCCGAGGGGGGGCCCTCTGACAGCACAGATGGGGTCTCTGGACAGAGGTCTCGGACCTGGGGGTTGTGACAAAGGTCTTGGATTTTTACTCTAAATATAGTGAGAAGAAGCCACAGGAAGGTTCTCCGCAGGGAGGGACATGGCCTGACTTGTATGTTTTTAAAAATAATTTTTAAAATTTAAATTGTACATATACCATAAAGGTTACCATCTTAGCCATTTACATGCTTTGTGTTTTTAAAAAGCCCTCTGGCAGCTGAGTGGCCTTAACTGTCCTGGGCAGGATGGGCAGGAGCAGAGCTGAGACCGTCTGTCCTCTGTAGGATGCGGCAGCAGAAGGAGAGGGTGGGCTGGGGCAGGGGAGTGTGGGGAGAGACACTTGGTGTGGGGTGGTGAGTATAGGAAGGCCTTGTTGGCAGAGCCTCACAGGAGGGACTGGAACATTCATAGAGGGAGGTCTCTGAGGAGGGTTGTGGGGACTGCAGGTGCATCGGTGGGGCCTGACTGTCCCTTGGGCTGTGGCTGGCCTGGCTGGCGGAGCCCAGCTGGGCTGTCCCTTGATTGGGAACAAGGTCGAGCTCGGGTCCATCTCGGGAAGCGCTCAAGCTTAGGCACATCAGCAGAACTATGGCTTTGTGTGTGAGCAGCGGCCCTGGCCGAATGCTGAGGCTGAGTCAGGCAGGAGTTCCCAGTCCACTGAGAAGGAGGGGGGAGCGCAGGGATCCACACAGGAGCTGGACCCCCAGGCAGCTGAGGATCTGAGGGGCAGCCCCAGGCCCTGGGGGAGGGAGACCGGGAGGAGGCCCAGCTGACAGTAGAGACGGGAAGTCAGGAGAAGCTGCTGACTCAGGCCAGTCTGTGCTGGGGCTGGCGGCTCCCCGGAAGGCGACAGGTCAGCTGCCCAGAGAGTTGAAGGTCAGATGAGGGTGGAGCCCTGAGGAGGCACTCCTGGGCTGGGGAGGCTTCTACAGGGAGACCCCTGAGCTCACTCTGTTTGTCCCTCCACATCACCAGTCTCTTGCAGATGCTGCATCTGTACCCACCCCCCTACCCACCCCCCAACACACATACTTCTCGGTGAGCCCTGAGCAGCAGTGGAGGTCAGGAGTTGGGAGAAAGCAGGGAGAAAGCACTCGAGGCCCTTCTGTCCCCAGCTCCTCCCCCATCCCAATCCTCCTGAGTGGTTGGGTTGGCTGCACTTCTCTGCTGGGGGCTCAGCTTCTCCTCTTGGTCCAGCTCCCTCAGGGGCTCGGCTGCTCCATCCCTGACCTGGCAGGCTGGGGGTGATCCTGTCCTGGCCTGGCTTCTGCACCTCCCCTATGCTGCTTTTCAGACAGGCCACTCCCTCGTAAAGAGTCCTCTCTGAGCTCTCCTGTTTCCCAGCTGATGTCCCAGACAGAGGCAGGGGCATGTGACTGAACAAAGATTATGACTCAATTGTGTGTGTGTGTGTGTGTGTGTGCAAGCACACGCATGTGCTCAGTTGTGTCTGACTCTTTGGGACCCCATGGACTGTAGCCATTCCCTCCTCTAGGGGATCGTCCCAACCCAGGGAACCCTTGTCTCCCGCATCTCCTGCTTTGCAGGCAAATTCTTTACTGCTGAGCCATGATTCAAGATGCTTCTGCCTAAATTGAGATGAATCCAGTTCCCTCCTCCACTATAATTTTTGCTTTGTTTTGTCTTTCTTATCACATTTTTAAAACTTGTTGTGGTGAAATACACGTAATATAAAGTTTACTGTCTTCACCATTATGACGTGTTCAGCTCAGTAGCATTAAGTACATTCATACTGTTTTGTAACCATCACTACCATCCATTCACAGAACTGTTTCTTCTTCAGAACAAAAACTCTGTCCCATCAAACAATAACTCCTGTTCACCACCCCTACCCGCCACAGCCCCTTGCAACCACTGTTCTACTTTCTGTTCCTGTGAATCTGACTACTGTAAGTACCTCACATAAGTGTAATCATACAAGTGTTTCTGTCTTTTTCTGCCCGGTTTATTTCACTTAACACAGTTTCCTCGAGATTCATCCATGCTTCTTCTTCCTTTTGAAGACTGAATAATATTCCATTGCATGTATAAACCACTTTTTGTGTATCTACTCATCCATCAGTAGACATTTGGTTTGCTTCCACCTTTTGGCTGTTGTGAATAGTGCTGCTGTGAACATGGGTGTGCAGTAATCTCTTTGAGACCCTGCTTTCAGTTTTGGGGGAATGTACCCAGAAGTGGAATTGCTGGATCATATGGTAAAATCTGTTTTTAATTTTTTTCAGGAACCACCATACTGTTTTCCATAGCATTTGCACCATTTTATATTCCCAGCAACAGTTCACAAGAGTTCCAGATTTGTCACACATCCCTGCCAACACTTGTTGTTTCTGGTTTGGCTTGGCTTGGTTTGGGTTGGTAGTAGCTATCCTAATGAGTATGGTATGGTATCTCAGTGTGGTTCTGATTTGCATCTCCTTGATGTTGAACATCTTTTAGTGTACTTTTGACCATGGGTATATCTTGTTTGGGCTTCCCAGGTGGCACAGTGGTAAAGAATCTGTCTCCCAATGCAGGAGACACAGGAGACTGGGGTTCAGTCCCTCAGTCAGGAAGATCCCCTGGAGAAGGAAGCAGCAACCCACGCCAGTATTCTTGCCTGGGAAGTCCCATGGACAGAGGAGACTGGCGAGTTGGAGTCCATGGGGTCGTAAAAAGTCGGATATGACCAAGCACACACGCATATCGCCTTTGAAGAAGTATCTATTCATGCCCCTTGTCCATTTTAAAATCAGGTTAGTTTTTGTTGTTGAGTTGCAGGAGTTCTTTGTATATTCCGGGTGGTAACCCTGCCTTAGTCTGCCTGGGTGCTCATAACAGAATACCATAGACTGAATGCCTTAAACAACAGAAATGGATTTCTCACAGTTCTGGACGCTGGGAAGTCCCAGGACAGGTGTGGCCATTGGGTTCTTGGTGTGGGGTCTCCTCCTGCCTTGCTGTCTTCTCACTATGTCCTTGCATGGCTTTTCATCGGTGTGTGTGCAGCAGAAAGGTCTCTCTCCCCGCTGCTCCTCATGCACCATTTCTGCGGGATGAGGACCCACCCTTATCACTTCATTTAACCCTAATCCACCCCCTGAAAGCCCTATCTCCAAATGAAATCACTTTGAGAATTAGGGCTTCAACATATAAGTGTGGTGGGGGAGGGGCACAATTCAGTCCACAGCAAACCCTTGCCAGTGTTTTCTTCCATTCTGCGAGTTGCCATTTCACTCTGTTGATTGTGGGTTCTCTGATGCATGCTGCTAAGTCGCTTCAGTCTTATCCAACTCTGTGCAACCCCATAGACAGCAGCCCACCAGGCTCCCTTGTCCCTGGGATTCTCCAGGCAAAAATACTGGAGTGGGTTGCCATTTCCTTCTCCAGTGCATGAAAGTGAAAAGTCAAAGCGAAGTCGCTCAGTTGTGTCCAACTCTTAGCGACCCCATGAACTGCAGCCTACCAGGCTCCTCCATCCGTGGGATTTTCCAGGCAAGAGTACTGGAGTGGGGTGCCATTGCCTTCTCTGTCTCTGATGCATGGAAGTGTTTAATTTAAAAAAAAATTTTTTTTCTATTTACTTGACTTTTTGTCTGCATTGGGTCTTCACTGCTGTGCATAGGCTTTCTCTAGTTGCAGTGAGCAGGGACTATTCTCTCTTGCAGTAATATGGGCTTCTCATTGCGGTGGTTCCATGCTGTGGAGCTAGGCTGTAGAGCGTGGGCTCAGCAGTTGTGGCGTATGAGCTTATTTGCTCCATGGCATGGGGGATCTTTCTAGACTAGGGATTGAACCTGTGTCCCCTGCATTGGCACTGGACCACCAGGGAGTCCCAAGTGTTTAATTTTGTTGTCATCCAGTACATCTTGTTGCCTGTGCTTTTGGTGTCATATTTAAGAATCGATTGCCAAATCCAATGTCATGAAGCTTTTCCCCTGTGTTTTCTTCTGCGGGTTTCACAGTTTTGGCTCTTACATTTAGGTCTTTCATCCACTCTGAGTTAACTTTTGCCTATGGTGTAAGGTAAGGGTTCCACTTCATCCTTTTGGTGTGGACGCCCAGTTTTCTTAGCACCATTTGTTGAAAAGACTGTCCTTCCCTCTGAATGCTCTTGGTAACAGACAATAGTTTATATTCTTACTCTTTTAATAGACCTTTTGAAACTGTGCCTATAGAAAGAGCTCTTGAAGTACTTTATTTCCATCTCCTTTTGTATGGCCTTGACTCTTTTCTATCGTTCTTTGATGTGAAGCCACATTCTAGGTAAGGAAACAACCACTGGTTAGTGGCCACCAGCTCTGTGGGACGCTGGCTTCTTGGTTCAGCTTTGGAGACAGAAGGATGGCCCAGGGCAGTATTTCTGAGGGTTTGATCTCAATATAGCTTCCAGATTACAGCCTCTCTCTCCAGGATCTGTGTTTCATATTTAAAGACCAGAGCCTCCTGTATTTTTTTTATTTAATTCCAGATTAAACCCTATTTGTTATGGTCTCCACCTTGTGGCGGTCAGTCATAGTTTCTGCAAGTCCCTATTCCATTTCTAGACTGCATTTTCAGCTTGAGATGGTGGGGCTGGTGCTGTGCAGTTGTCCTTTTCTGTTTAGTTTTGTTTCATCCCTTCTTGGTTCTCATTTTCTTCCAATGACTTCTACTGATGGGATCAATGACTTTCTGTTAAAATTTTATGTATTTATTTTTTTTTGGCTGAGCTGGGTCTTTATTGCTGTAGGCTTTGTCTGGTTGTGGTGAGCGGGGCCTGCTGTTGATTGCGGTGCTTGGGCTTCTCTTTGTGGCAGCGTCCCCTGTTGGGGAACACAGGTGCTAAGCTCACAGACTTCAGCAGTTGTGGCTCAAGGGCTCTAGAACTTGGGCTCAGATGTTGTGGCTCGAAGGCTTAGTTGCCCCTTGGCCTGTGGAATCTTTCCAGATGGGGATCGAACCTGTGTCCTCTGCATGGGCAGGCCGATTCCTATCCTGCCTCTGTACCACCAGGGAAGTCCTCCATATGAATTTGCCTTTTCCCTTCTGATGCTGTGTAGAAACTTGTTCTTTATATACTGGGAAGGATTGAATCTAAACAAAATGGGATGACTTTTCATCTCAAGACCAACAGGAAATAATAAGCTTTGAAGAGCTTCCTTTGGCCTCTAGCCTGAGTCCGGGATTCCCTTGGCTGCTCCCAGGCCAGGTTTTCAGTGTAAACATTCCCAGGTTGGGTGGGAACCGAACCAGGTGCCAGTTGAGGAGCCTGGCTCTTCCTCTGGAACTCAGTTTTGCAACCTGGGGTCCCGACAGCTTAGGCAGGATCATTCTTCGTTGGGGGGCTACCCTTCGGGTACTGGGGTGTCCAGCAGCATCTCTGGCTCCAGCCCCAGCACCACCCCGCCAAGCTGTGACAGCCCAGAACAGCTGCACACACTGTCAGATGTCCCCTGGGGGCAGAATCCTCCGCCCACCCCACTGCAGAGGTCAAGAGCAAGCCCAGCGCCGGTTCTAGAAAGCTCTTGCTGGATATTTTCAGCGTGCCATTCACTTGCCTTCTGTTTCCTGCCGAGTCCCCTGGTAGTTGAGCTATGTGAACATGCTTATTTTGTTCGTTCTCAGACTTGAATGCCTCCTCTCGGCTTCCTGGGGCTTATTGTACTCAGAGTGCAAAGCTGAATGCCCTCTCCCACCCCCAGACACTCCTTATTATTTGCGATGGTCCAGAATGGTTTCCCGGCTGCCTTTCGGTTTTCTTGCCTTAAAAGGGTAACCAGTCTGAGGCCTGAGACACCAGCCCCCCAGCACAGCTCTGAAGGCGGTGCTGAAGCAGCTGAGCTGCATGCTGTCTGACCCTCCCGCTGCATGGACCGTGTCATGTTCCTGACTGTGCTCTCCCTCTCCTTCTCTTCCATCTTTTTTACTTAACTCCACTCAATTTATGAGTTATGGTTTAAATAGAAGCCTTACACCATTCTAGAGAGGAAAGAAGCTTGATGAGAATATAAAATGAACAATTTAAGGAAAACAGCCCTGGGAGTGAGTTCTTAAGTTTAAGTGTACCTCTGATCCTTGGATAACACGGGTTTGAACTGCATGGATCTACCTACAAGTAGGTTTTTTCCACAGCGGATCCTTCAGTACATCTTGATCCATGGTTGGTTGAATCTGGGGATACCAAGGAACCACAGACTCGGAGGGACCACATATGTGGGAGGACCACAGACGTGGAGGGGACCACAGACATGGAGGGACCCAGACATGGAGGGCTGACTATAAATGATGAATAAATTAAGCCCCACTTTGTTCAAAAGTCAACTGTAATTTCTTGATCAGTTTGATCCTCTTGAGTTGGTTAGAAGAATTTTTAGGAATCAGGGAATTAATCATAGAAATCTTTTTTTTTTTTTCCATCATCTTGTGCTTGGCTGGAACCCATCTGTCTATTTTCTGTTATGAACTCATAAACCTAAGAGAAGTGTCGTTCATCAGCATGCACACGGTGTTGCCTTTCAGCCACTGGGGCCAGTCCTAGTGACTGTGGGGTGTCTGCTCGTTATTCCCCCTCCTCTGCACTTTCCCTCTGTCGGGTTTCCAGGTGAACACAGGCTGCTCTGGAGCAAGGAGAGACCTTGCTTACGTCTGGAGTGTCTGTCTGGTTCCGGCCACTGGACATTGAGTCCGTGGATCCATCACTGGGCGTTGCTGAGTCAAAGCCAAGCAGCTCTTGGCTGAACACTGTGAACATTTGTGAGTAGGCAGCTGGTGCTAATTGAGTGTCTTCTGTTGTGTGATGCAGGCACCAAAAACTCCGTTTATCAGGTGAAGATGTTGGGAATCGTAGTGTTTTAAAAAGCACGTCTGAGCCTGTGCAGTGAGCAGTGGAGGTGGAATCGGACCAGGAGCTCTGGATCCAGAAGCCTGTGTGCTTTCCTCAGAACACTACCCAGGGAGGCCGTACCCATCCCTGGTGTGTAAGAGCCAATTAAAACTGGATTTGAATCCTGGCTGTATCATAAACTCTGTGGTTTGGGCAAGTTCCTTAACCTCCTAAACAGAACCAAGTGTCTCCATCTTAGACTGAGGGTGATGCTACCTTGTAGGGTTATAATGAGGGCTTGATGACACATGAAGAGGGCTGAGCAGCGCCAGGCCATGGGTGAGGGGTGAGAGGAGGGTTGGAGAGGAGGGTCAGAGAGGAGGCAGTGGGAAGTGGATTGGGTGAAAGTCTGCAGAAGCTGGGAGTGGGCCTGGTGCTCTGCCTAATTCCAGCAGGAGGATCCTGGGGAGTGGACAGAGAGTAGGGCCAGAGCAGGCCTAGCACTGTGGGTGGATGGCTCCAGGGATGTTCCTTTTGGGATCCATTCCTGGAAAGCCCAGGGCTGGGTGTTGGCAGAGCAAAGGAAAGAAGAGGCCTTGGAAGATTTGGGGAACACAAGGAAGACCTGGTCCTGCTGGAAAGGGCAGGCGATGCCTTACGAAGTCCTAGACGTGGAGAGTGGGGAGCAGGGCGCCTAGCAGGCCTTCAGGCCGGCTGGAGGTTGAAGCACCCCCACCCGGCACCCTCGTCCTCTCCTCGTCCCAGGAAAGTGGCACTGCTCTGGTGAAGCCCGCTACCCCTCAGGACGTATTCCCCCCAACACAGCACCCACCCCAGCACCCCTCCCCCGGCACTCTCCCTACCAATAGGACTCTCTTGCTGGTTCAAAGGGAGATGTTACTTATTTCATTTCTATATATTTTGAATTCTGGAAGAAGATGGAATTTGAAGAGTCTGGCTGGTGCATGAATACAAGATAGATGTCTCCATCTGGGAAAATGAAGGAAAGACGTGTGAAGGGAGCGAAGGATGAAGAGTCAGGCAGTGTGGACGGGCCCAGGGGAGGAATTATCAGATTGGGCTCAAGGTTCTCGGGGAATAAAGATGTGATGATGCAAATGAAGTAACCCCAGAATTTTGCCTCAGAGCAAGTGACTGCAGCCTTCGAGAAGTGGCTGCAGGCCTTTCAGGTGACTGTCTGGAAGGCTGTCAGGTTTGTTGCCAGAGATTAAGGTTTCGATCTGGAATTTTGACTGAGATGCATTTTCCCCCTTTCCTTTCTCTTCTTTTGTTTCTCCCTCCCCCTCCCTTTTTTCCTCCCTTCCTTTATTTATTTATTTTTTTAAGATTTATTTATTTATTTTTGACTGCTCTGGGTCTTCATTGTGGCACACCGGCTTCTCATTGCTGTGGCTTTTTTTGTTGTGGAGCATGAGCTCGGTAGTTGTGGCTCATGGGCTTAGTTGCCCTGTGGCGTGTGGGATCTCCCTGAGCCAGGGACTGAATCTGTGTCCCCAGAACTGGCAGGCTAGACCACCAGGGAAGCCCCCTTCCTTTCTTTTTCTTTCTTTTTTTATGCCAAGGGCTTAGGGAAACATTGGGAAGATTTTCTATCACCTTCCGTCTGCTTTTCCTCTTCAAGGTCTTATCTTCCTTCTGGGGAATGAGTACGATGCATTTCATTTCTGGGTTAATGGGTAGATTTTGGAAAGCACAGATTCGGTATAGAATCACCTATGTTTTCACCAAGTAAGTCCTGCAACAGTCATCTCTAAGTAGTTGCAGTCATCACCTGAAAGAGTGCCTTGATTAAACAGATACTTTATTTGTTGTCTCCATGAGTCAGACTGACATGTCACTGGTTGGTTCTGCAGTCATGGGTAAAATTCATCAGTGATTCTCTCCAAGAATCACTCAGGCTATGTTCATTCATTTTATATTGAGAGTCCTAATGAGTTGCTATATAGGTCTTAACCTAGGAATTCTTCCTTGTTGCTGTGGAAACAAGCATTAAAAATTGTGGGCCGAGAAAGAAAAATAGCTGGTGCTAAACATCCGTGAAATACACAAGAAGTGGTTGTTTAAATAGAGAATCTTAAAAATCGTGATACCTGGAATCAAGCTGAGACTAATAAACTATTGAACTAGTCATATGACTGAAATCGTGAGTAATTTTTCTCAGAAATGCTTTAGAAAACAAATCGCTGTCTTAAAATATTATTTTCACCTGTAGTCACATTGGCACAGCTGCCAGGATAGCAGTGCTCAGAGCCAGTGCCAGGTACGGTCTTGGACACTGGCCACCAGCTAAACTGTTTAAGTAGGAGCAGGGGTTGGGTGGCCCCAGCTGGGAGGCCGTTGGTTGAAATGATGTCCCTGAGAAAGGAGACGAGAACAGGAAGACATCCCCACTGAGCCAGGCTGGGAGAGGCAGCCTGTTCATTTTCTCAGGGGCAGAAAGGGGTGTCCTGGGATGTGGTGAGGGGAGAGGTGGCCCAGGGCTGCTGAGCACCAGCTACGATCCAGGAGGCGAGCAGTTAATTAGACCCGGCTCCTGCGAGTGCTGGGACTTCCCGGGTGGCGAGTGGCGCAGTGGTAAGGAATCTGCCTGCCAACGCAGGAGCCACAGGAGACGAGGGTTCAATCCTTGAGTTGGGAAGATCCCCTGGAGGAGGACATGGCAACCCACTCCGGTATACTTGCCTGGGAAATCCCACGGACATAGGAGTCTGGTGGGCTACAGTCTATGGGGTCGCAAAAGAGTTGGACATGATTGAATACCTGGGAGTGCAGCCACTGGCGTCGCTGTCACCTGGTGGTTGGTGGTGGTTCAGTCGCTCAGTCACGTCCAACTCTTTGTGATCCCTGTCCGTGGGATTCTCCAGGTGACAATACCGGAGTGGGTAGCCATTTCCTCCTCCAGGAGATCTTCCTGACTCAGGCATCAAACCCAGGTCTCCTGCACTGCAGGTGGAGTCTTTACTGACTGTGCCACCAGGGAAGTCCAGTCACCTGGTGGTGTTTTTTAAAGTGCATTTTCCAGTTTGTTTCTTATCTGTGGTTTTGGTCCTTGACCTCACCTCCCTGGTCGTGAGCATCCACAAGGACAGGCAGAGTCGGAGTCCCATTGTGCTGCTGAGAGGGAAATGGGTTCAGAGGTTCATGGCCAGCCGGCCCACGTCCTCAGCAGTGATGGCAGGACGTAGGCCACCTTCCTCACCTTTGGACGTGGGTTTCCCCCAGGTTTTTAACCATATCCTGCTCCTTTGCACAAACTGTCTTTCCTAGAATATTTTAACTGAGTAACTCTACCCTATAATGGCAGGTCTGCCTGATCAAAATCTTCCCAATTAATTTTTAATTGATACCATTTTTGTCCGAAAGAAGAAAAATAAGCTGTGCTTCTGTGAAATTGAATTTTCAAGTAATTCATTTATGTCTATTTGAAAATTATGTAAGTTGCTCGACTGTCAACCCTAAAATGGCAAGGCTTACAGATATAGTATGTCTCGACTCCAGCTGGCCTGTTTTATGTGGGGAGATACATGTATTTCCACATTGCTGAAGAGTAATGTCATAACGTTTCTCTTATAGCTCAGTCAGTAATGAATGCCTCAGTGCAGGGGACCTGGGTTTGATCCCTGGGTTGGGAAGATCCCCTGGAGAAGGAAATGGCAAGCCACTCCAGTATTCTTGCCTAGAAAATCCCATGGACAGAAGAGCCTAGTGGTCAGCCCATGGGGTTGCAAGAGTCAGACACGACTTAGTGACTGAACCACCACAACCCATGTCAGAACATCGGTAATGGTGCCCGTGTGTTTCCAGTAGTTCAGTGAGAGCTGTTGTGAAGCTGTAGAAAGGAACCTGGTGGGAAGGTACCATCTCAGGAGGAAGGTGCTCTCTGTGCATCCTCATCTGGAGGCTTGTTCTCCATGACAGCGGTGATGCCCATGGTGCATGGTGAAGCTCTGTCAAGTGTGGACACATGGGTTTTCTTTTCTACTCTTTGTACAGAAGGACTCCTTGGGACAAACATGAGGAGTGCAGCCAAGCCCTGGAGTCCAGTGACCAGGGCAGGGAGCCACGGGGTGGACCGCCCCCGGCCCCTCCCCGTCCCCTCTCCCGGCATGAAGAGCTCCAAGTCTTCCACCTCGCTGGCTTTTGAGTCCCGACTCAGCAAGGTATGGATGGGACACCGGGCAGGGCTGCTGGGTGCCCTGAGGCAGTGAGCAGGCCCCAGGAGGGCCCCAGCATAGCTTGACCTGAAGGCACAGAGCAAAGGGGGTACATCAGGGTGTTCTGGGCTCAAGAGGAAATCTGTAGTTGGACAGAGACGGCTACCCCCTGCATGGACCATGTGGACTCTCCAGCCAGAATCTGACCCCAGTGTCCACTGGACGGGCTCAGGGTCACCACGGTCCTCATAGTCCAGGTGTCACTGCCCCACTGGCCTGCATCTGGGCTTCTCCTCTCAGGATTCCCCTCCCCCAACCAGGTCTCCCCTGCTGGCTCCTCCTCACCCCCTGGGGTTCCTAACATAAGTGGACTGGGGTACCTCCCTTACACCCTGAGATGAAACTCGGAGACCTTGTCACTGGCCTACATACACACACACTCTGGAGAAATCACTGTAGCATCCTAACTATAGAAGGAACATCATTTATAATTAAATCATCACGTTTCCACCTGCAACTGCCTGTGTGTGGCTCCACTGAAGGACCTGTGATGCTTCTTGGTGCCCCATGGATGTGGCCGCTCCAGGCAGACAGATTCAGGGTTATCGTGTTGATGACCTGGGCACCGGGAAGGCTGGGGTGATGGTTTGAATGCTGAGCACTCTTGGTGAAGTTATGAACCCAAGTGCAGTCTTCCCTTGTTCTTCTTAGAAAGTTGAGTGTATCTTAAAGTCTTACAAGAAAGAAACACATTGTCTTTATACGTAAAACAAAGGGGTGCTCTCCACTGGGATAACAATCAAAGATGCTCCAGCTCTGTTAGTGTCTGAGCGATCTGTGAAGCATGTGGATGCAGACAGTTCCTTGTGCCAGGCTGCCAGGTTCTTGGAAGGATGTCTGGGGTCTCCATCCTCCCACTGGGTAGACGCCAGTACTGCCTCCAATCACGGTGACAGCTAAAGATGCACCCACAAAATTCTGCCACACTCCCTGAGGAATGGCACTGTTCCTGGTGAGGACAGTTCTTGTAGGTGACAGCGTCCACTCATGAATTCTGACACCACATGGGGGTGACACCTGGATCTGTGTCTCCAGCCAGCGCTCGTCCGGCTGCCTTTGTGACCCACCTCCTGGGTGTCTGGAAGGCCCCTTGAAGGTGACATAGTCAACATTGACTGCTCTCCTTCCCCTCTGTCTCTCCTGCCTGCAAACCTGCTCCTCTAGACTCTCCCCATTCCAGTAAATAGCAACTGTGTCCTGTTGTCGCTCAGGCAGAGCCCTGACATCATCCCCAAACCCTCCTTTCCTCATATCCCATGGTCCACCTGCAAAACATCCCAGGGACTACCTGCCTGCTCTTGACTTTGCAGCCTACGTTCCATTCTCAACAGAAGCCGGGTGGTCCTTTCAACACAAGTCAACACAAGTCGCTCCTCTGCTTAAAATCCTCCAGGCTCTCCCCACCCATTCAGAGGGGAGTAAAGTGTCCTCCCACCCCACCGAGCCTGGCTCCCTGGGCTGCGTGCACACAGTTTCTGGTTCCCCCCGTGCTGCCCTGTTGCTCCCTGGCAGTGCTCAGTGTGGGCGGAATGCCCAGCAGGGGCAGTGGGTGTAGGAACAGCTCGCTGAGGAGGGGGTCAGACAGGCCACGTCAGGACCCCAGCTCTGCCTGCTCCTGGCTGTGGAACCTCAGGCAGGCTGTGTGGCTGCTCCGAAATGGGATGAGGACTGTATCTGCCCTGAGATGTAAGTGTGGATAGTGCCCTGCACATAATTTTGTTTATCATTATTCTGTCATCCTGGCCCTGACCAATATTTCCATTGTTTTAATTTTTATTGTCTTTGACCTATTGGGAGACATCTTCAATGTGGATTTTAAATGAATATATACATTTCCCCCATAACTGACCCTGAGAACTTCTGGAATATATTAAAATATTTTCAAGCAGTGTTTAATCACAGGTGAAGTTCAGGTGTGTTTTCTACTGATGATGAACCAGTAAAATGGTAGCCGTTTCTGCCTTTGATGGATGTGTGTTTTGGAAACTGGTTCCAGTGGGAGGACGTCAGGGGAGATGCAAACACTCCTCTGGAGGCTCTCGGCTCTTGTCCTAGTCCTTGGGGTCACCAGGCCTGAACCTGTGAAAGAGGGTGCTGGGGTTGGGGGAAGGAATAGCCGAGAGCTGCACCCCCATACTATCTGACCCTCCTCTCCTCTCTGCCTCTGTGGGCAGAGGAAGAAGACAAAACCCAGAGCACAGAAGAGAAAGAGGCGACAGACATTGACAGAAAAGCAAGTGGCTTCCCCCTCGAGTATTTTACTGCTGAAATCTGAGCACTCAGAGAAGCTGAATTATACACTGAACACGACATCCCACCACCTGGACGCCATGGTCAACATCTCACTACGGCTGCTTTACAGGACTTCCCGGGTGGCTTGGTGGTAAAGAATCACCTGCCAGTGCAGGAGACTCGGGTTCAACCCCTGGGTCGGGAAGATCCCCTAGAGGAGGAAATGGCAACCTACTCCAGTATTCTTGCCTGGGAAATCGCATGGACAGAGGAGCCTGGTGGGCTACAGTCCATGGGGTCACAAAGAGTCAGACTTGACTGAGCACGCATACATTACCTATGACTGCTTTGCAGGAGATAGACACATATAAGGGTAGACAGATATGTTTTCACTGGCCCAAAACAGGAAAACTAAAACACATGCACCGAAAGTAGAATGAAAGTCCCTGCTTCAGACGCTGGCCTGAGCTGTGGAGCCATGGAGGAGCAGGTGTGTGTGGGGAGGAACAGGAGCCTGGATGGGATGGCAGGAGTAGGGGGGCTACTGTGAGTCCTCCTCACATCACTGAGCCCAGCACAGGGAGGCAAGCCCCCCGAGCTCCCGGATGCAGGCAGGCCATGTCACACCAGCCACTAGAAGGCCCATGTCTGTTAGTCAGGACTCTCTTGGCCACAAATAACAGAACATTGGCTTGAACAGAAGAGAAATCTATGGAAGACATCTGAGGTTCCAGGTCACTGTGTGCAGGACAAAGGTGCAAGACCGGAGCGTAGAGAGACCGGGACCGTGGGCCGGGACTCCCCGGGACTTCACGTCACCTTTCTCTGCTTCTTTGTCATCTTCTTTGTCACGTGGTATGAAGTCTGGCTGTCAGTCCTGCCCGTGCCTCCCCCATTCCTTGTAGGGCCCAGCTAATGCTTGCTTCTGGTTGGTTAAAAGAAAGCAACAAGCAAAGTATTGGGAAAGGTCTCTGCTTGGTGGGCACGAGTCATGTGTTAACCCCATCCAGTTTCCTGTGGCCAGGGCTCAGGGTCCCTGTAAAGCAGCCTCATGGTTTATGTTCTCCTTGAGTCTTGGGGACTGGGTCAGTCCTGTTGTTGTCCTTCAGGAAAGAGTGTTCCACAGTTGCACTGCCTGAAGCAGGAACCACCAGCCCCTGTGGCGGTGATGAGCCCTGAAGGGTATTGTGAGTGCAAGACACACGTCAGGTTTTGAAGAGCGAGTGTGAAAAAAAGAAAAAACTTCATCTGTGTGTTCTACATTAATTGATAATATTTTTAATGTATCCAGAAAATATATCACTAAATTTAAGGTTGCCTGTTTCATTTATGTTTTTTAATGTTCCTCCCAGACCATGTAAACTTAGGCCCATGGCTTGTCTAATATTTCCACTGACAGTGCTACTCTAAAACCTTTTGGTTCTCAAAGTGTGGAACCCACAGCGGCAGTACCAGCATCCCCTGGGAACTCGTCCAAAATGCAGATCCTCAGGCCCCACCCAGACCTAGGGGATCAGAAACTTGGCAGGGGCACTGGGGCTGGGGTGCAGGCATCCGTCTGCGTTTTAACAGACCCTTAGGATTCTGACAGACCCTGAAGTTTGAGAACCACTGCTCCAACCGTTAATATGTTCTCCACCTTGAAAGACCAGATTGTGTTTTGTGCGATTATTTGAGAACTTTGACATTCCCCATCCCCATCTTTGTGGAACTGAAGGAATATCTTAGCTACATGAATCTGTGAGCTGTTCAGACATTTTCCTTTTGTAAGCTTTCATGTACAGGTGCTCAGCAACTTAAATATCAGTGGAAGCATTGGTGAAAATACTTATTAAACACATCAAAGCAAGACCGATGCTTTCGTAGGGATCTTGTATACAAACCAGAGATCTCAGGTGGTGCTGAAGCTGCATTCGATGACCAGGAAACAAAGCCAAGAATGCAGCCATGAACAGAGGAAGATGAATTAGTAACCTCATTCCAGCGGTGTGGCCGGCGTCTCCTGGCTCCTCCTAGGCTCTGGCCCAGTGGAAATGTTCTGTGTCTGATACTGCCTCCAAGAAATAATAAGAGAGTCTTCGGCTGTTTGCCTCAGAGGACAGGAAGGATCAATGTGGAGTCTGTATGTCCTGCCTCTGGGAAAGTAATAAGCGGTGAATCTTTCTCCAAAGGACTTCCTCGTGGAAGGTGCAGGAGAAATGTAATGTACAAGGGCTCCCTGTAAAAGCTTTGCTGCCACCCAGATGGGCCATGCTGCACTAGGGAGACAGCACGCCCCTGGCCTGGAGCACGTCTGTCTTATCCTTTTACCAGTGAAGGATGAGATCAGATCTTTTTATAATACAGGTTGGGACCCCAAAGTCCAAGAAGAGGCCGAGGAAGTCAGGTACAGCTGGTAAAATGGAACTCAGAAGTGGGCTTCGGAGTTCACTCAGATCCGTACCATGGCTTGATCTGTTTATCAGGTGAAGAAACAAAAGCACAGAAAAAAAACAAAGGCACAGAGAGGTAAAGTGATTTGCCCTGGGTCACACAGCCAGTAAGAGGCAGAGCCAAGATTCCAACACAGGATTCCAAGTCTGGACTTAGAGCTGGTGCCCTAAGCTGCCACCCTGTGCCACCCATGTGACATGGCTTTCCTTCAGCCCTGTCCACAAGCCCGGGTGGTGTGCCCAGCGTCTCCTGGCTCCTCTTGGGCTCCAGCCCAGTGGAAATCATACAGGCCTTGGAAACGCAGTCCCGGGCCTGCCTCCCAGTCCTGCCTCACCCACGCAGCCTCGAGCGAGTTAGTTAATGCGCTTTGTCAAATCCAATGTAGTTGAGTTGTGCTTTGAATCAGAAGTAACATGTGAGTCAAGGACCTAGAAGGACCCAGGCTGCCGCATGTCATCAGCTCCTATCTGTTCCCTTAATTCTGCCTCTGACCCTCTAAACAGGCTTACCACCCAGTCTTCACAGCAAGAACTTGACTTTGCCTTCTTTCCACCTCCCCAGGTGCTCTATTCCCTCCAACCCGCCTGCCCTTCCAGCTGCCTCCTCTCTCCCCTCCGCCACCCCGCCTGATCCCTCCTTCACTTCTGCTCACAGAGGAGTCTCTCCAGCAGACTCAACTGGATGGCTCGCCTGGCTGGAACACATGGGTTTCCCTGTTGTCTGCTTATCACGTCCAAATCCTTGTCACTGCTTCTCCTCATCCTTATTTCTCCGGGGAGCCAGGAGGGTCCTGCCCTGGCCCCATGTGCTCCCCCTTCCTTCCCCACCCGGCTCCCTGCCCCCAGCTCTTAGCGTACACCTGCAGCCTCAGGGACATCCCCATCCACTTGGTCCTCCAGGCCTGGTCCAGGGCACCTGCTCCATGAGGACGCCCATACCTCCTGTTTTTGTTTTCTTCATTGTTCATGATGTGTTCTGAGTCACCGCACAGGAACTAGCCCCTTTGCTGGTTGTTGACCCTGAGAGCAGGCCGCCCACTCCACTGTGGCCCGTGTGCACCCTGGCCCGTGGATTCGGCACACTGCATGCACTGAGGGTGGACGCCCAGCTCCACCCCGGCAGTAGGCCTGTGGAGCACAGTGTCAAGGATGGTGGGAGCAGCTCTGGGGGCTGTGGTGAGAGGGGAGGGGCCCCAGGTTCTCTGTTCCACCCCCTCCCCGTTCTCCTTCCCTGGGCTCCTTAACCTTCAGGAAATGGCCCTAGAGCAGGATGGAGCCCCTGACCAGTGTGGTGGCGCGGGCTTCCTACTCCAGGTCTCGGTTGATTCGAGGGAATTTTCACGCTGTTTCTCAGTGTCCTGTGTGTTTGCGGAGGCTCTGGACACCTGCCTGCCTCGTCTTCTAGAAGGATCCCCTCCACAGCCATCTTTAACCAAGACTCTCTGTGGTTGGGAGAACTTATTTGTGGTTTTTCTCCTTCAGCTCAGGTATGGTTTACCTGGGCTAGAGTGTGAGCTCATTTAGGGCCACCCCCTGCCCCCACACACACTTCAATAACTTTCAGCAAATGTTTGTTCTCTGCCTTCCGTGCCGGGGAAGAAGGCAGACAAGGAGCAGGGGTCCTGCTGTCTTTCTGCCATCCCTAACCATCCTTCCGGCCCCACAGCAGTCCCTCTCCTCTATCTGAACACAGTGTGTATGGGGTCACCTGCCAGCGCTTGGGGTGGGCATCTGTGGATGTTCACCTGTTTGTATCTCTTCCCTCTGAGAAGGGAAGAACCTCCAGAGTTTTTTGTGCTACTTTTTATTGTCTTTGAATTTCTTGTGTGTCGCTCTATCCTGATTTCTGTGTGCCATATAGTTCTTTTTTTGTTGGTTCCCAGTCTTTTAAGAAAAAAACAATAATACATTGGGACCATCCTGGTGGTCCAGTGGTTGACTCCCTGCTTCCAATGCACGGGGCATGGGTTCCATCCCTGGTTGGCCTGAGGGGGTGGGGTTGTCTCAGTCAAATAAATACATAAAAATACACATCATATTTTAAAAACTTCATTATTTGAATGTGATTGATGGGTGGTGACTCCCCACGACCTTACACGGATCTCTGAAGCAGTGCTGGATGACCGCGCCAGAACCGAGGGCATCCGGGTTTGTCCACTCTTGCGCTGTTTCCTCCGGCCCGCCACTGCCCGAGGAGCGGGGTGGGCACATGGGGCCTGCTCCGTGCTTTGCCGGTTTATGGCTCTCCTTCCGGAAAACGCATCTCTTCACCCTCTCTCCCCTACCTCTCTCAGCTCAAGCGGGCCAGCAGCGAGGACACCCTCAACAAGCCCGGGGCGGCCGCTGCTTCCGGGGCAGCAGCTCGGCTGAAAAAGACGTCCACGTCCGGGGCCATCTCCGAACTCACCGAGAGCCGCCTGAGGGGCCCCTCAGGTAGGCGGGAGTGGGGACAAGGAGAGACTCCGGCGGTGGGGACGGGCAGGTGGGAGGGTCTCAGGGAGGTGGGGGTAGGTGGGCGGGGCCCGGGGAGGGGCGGGGCACGTGGGGGGAGCCCAGGGCGGAGGAGCCCTGGAGGCCCTTTCTTGTCCATTTGAAAGCGTCTCGGGGCTCAGGTCTGTCAGGACCACTTTGAGTCAGGAGCTTTTAGGCGACAACATTCCACAACGGGGGGTTTCCTATGTCTCGGGGAGACAGACACAAGGGGACAGGGAGGCGGTGGGGAGCCCTGTGTGTCCCTCCGCCCCTCTGCTTGTCCGTCACTTTGCACGTGTGGCCTTCCTGGGGATCCAGGCAGAGTGGTACAGGCCGTGGGGTTGTCTTGGGGTCTTGGTGCGGCGGTGTAGACGAGTGCGTAGGCCCGCAGGTCCCTGGCGGAGCTGCCCAGCCTGCGTCCTGGGTCCTGTGGAGACCAGGAAGATCTGAAGGTCTGCTTACAGTCGCTCAGACGCCGGTGGCCGCTGAAAGCCGTGGGCATTCTCTGTGTTAGCAGTTTCTTGAGAAACAGAAAAGGTTTTTTTTAAATCCATTATTCAGAGCATTGGAAACTTAAAACATCAAAGAATGTATTTCATTTTCTTTTGCAGCATGTAGATAAGAAAACTGAGCTTTCCGTGGTCCAACTCACAATGCAGGCCCATAAATAATAGTAATCTATTGCTCAGTCATCCAAGATGGGAACAGCTGAAATGTTCCTTTATAATAGGGGTTTAATGGTAGCCTGCTTATGACTTTTTCACTTTTACGTAAAATATCACAGATTAGCTTTCCAAAGTATGTTTTAATTTACTCAGTTTTCAAAAAGTTGAATCTGTAAAGAATATATGGGACTTTTTTTATGATGTGGGAATGGCCTCATGTTTCTCTACAACCATTTTACTTTTCAAAAGACTGATTTCATACTTAATATACACACATTTGGTTTTTCTAAATAATTTTATTTATTGATGCTCAGGCTTTATTCTACTTGCGGTGAGCAGGGGCGACTCTAGTTGCTGTGCTCAGGCTTCTCCCTGCAGTGGCTTCTCTTGTTGCAGAGCACAGGCTCTAGCATGGCCTTCAGTAGTTGTGGCTCCCAGGCTCTAGAGCGCAGGGTCAATAGTTGTGGCTCACAGGCTTAGTTGCTCCGTGGCATGTGGGGTCCTCCCATATCAGGGCTGGAAGCTGTGTCTCCTGCATTGGCCTGTGGATTCTTTACCACTGAACCACCAGGGAAGCCCTCACACATTTTGTTTTTAAAATACAGCATAGGAAAGTACAATATATTTTTTATCAAGCCAGCCTAAGACTGTTTTTACAAGTTAACAAAGAACCACTAAAAAACTAACCGACTGACCTCACTCTCAAAATATTGATGTAAAAACGTGAGGTGAAAATTTTAGCAAGTAGAATTCAACAAATTAACAGCAGTAGTGCATATCAAAACCAAGTGGATTTATGGCATCCAAGATTGGCTTACCAGGAAATTCAGGAATATAATCCATCACACAATATTGATAGGCTAAAGAAGAAAAACCATGAGGTCATCCCGATAGAGAACATGCCTTGGACAAAGAGAGCACTCTTTGATTTCACTTTCACTTCTTTCTGATTAAAAAAAAAAAAAACTCTTGGTAGACTACAAGTGTATGGGTACTTCTTTAGTGATATGAAATGTATGTATATCCAGCCAAAACTAGCATTATGCTGTATGGTGAAATCTTAGAAGTATTTCCATTAAAATCAAGAATGACTTAAGGTTGCCCATCACCAATTTTTTCTTCAAGTATTAAGCTAGGCAGTGAGACATGAGAGCCATAGGAGGGTGTTCATGTTAGAATATAATGGTGATTTTATGCAGACAGTAACATTGTATGCTTAGAATTTCCTGAAAGTTGTATCATTAGAAAAACCTTATCATGTCCTAAAAATGTGTTAGATATGATAAGAGTTCAGTGTGTGGCTGATTATGCAATGTGAAATACCAATAGCTTTCTCATCAGTAACTAGTTAGGAAAGATAATAACATAAGAAATAATCCCATTTATAAAGGAATGAAAAAGGTAAATAAGCTTAATATTGGCACTTCCCAGGTAGCGCAGTGGGTAAAGAATCCACCTCCAGTGTAGGAGACGCGGGTTTGATCCCTGGGTAGGGAAGATCCCCTGGAGAAGGGAATGGCAGCCCACTCCAGTATTATTGCCTTGAGAATTCCGTGGACAGAAGAGCCACAGTCCATGGGGTTGCAAAGAGTTGGACACAACTGAGCATGCATGCACACAAACAATATGACAAGGGCTTATATTTTAAAAAATCTTAAAACTTTTTAAAGGCCATAAATGAAGGTATGCATAAGTAGAAGGGTATATACCTGGTTCTTGAATAAGACTAAATATAACAAAGATTAAATTTAGTAGATATGTTAAATAAAACAAATGTCTGAAGTATCCTATGAATTTGTCTTCATCTCAGTGATAGTATCAGTGGGAATTCGAGAGCAGAAACACTGATAAAATGAGACCAATTTATATGAAACAGCAGTTCTCAACCTCAGGTGATTTTGCCCTTTACCCCAACCCAGGGAACCACTGGCAGTCTGCAGAGAGGTTTGGTTGGCATCACTGGGGGTGATACTGCCATCTAGTGGGCAGAGGTCAGCGGTGCTGCTGAACTTCCTGCAAGGCACAGGATAGCCCCTCACAGAAAGGAAGGGTCCTGCCAGAAATGTCAGTAGTGTGCTGTTGATAAACCCTAATCTAGAAGAATAAATACTCAGATAACCAGGAAGTTTCTGAAACATCAGAGATTGGGGAGGACTATTCAGTGGAGCAGACAGTCCACAGGATTGGAGGATTCCGTGTAGGATTACAGTAGTATTTTCTATCAAGATGGATAATTCATTCACAAGTAACGACTAATTGAGTCTTTAGGAAAAAATAAAGCTGGATCCCTATCTCATGCCTTTCATCAGAATAAATTCAAAGTGGATTAAAATTTAAACCTTAAAAAGTGAAACCATGAACGTGCAGAGAGAAAACATCAGAGAATCAACTTGTGGTCTCGGCCTTGGAAAGAACAAGCAGAAAAGTCATAGTCAAGCACAAAAGTCAACTGGTGAAAAAAATCACATAAATATTAAACACTGCTTTGTAAATAAGGGGAAATTATTTGCAAGACATGTAACAAAGGGGGATTATTTACAATGAGTTTGTATAAATCAATAAGAAAAATAGTACAGAAGAAAAATGAGTAGTTCATATAAAAAGGAAATACAGATAGCCACTAGAAAGATGTTGGGACTTCCCTGGTGGTCTAATGGTTAAGAATCTGCCTGCCAGTGTAGGGGCACAGATTCAATCCCTGGTCCTGGAGGATCCCACATGCTGCAGGACAGCTAAGTCTGTGCACCATGACTACTGAGTCCGTTTGACCTAGAGCTTGCGCTCCACAACAAGACAACAGCATCAATGAAGACCCAGCACAGCCAACAGAAAAAAGATACTAAGTCTCACTTAGAGGTAAAAAGATATAATTCAGAGCAACAATTACGATATGTGATTTCCCCTAACAGATTAGTAAAAATTAAAACGATTGAGGAACTTTCTTGGTGGTCCAGTTAGGACTTTGTGCTTCCACAGCAGGGAACACAGGTTCAACCCCTGGCCAGGGAAATAAGATTCCACATGCTCTGCAGCACAGCCAAAATAAATTTTAAAAAAGAACTACAAAATGATTGATAATTTTTTATTTCATTAAGGGTGAGGGGAGCCACACCACTTATTGCTGATGACAAGGACAATCTGGCAAAATCTATCTACATTTGAAACATGTATGATCTTTCACCAAGGATTTCTACCACTTAGCATTTAGCATTATGTTGGACTGTGAAGAAAGCTGAGCGCCGAAGAATTGATGCTTTGAACTGTGGTGTTGGAGAAGACTCTTGAGAGTCCCTTGGACTGCAAGGAGATCCAACCAGTCCATTCTAAAGGAGATCAGTCTTGGGTGTTCTTTGGAAGGACTCATGCTAAAGCTGAAACTCCAGTACTTTGGCCACCTCACTCGAAGAGTTGACTAATTGGAAAGGACTCTGATGCTGGGAAGGATTGGGGGCAGGAGGAGAAGGGAACGACAGAGGATGAGATGTCTGGATGGCATCACCGACTCAAGGGACATGAGTTTGGGTGAACTCTGGGAATTGGTGATGGACAGGGAGGCCTGGCATGCTGCGATTCATGGGGTCGCAAAGAGTCGGACACAACTGAGCGACTGAACTGAACTGAACTGATATACTTGAAAAAGAATGCCTATATACATGAACAAGATGTTTGGTTGTGACATTATTGTAACAGTAAAACACTGGAAATACCCAAGTGTGTATCAGTCCAGGGCTGGTTGCATAATGAGATTTTGGTATAGCAGAATAGTATGCAGCCATGAAAATGGACATGGTAGATTTGTATGTACTGACAGGGAAAGATTATTACTAAGTGGGGAAAATAAGATGATGTGTATAGTCTGACCTCATGTGTTTTGATTTTTAAATACATGATTTAATTTTTGAAATCATAACTGTTTTCCTGGAAGGATATAGGGATGTTACTTTGAGGAGAGTATTGAAAGTGGTGGGGGAAGGAGACCTACCATATTAGATCTATCTATACTGTTTCAAAATGTTAAAAACACATACAGACATTGCTTTAAAAATTAAAAACAGAATCAGTTCAGTTCAGTTGCTAAGTCGTGTCTGACTCTTCGCGACCCCATGGACTGCAGCAAGCCAGGCCTCCCTGTCCATCACCAACTCCCGGAGTTTATCCAAACTCATGTCCATTGAGTCAGTGATGCCATCCAACCATCTCATCCTCTGTCATCTCCTTCTCCTCCTGCCCTCGGTCTTTCCCAGCATCAGGGTCTTCTCCAATGAGTCAGTTCTTTGCATCAGGTGGCCAAAGTATTGGAGTTTCAGCCTCAACATCAGTCCTTCCAATGAACACTCAGGACTGATTTCCTTTAGGATGAACTGGTTGGATCTCCATGGAGTCCAAGGGACTCTCAAAAGTTTTCTCCAACACCACAGTTCAAAAGCATCAATTCTTTGGTGCAAGCTTTCTTTATAGTCCAACTCTCACATCCATACATGACTACTGGAAAAGCCATAGCCTGGACAAGACGGACTATAACCTAAATTTTATTTTGCTTTAGTCCAATCCTTCCTCTTCTACTTGCCTTTTAGTGTGTGTCTTAACCATTTGTTTGTCAGTAATTTAACTGCTTAATCGTAGCACATGTTCCCTTTATTCAGGATTCTAGAGAAAGACTTCGTAAAACCAGTTTTACTGGTTTCCTCACTCCATGGGCTTTAGTTTTCTTATTTTCACATTGAGGAAATACATACAGATCTTCAGCTCAGTGATGTCATAGCAAAGGTCTGTGAATGCTTCATAAACTGTGATGGGCTATTTGGAACATATTCCAACAGTTATCATTCAAATTCCTGATTGTAATGAGATTACCTTGATTGTAATGAAGTTACATCCTTTGACTTAATCAAGTTAGATTAAAAAATTGCACTTGTCTGTGGAGCTTTTGGGTTTTAAGTGTGGGTAGTCCTTAATGTTTTCATATCAGCTTTTGTACAGCTGGCGCTTTTGTGCATGGTCACGTATCCCCAGTCTGCCCCATTCCTGTGAATTCAGCCCCGTGCATCACCTGACAGACCAGCCACTAGGAGCACTGGCCGGCAGGTCACCGATCAGCAGGTCTGTCTCTGTTGCAGGTGCCAGCACCCCTGCCATTGTGCAGTCGTGGTAGGTGGTTCTGTGAGTATCAGCTCACACTTTGTCTTTATTTTACGTGCACGAAAACCAGGGGAATGAGAGCACTGGCACTAGTAATAAGTGTGGGTTTTAACATCTCAGTACCATTGAGACAAAGAAGAAGGTGACTCACTGTTAGAAAGGGCACCCCCATCAGGAGCTCACTGGAGTCGCCACCACTCTCTATAGATTCAGCTGTAAAGACAAAAATGAGACTAAAGAAAAGAAGGAAAATACTAGCAGTACGTGATTGATTTCTTCCTAAAGGAAAGATGTAATTATAAATTGTATGTAAACACTCAGGGGACAGAATTCTTTTTATGGCCCTCAACATTTGGCTTTGGGACATGTTTTCGGTAATGGCGTGGGATGGTATAATCCGTTTTCTTTCAAGTATATTAATTTTGGAAGGGATCCTGTCATGAAACAATTATATAGTGTTGTGGTTTTAAACTCATAGCAGTTAAACCTGTGATCAGCCTGTATTGTACCCTTTGCTGGGAATTAATCTGTCCTTGGGGAGGAGCCCTCAAACCTAGCACAGAAGAAAATGCTCACTCTTTAGGTAGTACTGATCATATGATGGCAACTGCTGCTAATGTGCTGTCTAACCTGGGTGCTGGGGGAGCTTGGTAAAGGGGCTGGATTGTCTCTGGGTTCTGATGTCCAGGCCCGAGCATCCCCAGGGCCCTGTCACCATCGCAGTACCCAGAGCAACCACTGGAAGGCAGGGAGGGGTGTGGACGGGGCAGGGGTTCCGGCCCTACCTGGTACCCTCCCCCACCCCACCCCGCACCAGGTTTTGGCCTCGCTCAACCTCACCACAGCCTCCAGGAGAAGGCAGTGTTTCTCCCAGATCACGACACTTCAGGGAGGTCACACGAGCGTTACTTTGTCTTCTCCATGCCCGCCCATTTCCACACTGAACACTTGCTCCTCCCAACTGATTTCGAATCAGTATTATAACATCTCTGTGGCAGAGCCCAGCCCAGACACCTGCTTCTTCCTTTTCTCCCTCCAGTGTCTGTGATGCAGATCTGGTCTTAACTGATGGGCCTGGGCCTAGAGAATGGGGTGGCTCCTGGTGGTAGATGGCTGTCCTCCCTGATACCCCCTAACTGCACATCCCAGGGCCCCAAGAGATGCTAAGAGATGCTAAGAGATGCTACCTAAAAGGTACCCCCCTTCCAAAGCTGCAAGGGGCCCCAACACTAGATGGCAGCCTTGTCCACGCACTGACTCATGTTCTGGAAGCCCCCACTCTGACTAGAGGTCCTTTTGACATTCATGCAATTAGGTCAACAAACATTTTTGAGTGCCTACTGTGTGTCTGACACTATTTTAGGCAACAGGGCAACCTCAGGGGGCAGGACAGAGATCCCCCATCCATGGAGCTCCATGAACAAACATGGACGAGAACAGTGCAGGCACATGGCTGCAGCCGAAGTGGGAGGGGCACAGGGCAGACGGCTGGGGTTGGGGGCTGAGGGAAGGAGGAGTGACTCACCCGACCTCGTTTTATTTACTTTTTATTTTTAACTTATTTTTTTATTGCAGTATAGCCAGTTAACGGTAGCTATACTGGTGGCTCAGACAGTAAAGAATCTGCCTGCAATGCGGGAGGCCTGGGTTTGATCCCTGGACTGGGAAGATCCGCTGGAGGAGGGAATGGCTAGCCACTCCAGTATTCTTGCCTGGAGAATTCCATGGACAAAGCAGCCTGGTGGGCTACAGTCCATGGGATTGCAAAAGAGTTGGATACCATTGCTACTAGTCAATTAACAATGTTGTATTAGTTTCAGATGGGCAGCAAAGGGACTCAGTCATACATACACATGTATCCACTCTCCCCCAAACTCCCCTCCCATCCAGGCTGCCACAGAACATTGAGCAGAGTTCCCTGTGCTATACATTTTAAATATAGCAGTGTGTACATATCAGTCCCAGACTCCCTAACTACCCCCCCGACCCTGGCAACCATGTTTGTTCTCTAAGTCTGTGAGTCCGTTTCTGTTTTGTATCATGCATTAAGATTCTACATGTAAGAGATGTCATATGGTATTTCTCCTTCTCTGTCTGACTTATTTCACTCAGTATGACACTAAATCCATCCATGTCTCTGCAAATGGCATTATTTCATTCTTTTAAATGTCTGAGTAGTATTCTATTGTATATGTGTACCACATCTTCTTTATCCATTCTTCTGGACTTGACCTCATTTTAGAAGGAGCATTTTGGCTGGCTGTGCAGACTGGACTAATGGATGGGGGGAGACCCAATCACAGGCTATGGCCAGGCCCTAGGAGAGAGCCTTTTCAAGGCTGAATAATATTCCCTTGTGTGTAAACCACATTTTCTTTACCCCTCCATCACTGACTGACCAGGGAATAGCTTTAACTTCTGCAGTGTCCAGGGTGACGCCACTGTGAGGAGGTTTTAAACTTGGTACTGCTATTATAAAGTCTTGGATTCTTTGAGGGTACCTGGCAGTTTCATGACCCTATACTTCCCAGAGGTACATGGTCATCAGGGTTTGGTGGCTTTCAGGGTTCCTCTCTGGGAACCTGTGGTTCAGAGGAGGGTACTCTCCCTACTTGTCCCTCCAGAGATACTGACTTTTTTGCAAAGTCTTTCCGTCCAGAAATGTGGCCGCCTCTCTGAGCCTTCCTTTTTATCTTTATAGTCCACATATTTCTTCTCCTTTTTCTTCTGTTTGTTGAGTTTACACCCAGGTTGATACTTTTATTACTTTTGTGGGTGGGATTGCTTTTTCTTCTTTTTTAACGTGGAAGACTTCATGAACATGCATGTCATCCTCCACACTAATCTTCTCTGTGTCCTTACAATTTTAGGATGTGTGTTGCTGAGGTGAACATTCACTGTATTTTTTTAATTAGATATTTTTTAAACTATATAATTTGTAACTGACTCCTTTCCTCACTGGTACTGATGGTTTTCAGTTGATTCTCCCATGATCTCCAAGTGGACGATTCTATCAGCTGCAGATAACAAAGCCCTTTGTCTCCTTCAGCCCCGTGGCTGTGTCTTTTCTTTCTCATGCCTGCTGTGTCGTGTGTGTGACACTCGGGTTGTGTTAAATGCTAGTGATGTGCTTGTTCTCATTTTACTGTGATTACTTTTGATCTTTCCCCATTAAATCAGATGCAGAAAGTTGGCTTGAGATATTGATTTGCAGGTTCAGTTCTTCCTTTCCTCTTTTGCTTAAGAGTTTCTAATTGGATGATAGATTTATTAAATGCCCTCAAGGCATTCTGTTATGACTTTAATTATTGGTTTTCTCTTTACCCTGGAGCCTCCTTCAGGGAATTCAAATATGTGTATATTCTGTCTCCTGAGTATATCTTCCCCATCATGTATTAATATTTTCTTTGATCCTTTTGATTACTTGTGCATCCTCTGATTTTTTTTAAAGTTTATCATCTAATGTGCTTTGCTTTGTTTCTTTACTTTAGCTATTGTATGTTTAATCTTTTGTCTGATTTATCTGATCTCAAATTGTTTCTTCTTCATAACCTCTTGCTGTAGCTTCACAGCTGTAAAAGCTCCTTGAATTTCAGTGAGGATATACATTAGAGATTTTCTAAAGTTTCCTATTTCCTCCAGTAATTGTTTCATAGGTGCTTATTTATCTGGATTTCTCAGTTGGTTCCCTTCTTATGAATGGCCAAGACTTTCCAGATAGAATCTAGTGATTTTCTAGAATCATCCATCTTCGCAGAGGGAAGTCTGTTGTATGACATTCTGGGGGCTGTGTCCACACAGGTGACTAGTGGTAAAGAACCTGCCTGCCAATGCAGGTAGGTGTAAGAGACACAGGTTCAATCCCTGGGTCAGGAAGATTCCCCTGGAGGAAGGCACGGCAACCCATTCCAGTATTCTTGCCTGGAGAATCCCATGGACAGAGGAGCCTGGTGGGCTGCAGGCCATGGGGTCACAGAGAGGACATGACTGAAGTGACTTAGCACACACATGCATAAAAGAATGTTCCAGCAGCCACAGCACATCGGAAGCGCTCAGCCCCAGGAAATTAAGAACTCCTGGTTATTGGAGTGAAGGTTTCATTCCACGCTAACTCCTTGATGGGTATGTTGGAGGGTGACTGAATCAGATCCTTACTGACCTCCTTCCTGACATCAGGAGGTTGCTGTTAAGCTCAAAGACCTCCTCCTGCATATCTTCTCCTGTCCCCTCCCACGTGGGAGACACTATTCCAGGCCCTCAAGCCAAACCTGCGTTTCCACCTCAAAGTGAACCTGCCTTCTGGAAACGCTACCCCAACAGCCGACACTGTCTATCCGTTCATTCCTTCACCAAGTATTTGTGTCTACTGAGTCCCAGGCATCTTTCCAGGTGCCAGGGAGGCAGCCATGAGCAACACACAGAAAGCCCCAGCTCTTCTGGGTCTTCCACTGTGTTCTCGTTCTCATGGGATTTTTCTGAATGGTGCTCACCTCTCACTGCACAGGCTTCCAGCTTCCTCTAGCATTTGACTCCTCTGACTGCAGTCACCCAGATCAGCTGTTTATTGTCAGCCTCCTTTCTTGAGTGTGTGACTGTCTTTGTCACCACATTTGCCCACTTTTCATTTCCTCTGGGTTCCCCTGACCCAACCTGGCCTGGCATCTCTCACCTTAAAAGCACAGAGGCTTCTTGATTTGGGTTGGGTTGGGCTGCAAAGGGTTCCCTCATCATTTATACCAACTTTGAACATTTTTTAAAATTGAGGTTTCTTGGGCTCCAGTATCACTGTGGATGGTGACTACTGCCATGAAATTAAAGACACTTGCTCCTTTGAAAAGAAAGCTACAACAAACCTTTTTAGGCAGTACATTAAAAAGCAGAGACATCATTTTGCCAACAAAGGTCAGTATAGTCAAAGCTATGGTTTTTCCAGTAGTCAAGTACAGATGTGAGAGTTGGACCACAAAGAAGGCTGAGTGCCGAAGAATTGATGCTTTGAAATTGTGGTGCTGGAGAAGACTCTTGAGATTCTCTTGGACTGCAGGGAGATTAAACCAGTCAATCCTAAAGGAAAGCAACCCTGAATATTCATTGGAAGGACGGATGCTGAAGCTGAAGCTCCAATACTTTGGCCACCTGATGCGAAGAGCTGACTCATTGGAAAAGACCCTGATACTGGGAAAGATTGAGGGCAGGAGGAGGAGAAGAGGGCAAGAGGATGAAATGGTTGGATTACATCATCAACTCAATGGACATGAATTTGAGCAAACTCTGGGAGGTGGCGAAAGACAGGGAAGCCTGACATGCTGCAGTCCATGGGATCGCAAAGAGTTGGACACGACTGAGTGACTGAACAATACCTCCTGTCTTAACAGGTCGCTTTCATCCAGTCTTTTCAGACCACTCAGAGTGGGTTTTGAGGAAGCAATGTCTCTCTCTCTTTTTGCACTCCTGTTTCATTGGTTTACAGAATAATTAAGTAATGTAAATAAGATCATTGGTATGACTAGCATGAACAGGGTTGAAACAATCCACCTACTCTCAGTATTCGGACGTCCTAGGTGGAGGGGCCGAAGTGCATGCTTGTTCTGGGAGGAGCCTCCCAGCTGCCAGTGCCCAGGACACTGGTCAGTGTGCCCTGTTCAGATGGGTGCCTCAGTGATCTTGGCAGGTTGGCTGTGGGTCAGTGCTGGAGGAGGGTGGATGAGAGGGCAGGTTTTGCAGCAGCAGGGCCCTTGTCCTGAGCTACAGCTTTGGCTGGCCCAGCCCCATGCTCAGACACCTCAGACAGGATCTCCGCCTCAGCTGCATAAGGGACTGGGGCAGGGCTCCTGCCTGGACCCAGTGCAGTCCTGCTGTAGCCATGTCCCAGTCCTTTTCTTGCCTTGACTCCAGTCCTGGGCTACAGTGGGGCTGGTTCTCCAAACACACTCAGGACTTTGCCACAGTCAGGCCTTTGTTTGTCCTGATGAGCCAGACCTGGCCCTGCCTCTGGGCCTGCTCCTCCAAGATGCTCGTCCATGCCTGGAGCCCATACCCTCTCTGCTGCCCTCCTCCTGCCACACTGGATGTTGACAGCAGTTCTGATCACCAGGAACAGACCAGCTCATAAGCATCACCTCCTCCAGGAAGCCTTTCTGATCCCTCGGTGGGCTGTGCTTTTTCCCCTTTTGAGGACACGCTGCTTGTGTCCTTCTGTCCAGCCCTCCTGAGTCCTGCCCGGTGCTGCTGCTCTGTCCTTCCTCCTCATTCTCTTCTGCTCCCGGGACCATGTGTCAGACCTGCTGGCAGCACACTCAGGAAGAAGGCTGTCCTGCTCGGGGGTGAGGCCTCTCTCTTCCCTTTTATCTCATCTTCTTCAAAGCGTGTATCTTTCTAGCCTTGATTCTTGGTAGTGAGGTACCCCTGGACTTCAGTCATGCTAATTGACTCACAGTGAGGACGGGGCTCTTTTCAGTTCAGAAATAATTCATGGAGCCCTGAAGGCTCATCTGTTTATCTCCCTTGACTTAAAAACCCAGCTTTATGGAAGTGTAATTTACATATTCTCAAATTCACCCATTTAAGTTGTGCAGGCTGATGATTTTTACTCAATTTTCCGAGTTATAGCCATCCACCACCACTGGGCTTTAGAACGTTCTCGTCACACCAGAAAGGTGCTCGTGTCATTTCCAGTCAATTCCTGTTTCACTCCAGCTGCAGGCAACTGCTTTCTGTCCCTATAGATCCACCCTCAACTTGACGTGCTGCCTTCTGGAGCATTCTTCAGACCAACACATGCGCTGTTTGCCTGATTCGATTACTACACTTCATTTGTCCCCCTCTCTTCGACTCTCCGCATGTTTAAGTTTCTCTTCGTTTCTCTTTGTATGGCCCTTGTTGGCCTTTGACTTATTAGGAAACCTGAGAGTCCCCTTTTCCTTTAGAAAATGGAAAACTTGGAGTGTCATGTATAAAACATGTATTGGATAGTATTGACTGAGTAAAGCCCCTTAGGCCCTCACTCCTGGGACTTCCAGAAACCATTGAGGGGAAGTTTGAAGTGGGGTGAAGTCAAGTTATAGTAATAAGTGGGCCGTGATACCCTGTGATCTACCTAGTCTTCCTCACCTTTCTTCTTTCAAACATCAGCAACCACTGATCTTTTTACTGTCTTCATAGTTTTGCCTTCTCCAGAATGTCATATGGGGTTTCCCAGGTGACTCAGTGGCAAAGAATACGCTTGCTAATGCAGGAGACGGAGGAGACTTTGGTTTGATCCTGGAGATGGGTATGGCACCCCACGCCAGTATTCTCGCCTGGAGACTCCCATGGACTGAGGAACCTGGTGGGCTACAATCTATGGAGTCTAAAAGAGTCTGACATGACACAGAGACTCAGCATGCACACAGAATGCCATATGATTGGAATCATACAGGGTGTAACCTTTTCAGACTGTCTTCTTAGACTTTCAATCTACCTTGAAGGTTCCTCCATGTCCTTCTATGGTTTGAAGACTTGTTTCTTTTTAACTCTGAATAATAATATGTATGTACCACAGTTTGTGTATCCATTTATCTATTCACCACCTTGCATTTGGGTAAATATCAAGGAGCGTGCCGGATGTTATGTGGTGTGGATTTGTTTACTTTTGTAACAAACTGCCAGGTTGTCTTCCCAAGGGGCTGCACCATTTTGCATCCTCACAAACAATGAATGAGAATTCCTGCTGCTCTTTATCATTGCCAGCATTTGGTGTTGTCGGTGTTTGGATTTTTCACCATTCTAATACATGTGTTGTGGTATGGATCAAGATTTTTTAGAATCTTGGTACAAGCAGAAGTTTGAAGTTTGATTAGGTATTTGCTAAGAGATTATTGTCAGTTTTTTTCAGTTGGGATAATGGAACTGTGGTTTTATTTTGTTTTTCTAAAGCATCCTTATCTTTGGAACACAAATTGAAACATTTGCCAATGAAATAGGATGTCTGGGATTGCTTCACATTACTTGGGAATAGGGGGGAAAATGGATGATGGTATTTGAAACAAGGTTGACTATGAATTAATGTGTTGAAACTGGGTTGATAGAGGATCATTATAACATTGCTTTCTATTTTTTGTATATGTTAGAATTTTTAATAATAAATATTTAAAATTAAAGTAGCTCATGTTATTAAAAAACGGTGGGCTCTTTGGTGTTTAGTAAGAATTTCAGCCTGTCTTCTAGCACCACCTTCAGAGTAAGCTCAGTCCTTAATGGCATCATGGAGAAGGAAGAGATAAATGTTCAACAATTTTACATGTACTGGGTTAATATTTAAAGGATCCTCCTAGAAACTAAAGAATCTTCTGGTAATATACACATATACACAATTTTACCTGACATTATTTAGAGAATAAATATGTGATTTTTTTCAAAGTGAATTTTTTAAATTACAAAAGCAAAAGCAGTACAATGTGCACTGCAGCCAAATAAAAAACATATGGAGAAGCAAAAATAATAATAATAAAAAAGAACATAAAGGACATAGAATCTCACCCACTGCATTCAAAGAGAGCCACTCATTCTTCATCAGAACCTTGAGGTATAACTTTCCATCTGTGTGTTTGTGTCCAGATGTTTTTTGTTTGTTTATAAACAAAAAATAAGATTTATGTCCTTGATATATGTACCATTCTGCTTTCTAGGGTTGCATGTCTGACACATCGCTCAGGGGCTGCATAGGCACCATTGTATGGTTATGTCATCGTTTATTTAACCATCATTTATTAGCCCCAGTGTAGGACTTCCTTGGTGTCTCAGACGGTAAAGAATCTGCCTGCAATGCAAGAGACCCGGGTTCTGATCTCTGGGTCGGGAAGACCAGACTGAGCGACTTTTCTCTTTCCATGTTAAACACTGAAGGTTTTTCCCAACTTTTTGCTGTTACAAACAGAAGGGGTCCTTATGGCCATGAAGATTCCTAAAAGCCTAATTCCAGGGGTTTTTTTTGAGACAATTCAGGAAATTTTAATATGGACTGTGTTGTTTATTTGGGATCAAACCAGAGTTGGCAGGCGGATTCTTTACCACTGAGCCACCAGGGAAACCCATGGACTGTATACTATACACTATTTTGAAAATACTAGTTTTCGTAGGTTTGATTGTGGTATGGTAGGAGAGTTCAGGAGATTGTGCTGGAACTAGTTGGAGGGGAAATGTAACGATGTCATGTTGCCTGCAACATACTTCAAATGAGTCAATAAAGAAGAAAACGGAGAGGGATCAAGATAGAGGCAAATGTGGTAAAACATTTCTAGTTTGTAAACAAGGTGATGGACATCAAAGGTGTTCACTGTAGTATTCCCTTTAGTGTTCACTGTAGTGTTCTGGCCGAACTTTTCTGTGAATCTGAAAATGTTTACAGTGAGAGTTTGGACAATAAAGAAGACTTTCCCCCCCTTTAATTTTATAAAATATTCATTCATGTTTACTTCCAGAACTTTTATATTTTCATATTTTACACTTAAATTTATATTGAATTGGAATGTATTTGGGGCATAGAGAGGGAGATATGGCTGTCACTTAATTTGAAGTGCTACTTTATGTTTAATTCTTTTGGGAATTTCCATTCTGTTGTAACCACACTATTTTTCTGAAGTAAATTTATGGCATATTTTTCTTTCTTTTTTTTTTTTAATTATTTCTTTCTTTTTGGCTGCACTGGGTCTCCGTTGCTGCAAAGACTTTCTCTAGTTGCCGTGAGCAGGGGTCACTGTTTGTTGCGATGCTTAGGCTTCTCATTGCAGTGGCTTCTCTTGGAGAGCACAAACTCTAGGCGAGTGGGCTTTAGTAGTGGTGGCGCATGGGCTTCATTGCTCCATGGCATGTGGAATATTCCCTGACCAGGGACTGAACCTGTGTCCCCTGCATTGGCAGGTGGACTCTCAATCACTGGACTGCCAGAGAAGCCTGCATGTTTTTATTTCTAATAGGGCAAATCTCTCCTCTTTATTCTTCCTCTTGCAAACTTTCTTAGGCTTTCTGATGCTTTATTCCTTCAGTTGAGTCTTGGAATAAACACATCAAGTTCATGATTCATTTGAATTTTGATAAAATTATATATTTTAACTATTTGGGCAGACTTGATGTCTTTATAATGTTTACTCTTTTCATTTCAATGACATAGTATTTCCATGGAGAGCAAAGAATCCTTCAGAAGCTAAGTGACCATAACAGAACTATTCTGTTTGTTTGAGAAATTAGTGGCATATTATAGAGTAAGTAAATATGTTATTTACTTCAGTATTTATTAGATACAGATGCAAAAAGGAGTGAGACAGCATCCTTGCCACTCGTGGAGTTCACAGTGTATAAAGAATAGTTTAAGTAACGCGGTTCTGTGGGAAAACACAAGCATTTTCAAGGACAGCAGCACCAAAAGGGAGTATTTGATGCTGGCTGGGGTGAGCAGGCCCTCAGGGGAAGTGATGCCTGACCGAGAATTTAGAGCAGAGAACCCGCATTTTCCAGGTAGCCAGGTTACAGCAGAGTTAAACCAGAGTGAAGAGAGCAGATAGGAAAGCATAGGGGCTGAGACAGGAGGGTGTGTGCAGGGCACCACAGCTGGCTTCATGTTGCTGGGAGGTACTGGAAGGCTGCACTGTTATTTTATTTTTAATATTTATTTATTTGGCTACCCCGGTCTTAGTTGCGGCATGTGGGATCTAGTTCCCTGGGGACTGAGCCCAGGCCCCCTGCATTGGGAATGAGGAGTCTCAGCTACTGGAGCACCAGGTAAGTCCCAAGGGATGGTGTACTTTTGAAAGTAGTTTTGAGGCCGGAGTAACACGGTGGGAGGGTGAAGATGATACCATGCAGGAGAACTGGGGACTTTATGCTACCAGTAGAGGAGAGCCCCAGATGGCTCGAGTGGTAAAGAAACCTCCTGCTAATGAAGGAGACGTAAGAGCGGTAGGCTTGATCCCTGGGTGGGGAAGATCCCCTGGAGAAGGAAACGGCACCCCACTCCAGTATTCTCACGTAGGAAATCCCATGGGCAGAGGAGCCTAAGCAAGCTATAGTCCATGGGGTTGAAAAAGAGTCGGACATGACTGAAGTGACTTAGCAAAGCCTATAAACTCACTCATCCATTCATTCGCTGCCCTCATGATGTTGGCACTCTGCTGGAGAGACAAGTATATAAGTCCACTAAACAGTGGAAAATGTTACAAGGTCCACAAAGCCAGGAAGTGTATGTGTTGAGGGTCTGATTTACTCTTTCATGTGATAAGACCAGAGAAACCCCTCTTAAGCGAACAAATGGTATTTGACCAGAGATCTAGGAAGTGAGAGGTCTGTGTAATGTTGGAATGTGGGGAAAGCATCTGGGTCAGAGGGAACAGTGAGTGCAAAAGCCCTGGGGTGGGAGCACCTTGGCTGATCTGGGGAACAGCGAGGAGGTGCCGCAGCAAGACCGGTGAGGGGGGCGGGGGCAAATCCACAGTGGAGGGAGGGGAAGGGAATTCAGGCCCTTGGAGGCCATGGTGAGGGCTTGGCATTTCCTCTGAGACTCAGAAGGAGCGTGTAAGTCGGGGGACTTGACCTGGGTCTTAGAAGTGGCGCTCTGTCATGTGAAGGTCAGACCGAAAAGAGCCAGGGGCAGAAGAAGGGAGGCTGGATCGGAGGTGGTGGCAGAGATACTGGTAGAGGTGACTATGGGCTGGACCCGGTGGCAGCGGTGGAAGCGGGGAGAAGTGCCGAGAGATGGTGGTGTTGACCACACACATCCTGACACATCCTGTTTACGGAGATGAGGGAGACTGTGTGAGACACTGATGGTAAAAAGCCTAGAATTGGGTTTTGTTCCCATTAAACTGAGGAACCCAAGTCGGACGCATCGAGATGGTAGTTGGGTAGATGAATCTGGAGGTCAGAAGGCAGGACTTAAAAGCCACAGCTTGGCTGCAAAGGCCAAGTTAGAGGCCCTGAGAAAATTGGACGGAGGTGACCAGCCATGAGGGTACGCAGTGTCCAGAGGCCAGGGGATGAGGAGAAAGGAAGGAAGAGGATGGAGAGGAGGACGCCAGAGAAGGCAGGAAGCTAAGTGTGCTGTCCAGGAAGTGGAGGGAATAAACACGGTGAGCACCCAAGTGCCCAGGGCGGCCTGAAACGCTGAATGAGAGCTGAGGTGAACCAGTCTTTAGGGGACGCAAGAGCTGGAAACCGCCGTCCTGCTTATGATTTTTTTTCTATTATGTATTTTCACTGCAAGAATTAGCAAGTTCAACCTTTTCCAGTCCTGTGGCCACTGCTGAGTTTTCCAAATTTGCTGGCATATTGAGTGTAGCACTTTCACAGCATCATCTTTCAGGATTTGAAACAGCTCAACTGGAATTCCATCACCTCCACCAGCTTTGTTCGTAGTGATGCTTTCTAAGGCCCACTTGACTTCACATTCCAGGATGTCTGGCTCGAGGTGAGTGATCACACCATCGTGATTATCTTGGTTGTGAAGATCTTTTTGTACAGTTTTTCTGTGTATTCTTGCCACCTCTTAATATCTTTTGCTTCATGGGAAAAAAATGCAAAAAAGCAAAATGGCTCTCTGGGAACGCCTTACATATAGCTGTGAAAAGAAGATAAGTAAAAAGCAAAGGAGAAAAGGAAAGATACAAGCATCTGAATGCAGAGTTCCAAAGAATAGCAAGGAGAGATAAGAAAACCTTCCTCAGCGATCAATGCAAAGACATAGAGGAAAACAACAGAATGGGAAAGAAAATCTCTTCAAGAAAATTAGAGATACCAAGGGAATACTTCATGCAAAGATGGGTTCCATAAAGGACAGAAATGGTATGGACCTAACAGAGCTGTTTCAAATCCTGAAAGATGATGCTGTGAAAGTGCTACACTCAATATGCCAGCAAATTTGGAAAACTCAGCAGTAGCCACAGGACTAGAAAAGGTCAGTTTTCATTCCAATCCCAAAGAAAGGCAATGCCAAAGAATGCTCAAACTACCTCACAATTGCACTCATCTCACACGCTAGTAAAGTAATGCTCAAAATTCTCCAAGCCAGGCTTCAGCAATACATGAATCGTGAACTTCCAGATGTTCAAGCTGGTTTTCGAAAAGGCAGAGGAACCAGAGATCAAATTGCCAACATCCGCTGGATCATTGAAAAAGCAAGAGAGTTCTAGAAAAACATCTATTTCTGCTTTATTGACTATACCAAAGCCTTTGACTGTGGATCACAATAAACTGTGGAAAATTCTGAAAGAGATGGGAATACCAGACCACCTGACCTGCCTCTTGAGAAATCTGTATGCAGGTCAGGAAGCAACAGTTAGAACCGGACATGGAACAACAGACTGGTTCCAAATAGGAAAAGGTGTACGTCAAGGCTGTATATTGTCACCCTGCTTATTTAACTTATATGCAGAGTACATCATGAGAAATGCTGGGCTGGAAGAAGCACAAGCTGGAATCAAGATTGCCGGGAGAAATATCAATAACCTCAGATATGCAGATGACACCACCTTTATGGCAGAAAGTGAAGAGGAACTAAAGAGCCTCTTGATAAAAGTGAAAGAGGAGATTGAAAAAGTTGGCTTAAAGCTCAACATTCAGAAAACGAAGATCATGGCATCTGGTCCCATCACTTCATGGGAAATAGATGGGGAAACAGTGGAAACAGTATCAGACTTTATTTTTGGGGGGCTCCAAAATCACTGCAGATGGTGACTGCAGCCATGAAATTAAAAAACGCTTACTCCTTGGAAGAAGAGTTATGACCAACCTAGATGGCATATTAAGAAGCAGAGACATTACTTTGCCAACAAAGGTCCATCTAGTCAAGGCTATGGTTTTTCCAGTGGTCATGTATGGATGTGAGAGTTGTGAAGAAGGCTGAGCGCCGAAGAATTGATGCTTTTGAACTGTGGTGTTGGAGAAGACTCTTGAGAGTCCCTTGGGACTGTAAGGAGCTCCAACCAGTCCATTCTGAAGGTCAGTCCTGGGTGTTCTTTGGAAGGACTGATGCTGAAGCTGAAACTCCAATACTTTGGCCACCTCATGCGAAGAGTTGACTCATTGGAAAAGACTGATGCTGGGAGGGATTGGGGGCAGGAGGAGAAGGGGACGACAGAGGCTGAGATGGCTGGATGGCATCACTGACTCGATGAACGTGAGTCTGAGTGAACTCCGGGAGATGGTGATGGACAGGGAGGCCTGGCATGCTGCGATTCACGGGGTCGCAAAGAGTCGGACATGACTGAGCTACTGAACTGAACTGAAAGAGTCTGACAGGACTGAGCGACTGAACTGAACTGAACTGAAGCGTTTTCACTGCAAGGCTGACTATGAAAGTCGTTCAGGGTGGAAAGTCGTTTAGGGTGATTTCCGTAACTCAGTCATTTCAGAGAGCAGATCCTGCTCGTGACTGGCATGCATTTTTATTTTTAGTGGCAGCAGTCATCGTGGAGAATGTTGTTAAAGCATCTTCCTCACCACCTCCGCCTCAAAAGTTGCTTCTTGGTCTGTTCATTTATCCCAAAACTTAGCTCAAAACTTATCCAGAAATACTTAGGAAGCGCCTGTCGTATGCAACCCCAGGTTTTTCCCGATGGTCTGATATCTCACGCGCAGGACTGTGCCTTCCTCGTGACACCTGGCCTCGGCCTCCCCCCAGTGGGGTTTTTCCAGCCCGTAGCGTCCAGCTGCAGTTCCCGGCGGCCGCCCCTAGAGGCCGGAAGTCGGGCGGCAGGCGCGTCCCTCCCCCACCGGGGAGGAAGACTCTGGGAGCCCCAGAGAGATATGCAGATAAGGGGGCGGGGCAGCCCGAGTCGAGGCGGACGGCCTGCCGGGGGAGGGGCGGTATGCAGATGAGATGGGCGGGGCATGCGGGTGCGCGGGCCGCGGGAGTTGAGGTGGGCGGGCCGCATGCAGATGAGCGAGCGCGGAGCGGCCGGCGGCCGAGGGGACCGAAGCGACGGCCCTTTCTTTGACTGGAGCGGACCCGCCAGACGCAGCCGCTTCGTCAGCCCGAGCCGGCGCGAGCGGCCGCGCGGTGGACGCGCCGTCTGTGGCGGCTGGTCGGCCGCTGCCCGAGGCGGCCGAGCCATGGGCAACCACTCGGGGCGGCCCGAGGATCCCGAAGCAGGTCTGTGCGGCGTGCCGGGGGTCGCCGCGCCCCCTTGCGGCCGGGAGCCCTTCCCCCACCGCCCCGGGCCGGGCCGCGCTGCCCGCGGGCGCCGGGGGGCGCGAAGGCGAAGTTCCCAGGCGTGAGTCCAGCCTCTGGAATGCGCGGCGGGGGTGGCAGGCTCACCTGTGCCCGCGCCGCGACCGGGGAGCGCCGCAGGCTCACCTGGCGGCCGGACGGGCGGAGGGGGGCCGGGGGGAGGGGGCCAGGGGCGCCCCATGCAGACGTGTGGGCCCCGGCCGTGCCCGTGTCACACACTTTGCAGATCCCAGTGGACGGTGCGAGAGGTCAGCAGGTCTGTTACTCACCCTCAGACGGGGGGCCGGACGGTGACTGTTGCTCACTTAGAATAGCGGGGGCCGATTCCAGGACCCGTGCTTCCGGTCCTCACAGGGGCACTGCTCAGAGACGGCTGGCTCCGTCCTCAGCCCTGAGGGTCAGCCTGGCCTCCCGCAGACCTAGACGCTGCTGGCCACGGAGGTCGTGTTTGCGGACGAATAGGATGTTTCTGCCCTGTCACACACGCAAACGGTTTACTTCAACGTCCCCAAGTGCGTGCTGGCGGCAAAGGAGATGGTCCATCTAGGGCTGGAGTCCGGGGCCGGCAGTTGACTGGTCTGTGAATCTGGGACAGAGTCAGAACTCGAAACTCTTTTCCAGGGGGTGATTTTTAAATTTGAATTTGAATGAGGAAATTGCCCCTGCTTGTCCAGGTTACTTGTCCCCCAATCCGAGGCAGGGCTATCATTAAGACCTGGGTCTCTTAGCCTCGGTTCACTGGTCTCCACACCTGGGCAGGGAGGCCAGGCAGGGGCAGGCAGTGTCCTTGAGGCTGGGAGGAGGCGGCTCTGGTACATTGGACTGGTACAATCAGGATGGGAAACTTGGCCACAAGTGGAGACCATGGAGGAAAAACTATAGAGATGGGGTTACTGCATTGATTATGAAGGGGTGACTTTCTAAACTGCACAGCACTCATCCAGCCTTCTTTGGGCAAAATAGCCAATATTTGCAAATTAACGCACGTTTGCCTGTGTCATAACCATCCCTGCCATAAGCTATTAGGTAAGGGCTTCCCTGGTGGCTCAGCAGTAGAGTACCCACCTGCCAATGCAGGAGACCTGGGTTTGATCCCTGAATCAGGAAGATCCCCTGGAGAGGGAACTGGCAACCCATTCCAGTATTCTTGCCTGGGAAATCCCATGGACAGAGGAACCTGGTGGGCTATATATAGTCCATGGGGTCGCAGAATCGGACATGACTAAACAAGAAAAGAATATGTAATATTTTAAACACATTTCATTAATATCCACTTGCCCTGTGTATTATCTCCTTGGTGTCAAAACTATGAAGAGACTGTGCCCCTTGTTAGTTTTTAAGCGTTATTTGGGTGCTTGTATTCCAGTTTCTAAGTGACCTTGCTTTTCAAAGCGATCTAATGAATAGCGGATGAAAAAGACATTTTTATGGCGGTGACTTATTTTATTACACTTTTCTGAGTGCATACAATTTCAGTATAGGAACTCAAGTCTGATTTGCTGCAAGTAAAGATACCCAGTTAGAAAGTCTTAGGAAAGACTGTCTTGCTAGACTATTGTCAGCTGAAAATGTGCATATAACTTTAAGTGATCTCTGTGCTGTGATGAAATGCTATAGAATGCACCAATGAGATCCCGGAAATGAGAGTTTTGTTAAAGATTAACACATCCTCAATCTTCTTTACCACCTTGCATGAGGCTGGGAGGGCAGGTCCTCCCACTGGTAGGTGTGGTGCATTGGAGTAGACTCAGAGCAAGTGCTTTGAGGGTCCTCAGAGCAGGGGGCCCAAAGGTAAGCGGTGGAGGTGAGGAGGAGACAGGCACAGCAACACCCACACCTGATTTCTACATCAGTCCTATGTCAGCTTTGTCCTCTGAGGTGCAGACCCTTAAACAGAATCGGGAATGAAGGAGGGTTATTAGAGGGTAAAACGCCTGAGAAAGAAGGGGTGGGAACCTGAATCAGGCCAGGAGAGCCATTGGACCAGCACCCAGAAAAGGAAAAGGCAGCAGCAATCATTGTCAGAGAACCTGCAAATCTGACCAGGTCCTGTCCAGCTGCCAGGGAGCCCCTGAGAAGACTGCCCAGTAGAGGAGACCTGCTTTAGCAGTGAGAGCCAGGCCCTCGTCCTCTCGCTGGGTCAGGCCTTGCTGAGGATTCCTCAAGAAATGTGCCTTCAGCTCAAAAGCCAGGCTGAGTCCCAGTGGCACTGGCTGCTGGAGTGTCAGTTCATACCTGTCCTTGCAGCTGAAGCCATAGTCTTTCTTGGAGGGAGATCTAAGCGGCACACCTCCTGGCTGACCCCCTTGAGACCTCAGTTGCTCCAACAGGGAGGGGCCGTTAGAGGGTAAATGAGGCAGAATCCCCATCTTCACCGCCCATTCCACCTCATGACCCTCTGTAGGCAGGCCTGAGGCAGAAGGCAGGTTCTCAGCTGTGGCTACGTTCCCAGCCTTGAAACTGTCTGCCATGGTAGCAAGAATTCTCTTGTGTGGGGATGCAGTCCTTGGAGTTGAGTCACTATGACTGACTGTGGCATTATGTGACGGACGAGAGAAATGAATCAAGCAGAAGACATGAGAGTCTGCGTGAATAAGGGCAGCTGGAATCTGAACCTGTCAAGGACCACATCCCTTACTTCCTCAAAGGTCTCAGTTAACAATCCTTCAGTTTCCAACCAGGTTTTCAGTGCCTGCAGATCAGAGAGGGCTGCTGGGTATAGTCAGGCAGGTTGTGCATGGCTCAAAGGCAGCTGGGAAGAAAGAGTGGGCCAGAGTGGGATTGTATCGCTCCAGAGGAATGGTGCCATTTTATATTCACACATAGATGCCCAATATGCTAAAGAAACCTTATTTTCTACTTAGATTTAAAACCTTAGAAGGCTTTTCCCAGTGTCACCATGAGCTGATAGTTTCTTACTCTTTGCTTTAAATCTGCGTGTGTTTTTAAACAGTGGATACCAGTGATAGGAAACAAAAGTCAAAGCTTCAACCCCCACTCCCTCAGATCCCACTCCCTGTTGGTTATAGTTAGTGCTAACTGTGGTTAAAGACGAATCCCAGAATAGCCCCTTAAGACATGAAAAATTGATTTCCCCTCACGCCCTGGTCCAGGGTGAGGTGCAGCCCTCTGAGAGTCATATGGTTGTTAGAGGCTCAGGCTGGTGAACGTGTCTTCAGGGTCCAGCTCCTGGGTTCTGCTGACTCTGATGGCAGTCAGGAAAGGGTAGAGGACATGAGGGTCCTGTGGGGGCTGGAGGGGCTGGGCCTGGACGGGGTGCCCGTCATCCCTGTGGCATTCCCCCTCCCCACCCGCACCAGGCTCCAGCACCCAGCTCCACCCGGTGTGGAGCGGCTGGAAGGAGGCTCGGCCAGTGCCATGAAGAGGCCAGCACGGATGTGAGGTCCACTCTCAACCACATCTGTGTCAATATTTTCTTAGGAAATTTTAGTCAGAAAAATTGAAAGGTATGTATAGCTAGCACCCATAGACCCACCACAGAGTCTACAGTTAACATTTTGTTTCCGTTGCTTTATCCTGTTCATGCCACTGTCCATTCGTCAGTCCCTCTTATTTTTAATGCATTTTAAGGAAATGGTGGTTATCTCTATAATTCTACATAATTTTGTATGTCTGTACTATTTCTTGATTTATTAGTTTTGAAGGTTGTGTAGAGTGAGGAATTCAGTGCGTTTTTAGGACTGTATTTCTCTCTTCCTCTGTTCCTGCAAGCCATACTAAAATTTTCTGAATTTATTGTTAGTAAAGTGTTAATGGTGGCTACAGTTATGGGTGTCTAGTTGTTGACTGTAAAACTTTGCTATATGAAATTTTCATTCAAAAAACAAAAATACTAAGGAAATCTTTTATTATTTATCACTTGTGTTTCTTGACTAACCAGCTTTAAATGGTGTCCTTGGCTCAGTAAAGAGGGATATGCTATCTCTACATTTCTTCTGCCATTTCCCCTACAGACTCCATACCCTCTTCCCAGTCTACTGCCAACCTTTTACATGGCAAGAACCTTCTGTCTCCTAATTAGTATCATTAAATCTCTGCGTGTTTGTAGGTTGATTCTAAAAGTTGAAAACCAATCAGTATTTAAAATACGAGGCTCGAATATTTATCATGTACTGGAAAATCAGGTACTGCATCTAGAGGTAGAAGAGAAGGAAATGCAGGCTTACATGATTTAATTTATAATCTGTGATAGGCAATATTACTTTAAAAGAAAAAAAAAAATAGGGTTTTCCCAGGTGGGCCAATGGTTAATTAAGACTCTATTCGTCCAATGCAGGGGACTCAGATTTGATCCCTGGTCAGGGAATTAAGATCCCACATGCCATGTGGTGTGACAAAAAAAAAAGGAAATCTAGAAGGAGTAAGGTGGCACAGTGTTGAAGAATCCACCTGCCAGTGCAGGAGACGCAAGAGACGTGGGTTTGATCCCTGGGTTGGGAAAATCCTATGGAGAAGGAAATGGCAACTCACTTCAGTATTCTTACCTGGAAAATTCCATGGACATAGGAGAAAAGTCCATGGACAGAGGAGACTGGCAGGCTATAGTCCATGGGTCAAATAGAGTCAGACATGACTGACTGAGCACACAGTCACTATAGTTTTTTACTCCTAAAATGATCTTAACCTGCTTTTACCCTCTAATCTGGCTTCTCAAGTCTACAGATTGTTGTAGAGAATTCATTTTCTTCTTAAAGACAGAGGGCATGGTGGTTAAGAGTTTTGGCTCTGGAGCCACACTGGGTTCACATTCCCAGTTTTGTCCCTTAGCTGCTCTGAGGCTTTGGGCACATGAGTTAAGCTCCAGGAAAGAGGACAGTAGTACAGCCTGCCTCATAAGGTTGTTGTAGTCGTTAATAGCTTGAAGCACATGATGGATTAGAAAAGGCTCACACATCACAGAAAGTGCCCGGTAAGCTTTAGTCATGACTATTCCTGTCCTTCTGACTTAACGTTTCCCGTTCAGACTTGGTTGCCTTCTGGTCTGGCTTTACTCTCAGGTGAGCTCCCTGCTTCTTGAAGCCTGTTTCTCGTTTCGTACGTTCCCTTTTCTCTGACTGGAGTATTTCCTGTGCTGTCTGGCGCTGAAGTTCTATATATTCTATCATCTCCATGCTCACCTTTTTCTTCCAGCTTTTCTTATTGACTTTGAAATTTTCATCAATTATATTTTCTATTTCCAAAATATCTTTTTGTGCTTTGTTTTATCTTACTCATAGCAGTTCAGAGTTTTGAGTTAAGGGGAAGGGAAGTGGAGTTGGTTGGTGGGCTTGAGCAAATTAGTTAATGGGCTCTCTTGTCCTTAGTTTTATTTTTTTATTTTTTATTTTTACTTTATTTTACTTTACAATACTGTATTGGTTTTGCCATACATTGACATGAATCCGCCACGAGTGTACATGAGTTCCCAATCCTGAACCCCACTCCCACCTCCCACCCCATATCATCTCTCTGGATCATCCCCGTGCACCAGCCCGAAGCATCTCGTATCCTGTATCGAACATAGACTGGCGATTTGTTTCTTACATGATAGTATACATGTTTCAATGCCATTCTCCCTAATCATCCCACCCTCTTCCTCTCCCTCAGAGTCCAAAAGTCCATTCTATACATCTGTGTCTCTTTTGTTGTCTTGCATACAGAGTTTCAGGGATTCATCAGAGTTTTGACGGCATTCACAAAGAGGAGAATATCGCGTGTATTTTTCTCAGATGTATTTTGTTCCATAGAAGAATTTTAGAGTGAAACTAATGTCCTGAGAGACATACTTGGAAAATGCAGCCTTTTAGGATTAAAAAAAATAAAATGTATATGTTAAAGATCAGTGTAACACATAATAAAAAAAGGTGAGAATATTAGATATATGTTACTATAATAAATGGGTTAAACTCACTTAGAAAAAGAGCCTCCTCCTCTGGATTAACACAGAAAACAAAATATATAAGCTGCATGAAAGCATATTCAGATGGTAGTTTGATTTTTAAAATTAAGTTGGTTAAAGTTGTGAATAATAAAAATCTAGTTGTAAAGAAAGCTTTCAAGTTCAACATCAAGTCCAGTTCTTATAAGTCTTTGTGTTTGTTGTGCTCATGTGTAATTATTCTTTAAAATATAGTGATTTTTAAGTCCTTATATACATCCCCAAACATTCACACATTCTCTCTTGTGTGTGTATGTGTGTGTGTAAACGCACACTGTCAATTACACACTTTAAATTAGAATCATGAGGCTGCTCTATAACTCTAGGAAGATTCAGTTCTCTTAAATATTAAAATAACTCCAAAATATAGGTATTTCTTAATTTATAATACCATTGCTACTTATTTATTTAAACTACTTTTCTACTTGATTCTAAACCTTTCTCAAATAAAAAGATGTTTATTTACATGCTTTATTCCAAATAATAACTGGTGTTGGAATTTTATCCCGTATAATTTTGGGGTTGCCTTCTCAGTTTGATGAGGTTTTTTAACCAACAGAGATTTCTGGCAGGAACAGGATTCTTACCCGACACCATACCAGCTGAGTACCTTTTGCTGCGATTGGGGCACAGTCTGGAGCACCACCTGGGTTTGCACCCATACAAAGATCATCCATGCGTGTTGCTGTGTCTCACCCTTGATCTGACGATCTCTCTCTTTTGCCTTCAGCCTTACTGACAGTTTCCCTGGGCAGAGAATTCTAGGTTCAAAATCCTGGTAATCTCTCTGTGATACCGACTCCAGAACTTGAAGAAGAAAGTGGTCATGATGCCCACGTCCCTTAAATTCAAACTACATTTGATCTTGGAGCTCCTGATAGGTATCTGAGACCTCTGTTCTAACAGCCATATCACTTGAGGGTTTGTACTTCTTTGGCACTTAAAATACGTAACCATCTTCCTGTCTGACTCAAAAGACCTTTGACTTGATAGAACACTGCCTGCTTTTCTTAAACTTTCTGTGTCATAAAGCAGTATCTGTCTTGATAGTGAAGAAAATGTGATTTAATTGTGGCTTTCTGTCTCTCATGCCTTTGACTACTGAAACAATCGTATCAGTTAAAGATACACACCACAAAGCACCTTAAATCAGACAGGACCTTCAGTATTGATAAGAATACAATTCAAGAAGAAAAAGTAGCAGTTACAAAATGAGTACACTAACTAGACAAACAGTGGAAATAATTAAATGTGAAAGCTATTAAAACTGCCTGAAAAAACTCAAATGTGAAATGAGAGACCAGTGTGTGTCTTTCTAGGTCGTTCGTGAAATGGTTAAAACACTGATCTCTTCTAGACCAGAAAGAAAACCTTATTACAGTCTCTTAAGGGAAATTTTACTGGTCACTGTGTCACAGTGCGGTAAAACTGTAGGAGTAGAAATTGAAATTTTAAACAGTTAATCTATCTTGATACAGCACGGTGTGGCTGTAGCTAACTGTACTGTATTGCATGTTTGAAAGTGGCTGGAGGTGAATCATTTTATAACTGCACTGTGAGCAATGGTAACCATGCTTATTGTGGTGATCACTTTACGGTGTATACAAATATCCATACATTGTTATGTTATAAACCTGAAACAAGTATAATGTTATCCATCAATTATATGTAAAGAAAGCTGTTTGGAAATTTTGACCCAAGTAGGATCTGAAAACTATGATTATGGATCATTTAGAAAAATAATAGTGAAATACTTTATATAGCTACAAATAGCAAGCCAGTTTAGTTCTCTAAAAGCTTTTATCATAAATGCAGTAAGTACTAGACATAGAAAATTAGAAAATAAAGGACAAAAGAAATCTGGGAAAACAGGAGGGAATTTTATGTATATGTATAATTTATTTAGTTTTGGCTGCGCTGGGTCTCTGTTGCTATGCACGGACTTTCTCTAGTGGTAGAGAGTGGGGGCTGCTCTTTGTTGTGGTGCTCAGGCTTCTTGTTGCGGTGGCCTCTCGTGGTGTAGCATGGGCTATGGGCTTGAGGGCTTCAGTAGTTGTGGTGCACGGGCTTAGTTGCTCCTTGGCCTGTGAGATCTTCCCAGACCAGGGATCAAACCCTTGTGTCCTGTATTGGCAGGAGGATTCTTGTCCGTTGTACCACCGGGGAGGGGCGGAAATTAATGAAGTCAATTTGACAGCATCTGTTTCCTCGATTCTACCCTCCTCACCTGGCCCGTGACCTGGCACATGGTTCGCACTCAGTATTTGTTAAATGAATATATGAAAGAACAAAAAGGAAAAAAAAAAACTCACTAGAATTGAAACATAAGAATAGACCCTTTGCTAAAACAAGGAACTAGATAAAGCTGAGGTTAAACTCAGAAAAAAAAAACAAAACCCACAAATATTCCAAATAAGCAATACAGGAATGTATGTAATCAGAGATATGGCCATTTAAAAAAATAGAATAAAAATAAAAATTTTTGATGAAGTTTCCTAGGAGAAAGAAACTGCTAAATTCACGAAGTAGTGAAACACTTGGGCAGAATATTGGAAGACATCACAAAGTGACTTAAGGAAAAAACTTCAGAAAGAATCCTGAACTCGGATGGTGTTATATGCAGAGTTTTTCAAAGATCAGAAAAATAGATTTCTGTGCTATTTAAAGTCGTCAAATGCATCGTTTCCTAAAGATTATTATTGCATTACAGAAGGTGCACATAATGGTTTAAGGTATATACTGATGGCTAGCTCTTATTTTAGTAATTAAGCTGTGTTAGAAAAATTGTAAGTAGTTAATTGAATCTATGTTGCTTAGGACAAGATTAGGTTTTTAAAAAAATGAGTCAACATTTAGTTTATGCACAAAAATATTAAAGGTGTAATAGGACGTGCGTGCTCAGTTGCTCAGTCATGTCTGATTCTGCGACCCCATGGACTGTAGCCCACCAGGCTTCTCTGTCTGTGGGATTTCCCAGGCAAGAATACTGGAATGGGTTGCCAGTTCCCTCTCCAGGGGATCTTCCTGATTCAGGGATCAAACCCAGGTCTCCTGCATTGGCAGGTGGGTACTTTACTGCTGAGCTACCAGGGAAGCCCCAGGTAATAGGACAGGTAAATGCAAATATAGCCAAATTTGTAAAGTGTTAGTCACCCAGTCGTGTCCGACTCTTTGTGATCCCATGGACTGTAGCCCGCCAAGGTCCTCTTGTCCAGGCAAGAATACTGGAGTGGGTTGCCATTTCCTTCTCCAAAAATTGTAAAGGTGATACTCAGATAATAGAAACTTGAAAAACACTCCAGAAGACAAAAGATGGAGGACTTTGCAGTTTATTTTAACAGAGGCAGAGCTAATACTGTTAACACTATTCCTGATACCAAAGCCTTTCAGAGACAGAGGGGAAAGAAAGCCAGAGGACAGTGTGGCAGTGCACATCCTGACTGAAAGATAAGCCACATTTACTCCAGTGAGGCCTTTTCAAAATATTACACTCACTGATTACAAAAAAAATGGTTCATTCCAAAATGCAATAATATTATTATATAAATTTACAACATCGGTACATTTAAAGAGAAGAAATTAATCTTACTGTATATGTCAGTAGTACATTTAATAACACTTAACATCTACCTCATAAACGTTTGATAGGAATGAATGGATTCTTTCAAAGATAAATAAAATGGTCTGAAAGCCGCATACACCATGTTTAACAGGAAACTAAAAACATTCCTGCAGAGGTCAGGAGAAAACAGGTGCCCTCAGAGGACATTGTTTTCAGATAGACTAGCCAAGGCAGTAAGATTTTTTTTTAATGTTTATTTTAAAAATGAGTCAAAATTAGCATTATTTACAGACTGTGGGCTTCCTAGGTGGCAATAGTGGTAGAACCCACTTGCCAGTGCAGGAGACATAAGAGACCTGGGTTCAATCCCTGGGTTGGGAAGATCCCCTGGAGGAGGGAATGACAACCCACTCCAGTATTTTTGCCTTCAGAATCTCAAGGACACGGGAGCCTGGCTGGCTATAGTCCATGGAGTCGCTAAGAGCTGGATGTAACTGAGGCGATTTGGCATGCATGTGTAGGGACTGTAACTCTCCTTCCTGTTAGAATAGTTAAGAAGATCAACTGAAAAACTGTTAGAACTAGTGAGAATGCAGTAACCAGCTTGGCAATGCATATGTGTATTCCTATATGTGTGAGCATGCATATATATGCGTACATGTGTGTTTGTAGATGTGTGTAGAACAGTAGCTGTAAGTGATCACCAGAAACAAGGGTTAGTTTATTAAAAGGTCACATTCTCAGCATGACCACAGTGGATGAAGCTTGGGGAAAATGGGGTGTGTGAGGCCGTCTTTGATGAGCTGTGAACTTCCCATGCAGAGCTGGACACCCGAGATCACAAGATGGATGTACCCTGTTACATGGAGGAATTATCCTTCGTATGTTTTGGGTTTTTTAAGTCAGAAATAATTGCTGGATTTTGTAAAATGCCTCTTAGGCCTCCCTCTCGAGATTATGATTTCTCTTTTTAGGTGTAGTGATGTGATGGATTTGAAATGTTTCACTGTATAATGGAATTTTTAATCAGTTTTTTCTAAATCCTCCTTTTGGAAAATAATTTTTTAACACGAAAGCTGAACTTTCAGTTACAGTTTTTCTTGGTCTCTTGTTGCTTTGTATGTAAAAACAAAAAAGAGGAGGTGTGTGTGCAAAGTTTCTACTACCTTTAACATTCTGTGACTTTGGTAGACTTTTAAATAACTTTCTCATTCAGAGAAGAGTTTGGGGGCAGAGGAGACTGGGCTTTCACATGGGGAGTGTGTTACCTGAGTGTGCTTTAGGTATGAGAGTTCTAGTCTGTTGAATCTTATTTTACTTTCTCTAAGTGTTGTTATGGCTCCAGTCAGCTGAGACCAGCCTGAATAGTGGTATCATAGAAGCAGCATTGAAATACGGAGAATTTCTAAGGTTTCAGTGTGTCCTTACGAAGACCTTGATGGCAGCTGTCCCTTGTATTACCAGGGAATTTTTGAATTCTTGAGAGACAGTAGGTTTGATATTTCAAAATTAATGTGGTTGGCCAAATATTTAAAAGTTGAGATTAAAACAATCATTTAATGTTATGAAATTCAGAAAAGCTTGTTTCACAGAAAGAGTTTTCCGCATTCCAGGCCACTAGAGAGATAACCCCGATATCCTGGTCTGAGGACCCCTGCAGGAGCTCGGGTCATCACCCCTCACCCACTCTCTCCTTCCCCGCCTGTCACCAGACCACCCTCAGGTCATAAGTCTGATCTATTCATAAAAGCTTTCTTTCCAGTGCCCTTCTGCTTCTGCTCATTTAAAAAACCCTTACTCTGTTTCTCTAGAAAAACTAGTCTTTTCTTCTTCACTCTTTGTCCTCCCTCATCTCCAGCTGCTTGTTCCAAATTAAACCTAATTACAGATGAGCGTTAAGATTAGGGGTTATGATCAACCTGGAAAGTAAAGTTGTAAGTTTTGACCTGAAACTATTCAGCAAGAATCCAGTGCCAGCCACTTCCAGAGCCCTTGAAAATCCCCTTTGTTTTATCTGCCAGAGAATTCATCTCCTTCCTCTAATTGGTCCTGCTTTTCTCTCTGGCCTCAGCAGCCACGGTAAAAACAAAACAAAAAAACTTGGAAGGTTAAATTATCAGCAGTCTAACCTTCTCTTCTGATTTATAAACAGATAAACAGAGAGCCTATTCACAGGCTCATGTGGGCATTGAACTGTTAGGAAAATTATCTCTGTATAGTTATATTTTGGTCTCTTCTGCTCTCATTTAAGTCTGAGGACATTACAGTGTGCCACAGCTTTTGGAGTGACATGCTTGCAGGCTGGACCAGAGCTGTGGCAGAATGGTGTCTTTGTGCAGGTTAACAACGTGGGGGGAGTGTGTGCCTTTGTGTGTGTCCCTCACAACTTTCCTGACATCTAATCTTCTGTGGCTTTCTGCTTTCGTGCTTTATGCCTTGGTGGGGACTTTCAGTCAGTCATTGTAGGTGATTAAAAAAGAGAAAAAATGCAAATGAATGGATAACAGTGATTCCATTTTAATGTAATCTGTACATTAAAATGGAGAAGGCAGTGGCAACCCACTCCAGTATTCTTGCCTGGAGAATCCCGTGGACAGAGGAGCCTGGTGGGCTACTGTCCATTGGGTCGCACAGAGTCGGACACGACTGAAGCAGCTTAACAGCAGCAGCAGTACATTAAAATGACCACTTCCTTGTAATAAATTCTGTAATACAGAGCCTTACTAACCGTTTCAGATACAAAATCATCCTGAAAGTCTGGCCAGCCTGCTGTTTTTGTTTACTCAGGTCTCACTGTCCTTGTCAAGTCTGTCACCAGCCTTGACTCTGAGGGGTGCCCTGGGGCTTCTCAAAAGTTGTGGTCAGTCTTCGTGGGGTCATATACTGCTCACATTACAGACACCCCCCCCCCGAACTTACCTGTTGCTGCCTATCTGTGCCCACACGCCTGGAAGCCAGTAACCAGAGCTGCCAGGTGTGTCTAAACGAGAGGTGCTTCTAAAAGTGAAAGAGTGTGACGTTTGGAGCACAGCTATGTGTATTAGCATCTCTGGACATCTCTTCCTGTTAATGACAACGTCGCATGAGGCTGAAGGGCCGGCAGGTGAGCTTAGTCAGCTATCAGGGCGCCCCTGTGCGTCACATGCCGTTCCTGAGTCAGGTGTGTCTTCTGTGTCCCATGGCTCTCCTCCATCTTGTCCCTGCCCTGTTCCTGGAGTGCTCCTCTAAAGGATTCACAGCCACCCCACTGCGGTTGTACTGTAAATCTGTCTGCCATCGCCCCTTTCACTCCTGTCATCAGCTGGTTTATTCCTGTTACCTAACTCTCAAAAGTGCTGCCATGTGGAAGATAAGCAATACCTTCAACCCGCTCCTCATCCTCCCAGGCCCCAGCTCCTTTCCAGGGATGGGATGTCACCTCCCCAGGGGGACCTTTCCCCTCCAGCCCGGGCAGGTTCCCTTCTCCCTGGGGGTGAGATTCTTTGTCTGGCTGCTGAACGCCTCCCACAGCCGGGCTTTTGGAGAAGTAGAGAAATTTGGGCTTCTTTCCATGACAGGACTGAGAGGATGGAGCAGGGCCAACCTTGGAGGAGGTGAGAGAGGAGAGGTTTAGGGGCTGGGCTCTGGGGGCGGGGTGAGATGGAGGAGGAGAAAGGGCAGACGAAACATGGGGTCTGTGGGGGCCACTGATGTCATGTGAGTTGTCCCTCTATGAGAGGATTCTAATCCCCTCTCCCCGGTGAGGCTGTTGTGTCAGATTTGAGGGTCTAGAGATGAGACAGGAGTGGGCACGATGCAGGGAGAGACTTCCCCGAGGTTGATTACACATAGGTCGAGTGAAATAAACTGCATCTTTTCTCGGCCATCAGTCAGGATGAGAGACAGTGCCCCGGATTCAGAGACAGACACCGGAGGTCCATTGCTCCTCGCTTGACCTCGGTGGGTTTTCACGTTGGTGAAATGAGGGCCTGGACTGTCTCCGTGATGTCCCCTTCCACCTTTTAAGAGTGCAGGATTCCATGGAAAGCTTGCATTTTGTGTTTCTAGGGTACTTTTTTTGTCCCTAATTGCAGGCCAGAAAGTAAAACTTCCAAATAAGGGTGTATGAGCTACTCTGGGAAACAATAAGTAAAATACAAGTCTAGCCTTTGCCCTGGCATGAAAAGAATGCAGACTGCCGACTGACCTAGAGGTTTCTGTTTTATTTCATATTTAGGTGAAGTGGTCAGCTTTGACCATTACTCCCAAAGAAGTTTCTATTTAGACTCTAGGGTTGTTTGTGTAGCACAGAGTGGGTTACGTTATCCTCGAGAGCCGTGTGGTCACTTTTATCTGTGAAGCTGCCCCACTCCATTGTGTATGTACCAGGAGCAGTGCCTGGAAACCAAACTTAGAAAAATTAGTCTAGGCCCACAAATGTTGACAGTAGACTTTCAGTCAACACCCCTATCTGATTCTGTCACAGGCGTCACTGGGTCATGTCCTCACAGTGCCGGCGTCTAAACAGAAGGGGTGGTTCAGTAATCGTGGTGATTGAACTCACTGGATAGTGCCTGACATCACTCAGACGGGTCAGGATCACATCCAAGGTGGAGAAGCCTGCCATGTAGAGGGGATGAACAAAGCTGAGTGCAAGCTGTGTGTGTGCTGATCTCGTCTGTGTGGAAGTGCTGAATTTGTGTGGATCTCTTGGCAGCTGAGTTTTTGATTTCTGATTAAAAAAAAAAAAAAAGACATTGAAATAAGATAAATAAGAAAGATTGTTTTAAGATACAATAATCTTAATGGAGTGGGTTGCCATTTCCTCCTTCAGGGGATCTTCCCAATCCTGGGATTGAACCCGCATCTCTTGTGTCTCCTTGGCAGGCAGATTCTTTGCCACTAAGCCGCCTGGGATGCCCTAAGAAAGATTATTTTAAGATAAAATAATTAAACGAATATACTACACATGTATCATGAGGTTATGGATTGTTCTGGTTGCTTCCTGGGGAAACTGGCCTTGATCTGGTCAGAGACTTGTGGGCAGCAGGTTTCTGGGGTGGGTCACTGTGAGAACAGAACCTGTGAGGGAGCGCATGGGGTGTGATGCAGTCACAGCCGCAGTCCCGAGGAAGCTGGAGCTGGGACATCCTCACACAAGTCCTGCATTGAGACGGGGCAGACCTTTGTGTGTCCTTCCTCAGCCAGGGATGACCTCAGGGAGACTGTTTGCTGGGTTCTCCAGCAGTCTTTCATTTCCTTTACAAGTTCGGCCCTGAGGGAGCACTCTTCTGTCCTGAAAGCAGACCAAAGGTCACCTAGTGCTTTCTTCCATAAAGAGCTCCCTTTCAGGGAGTTGATTCCACACTGACCACAGGGCCTGCCCACACAGGGCCTGGCTGCAGGGCCTGGCTGACTCACTCCATTCCTCTGGGACATGGGTGCCTGCAGCCAGCTGGGGAGGCCAGGTCATTGCTTGTCCTGCAGAGTGATAGGCCTGGTGACGTCCCAAGAGAGTAAAAAATGGACAGCTGGCCCCTGTTTCAAGTGCAGAGGTCCTGAAACACTTGGAATTTCTGAGTGATTGGTTGAGGGGGTCTTTTCTTATTTGTGATAAACTGTTTGTACTGCACCGGAGTTTATGGTGATATGGTGGCTTTGGGGCTGGACTGGTGGCAAAGGAAACAACTAGGAGTCAGAGGGACCCTCAGTCCCCGTGGGATCCCTGGGGTGGAGGGGCTTGAGGGGGTTTCACCACCAGTAGCCAGTGATTCTCAGAACCTCCATAGACTCTTCACTCTGGGATGTGGAGCTGCTGGGTCTCCAGGGGCTTCAAGATGCCAGAGGCTGTGGCCTGGACGGGGTGTCTCTCCCATGCAACTGTTGTGAGTTGCGTCATCCACAATAAACTGGTGATCTCGGCAGGAAACTGCTGAGTGTGTGAGCCACCTTAGAAGTTAGTTATCAGAGCTGGGGTGGGGGCTGTGGGACCCCTCCAGGGCTTATAACCAGTTGGTCAGAAGTACAGGTGACAACCTGGGACTTGTGATAGTGCCTTGGGAGTGGGGGCAATCTTGGGGACAGAGTCCTTAACCTGTGGATCCTGGGTTAAGTCCAGTAGGTAGTTAGGGCAGAATTGAGCTGTCTGCACCCAGATGGCTGAGAGAACCAGCTGGAGTGGAGGACCCACCCACAGGGGTGGCAGTGAGGAAGCAGGGTTGGTTTGTTCTGGCCCAGGGCCTCCCCACCTCCCCATCTTGTGGCCCCCACCCCGTCCTCCAGGTCAGCCTGGCACCTTTGCTGTGGGCGTAGCACCCCTGCCTGGAGCCCCTGAGAAGATGAGGGAGCTCCCATATGGGCCTGTTCATTCCTGGGCACCTACCTCCACCTCTGCTCTTGCCATGGGTCTGCAGCACTTGGCGGCACACCGGTGGTCCTTGTAGCTGGTGATCCCTGAGGCCGGCTCACCCTGTTCATATCTCAGGGTGGACTTCTTCTTGGCTGTCTTCTGCCATCTGGCTTTAACCACCACAGCTATGTTGGTTCTTTCTGATCTTCCTCCGTATCTCTTAATTTTAAAACACTTGTGTTCATCTCATCCCCCTTTTCTCAGAATTCTGAGTGAGTTTCCTTAGTTGGTCTTCCAACTCGTGGACTGATTGCCAGGCATCCATGTTTAGCATCTGAAAGCAGTCTTTCCTGATGCTGAGTTTTCCCCTTTGATGAAGGTGTTTTTCTTTCACGTCTTACTGAAAACATGAATGAGAGACTTTCCAAAGCTGTGTTTACTCCACTGGCCTTGCCTTCTGTCTAGGAACCATGACCGATTTGCTCCTGGAGCGTCAGTGCTGCCTCTGGCCTCTGATCACCCACCTCCCTCCTACCAGTTTTCCTGATGAAGAAGAATGCTTCTTACAGGTCCTGGGACTTGTCTGACCACTGTCAGCACAGGTCCTTGTGTGGAGAGTGTACTCTTGACTGATGGACATGGCGGACAGACAGGGCAGGGGTGAGAGAAAGGGTCAGAGGCTAGGAAGGCTAGACCCCAGGCAGCGTCCCCCCAGCCTTCAGATGCCCCTTCTGCATCTGGCCATCGGGTGTTTGTGCACGTGTGAATCAGACCATGCAGAAACAGCAGCCCCGAGCTTGGCACATCGAATAGCGAATAGTCCTTTAATAAGTTCAGCCCTATTTAAACTATTTTTAGTCCTTGTGGCTCATGCAGACGTGCAAATTCCTGCAGGTCTCTCAGTGTATCCGCTGTTACTTCTTAATATTTACCAGCACTGGCTCTGGAGGAGAATTCCTGCATTCTTATCCTGGCTTCCCTGTTCACCAGCTGGGCAGTCCTGCGCCAGTTGCTTCATTTCTTGTTTTCCTTCTCTATGAGATGGGGATAATATAATAGCGCTTCCTTAAAGGAATTCTCGGGGTTCCCAGGTGGCCCTAGTGGTAAATAACCCGCCTGCTAATGCAGGAGACAGAAGAGACAAAAGTTTGATCCCTGGGTTGGGAAGATCCCCTGGAGGAGGGCATGGCAATCCACTCCAGTATTCTTGCCTGGGAAGTCCCACAGACAGAGGAGCCTAGCGGGCTACAGTCCATGGGGTCTCAAAAAGTCGGATAGCACACACGCACACACAAAGGAATTCTCAGAACAAGGTAATGTTCTTACAACAATGCCTGGAAGGGAATGAGTTCTCAAAAAATGTTAATGACTGTATAATTAGCAATAACCGTTAATGTTGTGGTGAATGTTAACCCCTTCTCCTTCTCTTTCTCCTCCTGCCTCTCATTTTTCTAGCGTTTTTTTCTGTCATTTTCCTTGAGGTAGACGACATTTCATTTATCTTCAGGTGCTGTCACAGTGCGTCCTCTGCCTCCCTGACCCCCCTCCCATCCCTCCTGAGCCTGCCCCAAGGTGCTGTTGGTGTAGTCCCTGCCTCCATGTCCCTGTCTCTGCCTCTCTGTCCCCTCGTCTCATCCCCTCCTGAGCCTGCCCTGAGGTGCTTTCAGTGTAGTCAGGAGTGTATTCCTTTCGTGTTGCTGCTCTAACAAATCCACACACTTACTGGCTTGAAAGAGCACAGCTTTACTTCCCTACAGTTCTAGAGCTAGACTTCTAAAATCGAGGTGCTGGCCAGGCCCCTTTCCTTCTGGGGTTTTCAGGGAAAATCTGTTTCCTTGCCTTTTCCAGCTTCTTCCTCCATCTTCAGTGTTCATCCTCCAACCTCTGGCTCTTTGGTCACATCATCCTTTTCCTGTCTTTGACTCTCCTGCCTCCCTCTTATGAGACCTTTGTGATTATATTGATCGCCTAGACATTGGGCTTCCCTTGTGGCTCAGCTGGTAAAGAATCTGCCTGCAGTGACCTGGGTTCAATCCCTGGGTTGGGAAGATCCCCTGGAGAAGGGAAAGGCTACCTACTCCAGTATTCAGGCCTGGAGAATTCCATGGACTGTATAGTTCATGGGGTTGCAGAGAGTTAGACATGACTGAGTGACTCTCATTTTCACTTCACTTTCAGACCATCCATGATAATCTCAAGTTAGGACCCTTAATTCAATCACTTCAGCAGAGCCCTTTGCCAGGTAACATGTTCCCATGTCTCAAGGCATCACTCAGGCTGCCACAGAGAGGAGGTTGACACATGGTCAGCCTGATGCTAACATGCTTCCTCCACAGGGCTGCCCTGAGCCAAGGGGTGCGGAACCCACACCAGGAAGCAGCATTTCTCCTGGGGACTCTGGGGAAGAGTTTGAAGAGAGTCCTTCAAGGGAGTCTTACAGGTTGAAGAGGCCTTTGCTGGGGGTCGGAGAGGGCTTTTCGGCAGAGGAAAAAGGTGGAGCTGTGTGAGAATCCAGCAGCAGTTGAGGACTGGTTAGATCTTTGATGTTGCTGGAGCGTTAAGAAGGGCTGGTGGACAAATATGTTTAAAAGGACAGTGCACTTCCTGTGACAACAGGTCTAGAAGGTGTCCGGGGAGGAGAGGGGAGTCAGTACAGCTGTCGCGGTGGTTTCTTCACTATTAAGTATTTTGTCTGATGGCATAAGTAATATGTGCTCATTTTATAGAAATGAAGAAACTAAAGAAACACACCCAGAAAATAAAAATGACTCATAATCCTGCCACTTGGAGATCACAGCACTTGACATTTCTGTGAGGCGTGGTTACTGAGCCTTTTTTACACGGACTTTCACATAGTTAAACCATATTGTGTATTCAGATTCATATCATGACTTCTTTAACAGTATCCTAGGGCTTCTTTAGATCACTGAATAGTCCTGAATTTTCTTAACATCTCGGAAGTATTCTGTTGTATGTATTACTATAGTATTTTTAGTCTTCCTATTGTTGAATTCAGTATTTTTCTTTCTCTACTTTAAACAATTCAAATAACATAAGTCTGTGTTTAAGTTTCTGAATATGTCCTTAGGCCAGATTCTAGATAGCTATTTCTCAGTCGCTCAGTCATGTCCAACTCTTTGTGACCCCATGGACTGTAGCGCACCAGGCTTCCCTGTCCATCACCAACTCCCGGACCTTGCTCAAACTCATGTCCATCGAGTTGGTGATGCCATCCAACCATCTCATCCTCTGTCGTCCCCTTCTCCTCCTGCCTTCAATCTTGCCCAACATCAGGGTCTTTTCCAATGAGTCAGTTCTTCACATCAGGTGGCGAAAGCATTGGAGCTTCAGCTTCAGCATCAGTCCTTCCAGTGAATATTCAGGATTTACTTGGCCAAAATATAAGATCATTTGTAAACCTCTTGATTTGTAAGCCTCTTCTGTGTTCTTTTTGGAAGAGTTATAAAATACGGCTGTGTCAAAAAGTATTGTTCTCATGGTAGCCTTGCCAGTGTCAATATGATCCTAAATGATTTTCCCTAATTAGGCAAAAAAAGTATTTCATTGTTTTAATTTGTATATCTATTGAATTTAATATATTTATTGGTCTTTTTTTCCTGTGACTTGTCTGTTTCTCTCTTTTCTCAATTTTCTATTAGAGTTTTAATAGTTTTTTGTTTCTTTTCTGGTATGTTCACACTACCAATCCATTTCCGTTACAGATAGTTTGTCCAGTTTTTTTTAGTAGAGTGTTTAGTTATTCAGGTTTTTTTTTTTTAAATATAGAAGTCTAAGACTGGTATGAAGCAGATTTATTTTTTCCGTTGTGATTTCTTACATTGTTTCTAGGCTCAGAAATATTTTTCCTTCCCAAAGGTCAGATGTTTTGGGGTTTCATGTTCCCATTTTTTAATATTTATGTCTTTAATCCATTTGGAATGTACTTTAACATATGACATAGGAAAATGTATTTAGAACATTTGCCAGTTATTCCAACAGCACTTACTGAAGAAGATTTCTTTTCCTTGCTGGTCTGGATTTGCCTTTTTTTGTCTGATGTTAGATGCAGTGTATCTTGATGCAGTGTACTGCTGCTCTCAGTATTCTGCTCATTGATTGTATGACTTAAATTGTTGTAGCCCTACAGTACTTAATATCTGGCAAATCAAATTTTCTTCATTGTAAATTTTTTAATTTTTCTTGTTTATTCTTTCAAATGAGTATTTGAGTCACTTTTTTTTTGGTTTCCAAAAAGTCCAATTTGAATTTCGGTGAAATTGCAGTCCTCTGGGAGGGAATTAGCACATTTTCCAGGGTAGAGATTTTCCTTCTAGAAATGTGATAAATGTCTTCATTAATTATTTTTTGGACTATCTAGTAAAAAATTTAACTTCCTTCCTGTAAAGGGAGAAATAAATTCAAGGTGCTGTATGAAGAGAGTGATTGGGAAAATGGTGCTGTTGAGAAAGAGAGAGAGATGCCAAAACCAGGGGAGTTAGGAGGGTGTGAGAGACAACAGGAAGAATTCACTTTTAGGGATTTTGAGGTTTAGCTCATGGGCACATCTGAATGGATCTGCTGTCTTATGTGGAGCTTCCATTGATTTGTGGTGGGGAAGTGGTCGCTGGGTCAAAGGAGAAGGTCTAAATACTTTCCACCCAACCCCCTGGACACCTCCTTTCCACTGGGTGGTGGTGGACACAGTTCATCGTACAAGGAATGTGTTCGCTATCGTCTCTGCGTCACTGCCCCTCCAGCACCATAGAGTCCTTTCTCCTCTTCACAGCTCTCTCAGGATGATACTTCAAAAGATGACTGGTTAGTTGAGCTCTCCCTTGCCTCTGAAATGCTGGTGTCTTCTTTGTTGATTTCTTACATGCTGCTGATTTCACTGGGCTTGTAGCTTCATCTGTCTGCTCCTCTTCTTCGTCCGTAAATCCAGCTCTCTGTTGGGATGACCTGCCTCTGAGCTCTCACTGGTCTGCCCTCAGCACCCCACTTAGTTGTGATCCCTTCCCTGACTGCCTTCCTGACCCTCTGGGCTGGACAGTGTCCGTCTGTGTTCCCAGGGCTCTGTTGCTGCACTGTATTGAAACCACTTCCTTAGCTGTCTGTCGCATAAGTTCCTACATCAGTTCCTTGTACCATAGTACTTGCCACATACATGTTCTTGAAAGCTTTGTTAAATGCAAGTGCAGATCTGAGCTGCATTCATGCCAAGATATAGATGTGGAGAAATTACACAGATGGTGGAGATATTAGAACTGGAGATTAATATTTGGGAAGCATTATGTGGCATGTCTGCTGGAGGCTTCAGAGGCAGTTATGGAAAAAGTGCTGAAAGGGAGGAGTGGAGTCAGCACTGCCCCTGCCCACCTTCCCCCATTCCCGGCCCCACCCATCCCTGGTGAACCTTATTTACCTCTGGAGTCTGAGGATGGAGACGGTGTGGCCCAGGACTGGTCGACTGCAGCAATAAAGATAAAAATCCTCCAGGCTTCTCAACAGAAGCAGTTTTCAGCACAGGGAAATGTCTCAGGTGGAACAGCTTCCCCCACCACTTCAGTCTTGAAGGGCCCCAGTCCCACAGATCCCAGGAGCCTGGAGCAGGAGGAGCTGGCAGTTGGGAAAGACTGCGTCTCCTCTGTTTATTTTCAGAGACCTGTGCTCAGACAGAAATGTTCCCCAAGGCTGGGTGGAGGGCATCTTGGTGTGCCAGGCCATTCACAGCTCTGCGTGATGATATCCACTGCCCAAGAAATGTGGCTGTGTTTGGGTCTTGGGGGGGGCCAAAGCCTTATTTTACAGAAAACAGTTTTGATCCACTTTCAGAGAGATTTAATAACTTGAGCTGGAGAACTCTAGCTGAATGTTTAGAATAAACAGACAGAAGAAAACGTTCACCAAAAACGACAGCTCTCGAAGAGTTAGTATTTCTAATAAACCTTTTACAAGATGAAGTACAAAGGATTGCAGCCCCTACTGAGAGCTGAGTTAGTTTTCTGGAAGGAGTGTCTTGTAAACACAAAGATGTTGACATCATGAGGTTAAGAAGGGAAAGATGCTTGAGGTCCATCCGGGAAATCTAATCACTGGACACTAGGATTTCTAGCAGGGAAAAGGAACAGGTGGAGGAGACATTACTAAATAAAAGGAGGAGGCCTTTGGAGCTGAAGATGATCTTAGATGTCAGAGGAAGGGGGATCACAGAAATCTGGAAGAAGACATATCTCAGTGGCTAGGCTGCAGCAATAAAGATAAAAATCCTCCAGGCTTCTCAACAGGAAGACCAGTCCACCTTTGAGGAGTGAGGAGGTGACACTGGGAAGCTAGTCAGGGTCACATCTGTAGGGACGGTTGACTCTGAAGAGCTCTGAGTCTCTGTACCAGCCCTGTCCACCTAGGCTCAGCCTTGTAGGCCCTGGAAAGTGCTTTTGGTAGCTTGAGGAAGAAGATGAGTTCTTAAAGGCTATTGAGTTGTTGTGGAATAGTCCTAAGGGCTGATAAGCGAGGCTTGGGGATGCTGCAGCCAGGAACATTGCCTGGAATCGCAGGCAGGGGTGGCTCAAGCTGGACACGCCACTGTATGTGTGCAGGAGCGTGGTCAGTGCACCTGCCCACCAGACACCCTGGCACTGGGGTCACAGTGTACACCTGAGCCACCACCTGCCAGGACCTGGGTCTTGCTGCAGCCACCACAGCTGTGTAGTCCTTGCTGTGCAGCGGGAGTTCCCAAGTCAGGATCCAGAGCAGGCGCACACAGTGGCAGGTCAAGGGGCCTTCCTGGCTACAAAAGGAAGGGTGGCAGCTGAGAAAGCAAACGTGATGTTCTCAGCTTATTTAAGGGTAGGTAGGCCCTGCCTTCAGTTGAACAAGAGTCATCAAGCGTGGACATCCCCAAGCATACAGGAGAAACGTTGACAAGCTGGTGGTCGGAAAGGATGCCAGGTCAGTTCCTCCTGCCAAGATGACTCACCCCAATGACTCTGGGCCAAAGAAGGGTGTTTGCAGACCTGAAGGATTTATGTCCCCTATTTGAGCAAATGCTCACATGTCCAATGAGACATTGGCCACTGGATCAGTAGGAAAAGCAAGGAGGAAGGTGAAGAATTTAGGAAACAGTAGTGAGCGTGACTGTGTGGATCACAATAAACTGTGGAAAATTCTGAAAGAGATGGGAATACCAGACCACCTGATTTGCCTCTTAAGAAACCTATATGCAGGTCAGGAAGCAACATTTAGAACCGGACATGGAACAACAGACTGGTTCCAAATAGGAAAAGGAGTACGTCAAGGCTGTATATTGTCACCCTGCTTATTTAACTTACATGCAGAGTACATCATGAGAAACGCTGGACTGGAAGAAGCACAAGCTGGAATCAGGATTGCCAGGAGAAATATCAATAACCTCAGATATGCAGATGACACCACCCTTATGGCAGAAAGTGAAGAGGAACTAAAGAGCCTCTTGATGAAAGTGAAAGAGAAGAGTAAAAAAGTTGGCTTAAAGCTCAACATTTAGAAAACGAAGATCATGGCATCTGGTCCCATCACTTCATGGGAAATAGATGGGGAAACAGTGGAAACAGTGTCAGACTTTATTTTGGGGGGCTCCAAATCACTGCAGATGGTGATTGCAGCCATGAAATTAAAAGCCGCTTATTCCTTGGAAGGAAAGTTATGACCAACCTAGACAGCATATTCAAAAGCAGAGACATTACTTTGCCAACAAAGGTCCGTCCAGTCAAGGCTATGGTTTTTCCAGTGGTCATGTATGGATGTGAGAGTTGGACTGTGAAGAAAGCTGAGCACCGAAGAATTGATGCTTTTGAACTGTGGTGTTGGAGAAGACTCTTGAGAGTCCCCTTGGCGACTACAGGGAGATCCAACCAGTCCATTCTGAAGGAGATCAGCCCTGGGATTTCTTTGGAAGGACTGATGCTGAAGCTGAAACTCCAGTACTTTGGCCACCTCATGCGAAGAGTTGACTCATTGGAAAAGATCCTGATGCTGGGAGGGGTTGGGGGCAGGAGGAGAAGGGGATGACCGAGGCTGAGATGGCTGGATGGCATCACCAACTTGATGGACATGAGTTTGGGTGAACTCTAGGAGATGGTGATGGACAGGGAGGCCTGGTGTGCTGTGATTCATGGGGTTGCAGAGTTGGACACGACTGAAGATGATTGAACTGAGCTGAAGTGAGTGTGAATCTGGCAGCAGGAAACACAGTGTACACAAGTAGAGTATGATAACGCGGCTGAAAATGCATGAAATGTAAAGTAGGATTCTTGAAAAGAAGGATTATTCTCTCAGGGAGAATCTAGGGAACAGCTCAGAACTAAAAACTCTAGCCTACCTCAGCAAAACCCAGGATTGCGGCTGGGGGCGTTCAAGACATTCAGATGTAAAACTGTGAAATGAATTTCGTCTTTGTTGGCATGTGATTGGAGGCATAGTTACTTAATTTTGATGAAGGTGTGGTTAGGACTGTTAACGATGGCTGGTAATCACGAACACAATAGAAAGCTAGTATTCTCCCAATAACAGGGATTGAGTATGATAATGAGAGGTGAGCAGGCCACAGAGGAATAGCAGTATTGGAAACAATGAAACCACAGAAATAGCCTCAGTAAGTATTCTTAAGCCAAATCCGTCTATTAAAAAGGGAGAGATAGCAATATTAGTTTCAGACATAGAGGAATGCAAGAACAAAAGGGTTGAACAGGACAAAGAGTGATAGTATGTGATAAAACCCCCAAATACGTGACCATCTTTAATCTTTGAGCAACAAAATAGGTAGAACAAATACTGGGGATAAAAGAAGAATTTAGTTTAAAAAAAAAAAAAACATGTTATCCCAGGAGATGTTAATTATGTGTCTTTTCTAACATGAAGGGTCAGGGGATGAGGTTGTTGATTTGGATGCCCACGGGAATAGCTGGGCAGCGTGAATATGTGAGTTCCTGGTGTAAACAGCAGAGATGACAGTATTGCAGAGGAACTGGAAAATGCATGCCTTGCCTAAAGGCATTGAGAGTCATACATTTTAAAGCACTTTGCCAGCCAAGCAAAACGTATCTGTACCTTGCAGGCTGCCAGTGTTCAAGCTCTGAAACAAACAAACAAAGCAAAGCATATAGGTTGTAAATAACACACGGAGAAAGTGTATACATTCTTCTAGACCTGGGATTGTTTACAGAAATTGATGGTGTGCTTTCTCACAGAAAGCAAACAGTCAAATATAAACATTGTGATTGTATTTGCAATAATCTGTCATCTTAACCCAATGCAGTTAGTGGTTAAAAAAAAAAGATGATTATTTTAAAAACTGCCTTGGAATTCAGAGACACTTTAAACATATTCTCTGCACCAAAAGGAAGTCAAGCCAGAAATGACAAATCATTTAGAGATAAATGGAGGGAGGAGAGTATTGTAGCAAAAAGCAGGGATTAGAACTAATGCCATACTCAGAGGAAAATGTGTAATCATAGATGCTTTTATTAGTATATAAGGAAGACTGAAATTGTGTGAGTGAAATATTCAACTTATAAATGGGAAAAAATAAAAGACAAGTTAATAATGATAAAGGTTAATAATGAATGAAATAAAAAGCATAAAGTGCTAAAGAAGATAAGGCCAAACACTAATTCTTTGAAAAGGCAAATAATGGAAATATCTCTGATTAAACAAAAAAAGAGGAAAAATATTAAAAATGAGTAAAGGTCTACTGCTATAAGTATGAAAATGAAAATTTCAGTCTATATTTGAAAAACTGAAGGAAAAGGATGAATTTCCCTCAAAATATAAGTTCACAAACCTGTTCCTAAAAAAAAAATAGAAAACTTGAAGTGTTATCACTAGTGTTTAACATTGTTTTGGTATTAATGCAATTAACAAAAGCATCTTTTGGTTTAAATATTAAAAAGAAATTAGAACTGAGAATAAGGGAATTTGTGATTGTATGTAAGATAAATAAAAAAGAATAATAGGTTTTTTCTATACTAGCAGTAACTGATTAACCCTGGAAATTGAAAAAAATAAATTACAGGTGCCATAAAATATCTAGGAATAATTTTATCTAGAATATTATAGGCCATAAGGTAAAAAGTATTCAGTCTCATTGTAGTTCATAAAACAAGACTTGATATAGGAACTATACTGTGTTCCAGGGTAGACAGATTTAATGTTATAAAATTATTAATTTTCTCAAGCCTGGATATGAAACTAATTTCTCCCCAGAATTATTTCTTAGGAAAAAAGGAAGCTCCTTACACTCAAACCTTACAAAACATCATTTTTAACTGGGCATATCCTTAATTACTTTGTTCTGAATAATTAGGTACTATTTGGAGAAGACAGACTAAAATAACCTCAATCTGATTTAATTCTAAATTTATTATTATAGAGGTGGCTTAGAAAAAAGCGAGACAGATTTAGTATTTATGCCATGAGATACGATATCAGAGTTACAAGTGTTATAGATTGTTGAGGCCTTGAAAAATTGTATGACAGTACAGTAGGTGGTTAGGTTGCAGAGATAAACATAGACTCACAGAAAGAATTGTTTTTTAAGAATTGACCTGAGGGTCTTCTCTGATGGTCTTCTGGCTGAGACTCTGAGCTCCCTTTACAGGAGGTCTGGGTTGAATCCCACATGCCACAACTAAAGATCCTGCGTGCCAAAACTAAGACCTGGCACAGCCAGGTGTTATTTTATTTTATTTATTTTATTTTTTTATTTTTATTTTTTTCAGGTGTTATTTTAAAAGAATCTACCTGATATCATGCAAATATGTATTAGTATAAAATTTTCAGTGACAGCATGATACTGTCACTGGATTCAAAAAGCATTGAATCTCAAACGGCTTTGATGGTTCTCTTGCAAATTAGAATAGATGGTTGAAAAGTAGCTCTAGTCGTGATGGAGACAGTGATACAGAACATGCTTGTGACAAATCTGGACAACTTTTTTCTTGAAATGTGAATATGGGGTCAGTTTTTCTGAATGAATATATTTTGTTTGGGGTTTTCATTTCTTTTAGCACAGCATGTGGGATCTTAGTTCCCCGACCAAGGATCGAACTGCTTGTCCTGCATTGGAAGCACAGAGTCTTAACCACTGGACTGCAAGGAAAGTCCCTGAATGAATATATTTTATATAATATGGTTTTAAATGTGAACATAAAATAGAAGTTTAATGTATTCATATGTATTATATAATTCAGTTAGGCATTATATATAATTATAATACAGTATTAGAGTGTTGGGCTTCCCTGGTGGCTCAGTGCTAAAGTAAATGCCTGCCAATGCAGGAGACATGGGTTCAATCCCTGGGTCAAGAAGATCCTCTGGAGAAGGAAATGGCAACCCACTTCAGTATTGTTGCCTGGGAAATCCCATGGACAAAGGAGCCTGGCAGGCTACATTCATAGGGTCTCAAGGAGTCAGACACGACTGAGTGACTAAACAACAACATAATACAGTAACACATATAAATATGTAAATGACATTTTTATATAGACATATGGAATAAATATGTATTAAATATTTATAATATATGAATTAAAGATGGGGATCTGCCTCCTTTGTCTGCAGCAATAAAAGCTTACTCAAGTTGGTCAAGGAGCTTGTATTCTGTCTTTTTTTTTTTTTGCTCTTTGGGACATAGGTTTCTATCACCTTATATTCAGAGTCACTCTACATTAGAATTAAATTTGGCTGCAAGGACAAAAGACCAGCCCCCCAAATAATAGAAGTTGATACAGTCCTGAGTTTATTTCTCATGTAACAGTCTGGGTGGGGGGGTCCAGGATGGCATGGAACTTAGGGTGCTGGGCCTTGGCCCACTGTGTGAAACCCTAACCTCATGGTCCCAGATTTGACAGTCACATTTCAGGCATAAGGATGCGGGAAAGGGGCATTGAGGAGAGCTTCCAGAAAATACTTCATCCATTGTCCAGAACCCAGTCACCCAGCCACACCCAGCTGCAAAGAGGTTGGAAAGCCCTACTTCTGAAGCTTCTGGGGCTTCCCTGGTGGTGCAGAGGTTAAAGCGTCTGCCTGCAATGTAGGAGACCTGGGTTCGATCCCTGGGTCAGGAAGATCCCCTGGAGAAGGAAATGGCAACCCACTCCAGTATTCTTGCCTGGAGAACCCCATGGCAGAGGAGCTTGGTGGGCTACAGTCCACGGGTCGCAAAGAGTCAGACACAACGGACACGACTTTACCTTCACTTCTGAAGCCACATGCCCAGTAGAAAGTCAAGTTATGAAGGAGGAGAAAGGGAAGGAATTCTGGGGCACAGCCAGCCTCTGCTTACAGATATGTTATAATCTGAGGGGATAATGCAGGATGTCCTGTGTACCTGCGGTCAGCCTAGAAACGAACATGGAAGAGCCAGATGCCAAAGGAGGTAGTGGTCCAGATCAACCGGAAACAGCATGATCAGCAATTAAAGGACAAAAAGGAAAGAAAAGAAAAAAGATACTGAACATCAATTGCACCAGAGAATGGAAGTCAAATGCAACCGTTTTTCACCCATCCAGAAGAGCAATAGCTTCCTGTGCTGTTCAGGGACTAGAGAAACAGTTACTCCCGTGCATTGGCAGTGGCAGTGTGAATGATGGCAGTTTTTTTGGAAAGCAGTCTGGCAGTAGCTGTTGAGATTGAAAAATATACGTTTCTTCTGACAAAGCAGCTCCATTCGGGGCGGGGGGGTTTCTCTAGATGTAAAAGCAGCACTACTCAAGTATGCAGTGAATGTAGAAAAAGTTTGTCAGTTGCAGTACTCTTTTTCTGTAGTGGCCCAAATCTAGAAACAGTGAGTAAATTGCAGGACATCATTCTTAGGATGTATTATATTATTCAGTAGAGCAGCGAGATGTCTTCCCACTGTCCTGGAAGGCTGTAAATGCTTGTATTCTAATGAGATGAAATAGAATTCACAAAAGAGTGTTTGCAGCTTTATGTTGTGTGTGTGTATATCATGATCCCAAACAAGACACTAAGCTCTTTTGTCTCCACATGAAAGAATGCATTCTTTCCATGTCTCATATTTCATGTCAATGGCTCAGGAAAGTAGGGGGTTTTGGTTATTTCAGTTTTAGAAAGAGCGTTGTTATTTCTGTATGCCTTTGCATGTGTTAATAGTAAGGAAGTGGGACCATCTTGTCCAGGAAAGTGCAAGCCACCAGAGTTGTGTGCCTAGCAGAATGGACTTTACCGGTGTCTTCGTTGTGCCTTAGGGACTACCAGACCGTTCGGAAGCTGGTTGTTGACTTCACGTCTAGGTGGCACAGTGAGCAGTTTAGGGAACAGGCGCACAGTTGGTGTGTTCCTCTTCATAAGATGCAGCTCTATTTCGTCTACTTGCTGGGGTGCTCCAACCACTAGATACAATAGAGGTGACGCCATGTGACCTCTGTGGCTGGGCTACAAGAGGCCGTGAAGGTCCCTTGTTTTCAGAAACAGGGACGCTGGGAACCCTGAGCCCACCATGCTGAGAGGCCATACCCTATCAGGACTCCCACCAGACCCAGCCGAGCTCCCCACTTCTGGGCCATGGGATTGAGCCAGCACAGCCTCAGCCACCACCCCTCCTGAGTTCCTGCCCCACCGAACCACAAACAAAGTATAATGGTTGTCTAAAGCATTAAGGTTATGGGAGACTTGTCCTGAAATGGTGGCACAAGCTAGAATCAAGATGCTGGGAGAAATGTTTGTTGGTACAACCTCAGATATGCAGATGATACCACCCTAATGGCAGAAAGTGAAGAGGACCTAAAGAGCCTCTTGATGAGAGTGAGAGAGGAGAATGAAAAAGCTGGCTTAAAACTCAACATTAAAAAACTAAGATCATGACATTTGGTCCCATCACTTCATGGCAAATAGATGGGGAAAAAGTGGAAACGGTGACATTGTATTTTCTTGGACTGCAAAATCACTATGAACAGTGACTGCAGCCATGAAATTAAAGGACTTGCTCCTTGGAAGGAAAGCTATGACAAACCTAGACAGCGTATTAAAAAGCAGAGAGATCCCTTTGTTGACAAATGTCTGTATAGTCAAAGCTATGATTTTTCCAGTAGTCATGTATGGCTGTGAGAGTTGGACCATAAAGAAGGCTGAGCACTGAAGAACTGATGCTTTTGAATTGTGGTGCTGGAGAAGACTCTTGAGAGTCCCTTGGACTGCAGGGAGATCAAACCAGGCCATTCTAAAGGAAATCAACCCTGAATATTCATTGGAAGGACTGATGCTGAAGCTGAATCTCCAGTACTTTGGCCACCTGATGCGAAGAGTTGACTCATTGGAAAAGACTCTGATGCTGGGAAAGATTGAAGGCAGGAGGAGAAGGAGGGGGCAGAGAATGAGATGGTTGGATGGCATCACTGACTCAGTGGACATGAGTTTGAGCAAGCTCCAGGAGTTGGTGATGGACAGGGAAGCCTGGCCTTCTGCAGTCCATGGAGTCACAAAGAGTCAGACACAACTTAGTGACTGAACAACAACAAAGTATTAAAGTTATGGGAAGACTGGTCCTGAAATAGCAGTAACTGCAGCATGAGGGTTTGGTAAACAGTAGCATAACTGTGACAGTGCTCATACTCTCAGGGCACATGAACCATCCTGGATCTGATCCCAGCTATGTATTGGATGCAGGTAAGTGAAATCGCTCAGTTGTATCTGACTCTTTGCGACCCCATGGACTGTAGCCCACCAGGCTCCTCAGTCCATGGAATTCTCTAGGCAGGACTTCTAGAGTAGATTGCCATTTCCTTCTCCAGGGAATCTTCCTGACTCTGAGATTGAACCCGGGTCTCCTGCATTGCAGGCAGATTCTTTACCATCTGAGCCACAGGGGAAGCCTACATGTAGGTAAACCATTAGTAAACAAGAAAGGTTTGCCTAGTTATAATCAGCTTAAAATTCACTATCCCACTTGGTCTTTTTTCATTTAATGTTTTATTTTTAAGTATTACATACGCATAATACTTAAAAATACTCATGCATATGTGCTGAGTTGCTCTAGTCGTGTCCATCTCTTTGTGACTCCATAGACTGTAGCCCTCCAGGCCCTTCTGTCCATGGGGTTTCCCAGGCAAGAATACTGGGGTGGGTTGCCATCTCCTCCTCCAGGGGATCTTCCCAACCCAGGGATTGAACCCTGATCTTCTGCATTGGCAGGTGTATTCTTTAGCACTGCATCACCTGGGAAGCCCAGTGTTATGTATATGTATTATATATTACACATTATATGCACTAAATGTGTGGCAAACAGTATACATTTTAAAAAGTTTTATTGAAGTATAGTTGATTTACACTGTTTTGTTAATTTCTGCTATACTGCAAACTGACTTAGTTATACATATAGATATTCTTTTTCATATTCTTTTCCACTATGACTTATCCCAGGATATTAACTATATTAATAATAGTTTCCTGTGCTTACAGTAGGAGTTTGTTGCTTATCCACCCTGTATGTAATAGTTTGCCTCTGCCAGTCCCAAACTTCCCCTCTCCCAACTCCTCCCTCCTGCTTGACAACCACAGTCTGTCGTCTGTGTCTCTGGGTCTGTTTCTGTTTTCTAGGTATGTTGACTTGTGTTGTATTTTGGATTCCACATGGATGTGATACTGTATAATATTTGTCTTCGTCTGTCTGACGTACTTCACTCAGTTTGACAATCTCTAGGTCCATCCATGTTGCTTCATATGGGATTATATCCTTTTTATGGCTGAATAATATTCCATTGTGTGTGTATATCTCTCTCTCTCTCAGTCTTCTTTGTCCATTCATCTGTTGATTCACAATTTCCATTCTTAATTGATGCCTACTCTCCCCTGCTGGGATCTGAAGCCTTTGTTGTTTCTTTGCTTTGAGCTGGAATGAACTGTGCCATTTTCTCTATGTTGCACTCCAGCACTGGTGTACTCTACCAGGAAACTTGCCCAGCTCTGCTCAGACCATGATATGAACACTTTCTGAAACTTTGGTGTCTGCGCCCAGCATCTCCTTTCCTCTTCTTTGAGGCATTCTCCTTGCCTGATTCACTATTTCTCCACTGCCAGCAGGTCAGCTGATCCCTTGGCTTCAGTGAGTCAAGGATGGTTCAGACCCTCAGATCGAGATGTGAGGAGACATTGTCAGGGCTTCTGGGAGAGTGCTCTTCATTGGACTTGGGATGTGCAAACATGAGGCCTGGAGCTACCTGAGGCATACTGCCGCCATGAGGCCGATGTTTCCATCCAGGAAGCAGATGTGAAGGCTGGAGAGAAATGGGCCCCAAGGACATCTTCCCACTGAGCCGATGCTGCACCTGGACTTCCACTTCTGCAAGCATTTCCTCTCTTCTTATGACTGCAAGCTTGAGTTGGGTTTTCTGCTGTGAAAACTCTGAGTGACCACATCTGCAACATTTTGAGATTTTTGAAACAGCAGAGGGACTTTGCTCTCTCAGAGGCAGAACTCAGTCACCAGGCAGTTCATCCAGTGACTGGCCCCAGGACCTGGGAGGCTGGGCCGGAAGGGTTAAGGCTGTCCTGCTTCAAGAATAGAAGGCCAGAGGGGAGGAAAGTGGCTCTCAGATGTTCAGACATCACGAGGGACAGGAAAGCCACTTGTTCTTCATGGTTCCAGATTGTTTCAGAACTGGAACCCACGTGTGCCATGTGAACCAAGATTGCGTTCAGCCAGTTGGAAAGAAAGAAGGATTGTCTGGCTCTTTGAGCTGCTCAGCAGTGGAAGCAGCTGATGCCTTGTTCAATGTAAGAGTTTAAAATAGCAACGGAAGCTGGATGCTGTTGATACTACTTTGCATGACAGATCAGGCCACATTGATTTCTCTGTCTTCCAGTTCTGAAATGACACTGTTTCGTGCCTCCTTAGGGCTTCCCACATGGCTTGGCTCATAAAGAATCTGCCTCACAATGCAGGAGATGTAGGTTCGTTCCCTGGATCAGAAAGATCCCCTGGAGGAGGGCATGACAACCCACTCCAGTATTCTTGCCTGGGAATCCCATGAACAGAGGAGCCTGACAGGGTACAGTCCATGGGATGGCAAAGAGTTGGACATGACTGAGCAATAAGAATAGCTATCAGAAGACATACTTACTATGTGACCCTTGGGCAAAATGTGAGGCCTGTCAGACTCTCATTTTCCTTGTCCGAAAAGTGAAAATAGCAATACGTTGCCAGCTGACTTTTGTGAACCTCATATTATGTAGGAAATGCTTTGAGAACCAAAGTGCCCCACAATGTAAAGAACTGTTGTAACCACCTACGTAGTGTACTCCAGTTTAAAGAATGTGGACAGCGCCTTTGTATGTTTTAACCTATGGGTGGTTAAAAAAAAAGAATAGAAAAGAAAAAAGTGATGCTAATTCAAGTAAATAGGATTCAGCTTGCCCAGTTGACCTAGTTCTCTTGTTGCTCCACTTGCAAATTCAGGTAAATTTCATCCCTTATAATGGTGGAACTTGGAAGTTTCTCAGTGACCACTGTGAGATAAAGCCACGTGTCTCATTTCAGAGAAGTATTAGTGTTTAGTCACTCAGTCATGTCAGACTGTTTGTGACCCGCCCCCCCAGGACTGCAGCCTACCACGCTTCTCTGTCCATGGGATTTCGCAGGCAAGAATACAGGAGTGGGTTGCCATTCCCTCCTTCAGGGGATCTTCCCGACCTAGGGATCGAACCTAGGTCTCCTGCATTGGCAGACAGATTCTTTACTCTGAGCCACCAGGGAAACCCCATTTTAGAGAATTAGAGTTAAATAGTGATCCAGGATGGGTCATTCTGCTCTGCGTCAAGCCTCATAGAGTCTATCTTTTCCCATCTCTGCTGCCCAAGGAGGGGCAAGTCTTTGCTTTCACCAAAGCTCCACCACCCCCATTCTCCTCACTCAGCGTTTGCTGCCTGGAGACACCAAGGGTGCTGGGAGATTCCTGTGTGGAGGTGCCAGCCCTCGGGTCAGGTGGGGAGGCTGGCATTTGACCTGCACAGTGGATCTGGAGGCCCACGTGTCCTGCAGAGCAAATCCCAGGCCACTCTGGTCTCAGTGGAAACCAGCTGCCTCTGCCCCTTTCAGCCAGCCTGCTGGAGCAGCCCATTCAGTGGTGGTTTGCATTCTGGCTCCTCCTGGAGACAACGAACTGAGCGCCATGTGGGCTGCCTGCAAGAAGCTCTTCTCCAAACACTGCTGCTTTGTCTCCTGCCCCATCTTGCTTTGAACCCAACACAGAGCGGCCACTGTGGCCTCTGGCCTCCTTCAGGCCAGAGCCCCCTCTTAATGTTAGGGGTCTTTTGTTCAGAAGCCCCTGGTTCTGGAGCTCCGTGCGTGGTGGCTGAGGTCCAGAATGGGTCTTTGGGAAGGAGAAGAATGCAGATTTACGGGTGTTTTTTAGACTCTACCCGAGTTGCTGACCAAGTGGACCGTGAGCAAAATTAATTCTTGCTCTGGAAAAAGAAAAATGAAGATGAGACAAAACATGTATCTGGTTGCAGAAATCGTCTCTGAATGTAGGTTGTACTGGTTGTCTTTAGTGAAGGAAGCAAGATGAGCAAGTAGTTTGGCTCACTTGTGTGTATTTTTTTCCTCTGTTTGCTTTGCAAAGGGAGTTTCCGTGAACTTTAATGTGAGGAATGTGTGAATCTCTCGGAAAAACTATTGAGACTCTGCAAAAGGCAGCCCATGGAAATACTTCCTACCACAGGTGAGGTGGAGCTGGAGATGCGATAAGAGACCCAATTCCTTATGGCAGTGCTTGAGTTGCCTCAGGCTTTCATGTTTTATCTCATTTGTTCTAAGTCCAAAGGACCAGCACTGCCTATAAAACCAGCTGCAGATTACCGGCTTCCACAGCATCCATAAACACTCGCATTTCTTTTCCTTAAATCTTATTAACAAAGTAGGAGATGCACTGGTTAAATAGTGAAATAGGGCAAGACCTTTACTATGAAAGGGCTAGAGCCAGACATACTGGAATGTGAAGTCAAGTGGGCCTTAGAAAGCATCGCTACGAACAAAGCTAGTGGAGGTGATGGAATTCCAGTTGAGCTGTTTCAAATCCTGAAAGATGATGCTATGAAAGTGCTGCACTCAATATGCCAGCAAATTTGGAAAACTCAGCAGTAGCCACAGGACTAGAAAAGGTCAGTTTTCATTCCAATCCCAAAGAAAGGCAATGCCAAAGAACGCTCAAACTACCGCACAGTTGGACTCATCTCACACGCTAGTAAAGTAATGCTTAAAATTCTCCAAGCCAGGCTTCAATAATATGTGAACCATGAACTTCCAGATGTTCAAGCTGGTTTTAGAAAAGGCAGAGGAACCAGAGATCAAATTGCCAACATCTGCTGGATCATCAAAAAAGCAAGAGAGTTCTAGAAAAACATCTATTTCTGCTTTATTGACTATGCCAAAGCCTTTGACTATGGATCACAATAAACTGTGGAAAATTCTGAGAGAGATGGGAATACCAGACCGCCTGACCTGCCTCTTGAGAAATCTGTATGCAGGTCAGGAAGCAAGTTAGAACTGGACATGGAACAACAGACTGTTTCCAAATAGGAAAAGGTGTACATCAAGTCTGTATATTGTCACCCTGCTTATTTAACTTATATGCAGAGTACATCATGAGAAACGCTGGGCTGAAAGAAGCACAAGCTGGAATCAAGATTGCTGGGAGAAATATCAATAACCTCAGATATGCAGATGACACCACCCTTATGGCAGAAAGTGAAGAAGAACTAAAGAGCCTCTTGATGAAAGTGAAAGAGGAAAGAAAAAATTGGCTTAAAGCTCAACATTCAGAAAACGAAGATCATGGCATCTGGCCCCATCACTTCATGGGAAATAGATGTGGAAACAGTGGAAACAGTGTCAGACTTTATTTTGGGGGGCTCCAGAATCACTGCAGATGGTGATTGCAGCCATGAAATTAAAAGACACTTACTCCTTGGAAGAAAAGTTATGACCAACCTAGATAGTATATTCAAAAGCAGAGACATTACTTTGCCGACTAAGGTCCGTGTAGTCAAGTCTATGGTTTTTTCTGTGGTCATGTATGGATGTGAGAGTTGGACTGTGAAGAAGGATGAGTGCCGAGGAATTGATGCTTTTGAACTGTGGTGTTGGAGAAGACTCTTGAGAGTGCCTTGTGACTACAAGGAGATCCAACCAGTCCATTCTGAAGGAGATCAGCCCTGGGATTTCTTTGGAAGGACTGATGCTGAAGCTGAAACTCCAGTACTTTGGCCACCTCATGCGAAGAGTTGACTCACTGGAAAAGATCCTGATGCTGGGAGGGATTGGGGGCAGGAGGAGAAGGGGACGACCGAGGCTGAGATGGCTGGATGGCATCACTGACTTGATGGATGTGAGTCTGAGTGAACTCCAGGAGTTGGTGACGGACAGAGAGGCCTGGCGTGCTGTGATTCACAGGGTCGCAAAGAGTCAGACACGACTGAGCGACTGAACTGAACTGAACTGGCTCAGTGGTAAAGAATCTGCCTGCAATGCAGGAGGTGCGGGTTTGATCCCTGGGTCAGGAAGATCCCCTGGAGGAGGAAATGGCAACCCAGTCCAGTATTCTTGCCAGAGAAATCCCTTAGATGGATCCTGGCGGGCTACAGTCCATTGGGATCACCAAGAATTAGACACAACTTAGCAACTGAACAACTGGGAACTTTAGATCCTGCATGCTGCAACTAGATACAACTAGAGCCAGATAAATAAAAATCCTCCCCACCCTGCCTGTTCCCACCCCCTTCCTTTAAAATCCTGGCAATCACTGATCTTTTCAGTATCTCCATAGTTTTGTTTTTTCCAGAGTGTCATATGTTAGTGGTTGGAATGACACAGAATGTAGCCTTTTCAAATTGGGCTCATTCACTTAATCCTAAGCATTTAAGGTTCTTCTGTGTCTTTTCACGGCTTGGCAGCTCATTTCTTTTTAGCACTGATTAATGTTCCACTGGCTGATGTACCACAGTTTAGCCATTCACCCACTGAAGGACATCTTCGTTGCTTCCAGGTTTTGGCATCTATGACTAAAGCTGCTATCAGCATCCACTTAGAGGTTTTCGTGTGGATGTAAGTTTTCAACTCATTTGGGGAAGTACCAAGAAGTACAATTGCTGATGTGTTGAAGGGGCTTGTGTAACTAACGCCATGAAACTATGAGCCGTGCCATGCAGGGCCACCCAAGATGGACAGGTCATAGTGAAGAGTTCTGACAATATGTGGTCCTCTGAAGAAGGAAATGGCAACCAACTCCAGTATTCTTGCCTGGAGAACCGGTAAGAAAAGGCAATAAGATATGATGTCAGAAGATGAGCCCCCTAGGTCAACAGCAAGAACAACAACAACAAAGAAACCAGCCATCTGTCTTCGCAAGTGGCTGTACAATTTTGTGTTCCCACCAGTAGAAATACAACTTCCTGTTGCTCCACATCCAGACCAGCATTTGGTGTTGTTTCGGGCTTTAGCAACTCTAAAATAGGCGTGCAGTGGTATCTCCTTGTTTTAATTTGCAATTCCCTGATGATGTATGAGCATCTCTTCACCTGCTTCTTTGCCGTCTGTTTATCTTCCTTGGTGAGGTTTCTGTACAGATATTTTGCCCATTAATTAGGTTGGTCATTTTCTTATTGTTGAGTTCTTTGTGTGTTTTGGCTAACAGTCCTTTCAGATACGTCTGCTGCAGATTTTTTTTCCTCCTAGTCTGTGGCCTGTCTAATCATTCTATTGACATTGCTGTTTTTTAGTTTTTCACATGTAGACATTTTGCAAGTACAGCCACTTGCGAAGACAGATGGGTGGTTTCTTTGTTGTTGTTGTTCTTGCTGTTGACCTAGGGGGCTCATCTTCTGACAATGATAGGTGAGAATTTAACTCTTAACCTTTTGCCTCCTCCCAGTGTCATATCACTGTTTTTAATTTTAATAATGTAGTTCATCTTTTTTTCTTGTTTTGCCAACTACATTTAGTCTCTTTGACTCTCCATTTATGAGATGAGGTTGGAAATTGTTGTCACAACCCTTTCTGCCAGCTTTATTCACCTGGTCTTCTACCTCTCAATTTCTTCTCTTGGTACTCTAATTTTTTTTTTTTTTTTTTTTTGCTAACAAGGATGATAGTATTCAAATGTTCTATAAAACAGTCTTTCCTACTTTGGTATAGGTAAATTTAAGTAGTACTAATGTTGTTATAGGAGAAGGCAATGGCACCCCACTCCAGTACTCTTGCCTGGAAAATCCCATGGGCGGAGGAGCCTAGTGGGCTGCCGTCCATGGGGTCGCTAAGAGTCGGACATGACTGAGTGACTTCACTTTCACTTTTCACTTTCATGCATTGAAGAAGGAAATGGCAACCCACTCCAGTGTTCTTGCCTAGAGAATCCCAGGGATGGCGGAGCCTGGTGGGCTGCCGTCTATGGGGTCGCACAGAGTCAGACACAACTAAAGTGACTTAGCAGCAGTAGCAGTAGCAATGTTATTATGACTACAAAGATAGGCTTTTGAGAAAGATTGAGGATAAAAGGAGAAGAGGCAGCAGAGGATGAGATGGTTGGATAGCATCACTGATTCAATGGACATGAACTTGGGCAAACTCCAGGAGATAGTGAGGGACAGGGAGGCCTGGCGTGCTGCATTCTATAGGGTTACAAACAGCTGGACATGACTTAGGGCCTGAACAACAACAGCAACATAGGCTTCCCTGCAAAGTGCAGTCGTGTGCTATGATTTTGTTACCTTTATGCAGTTTCTTGTTTTTGTGAGGTTTCTGTTTTTTCACTATTTTTATTATATCCTCATTCCGCGCCCCCCCCCCCCCACACACACACGCTTCTTCCAATGAGGTGTTCTATTAAACCTCCCTTCTTAGACACTTTATCCTCTCAACCCAGCATGGACTTGTTCTCCAGACTTGCTTCATGGATACCATCTGAGACTTCCCTTGACTGCTTTCCTCTGATAAGGCCAGGCTTCCTGGATGATGACTCATCTTCTGTTTGGTTTGCTTCATTGTTTTCCTGGAGCACATCCTCGAATAACTTCCTCAGAAAAGGTGTTAGCAGTTTTAATTTTCTGAGTCTCTGCATGTTTTGACATGTGTTTTCTACCTTTCTAATTGATTTGTAGTTAGGTTGGGTGTAGAAATCTAGGTTAAAAATCATTTTCCCACAGAACTCTGTAGGCATTTGCTTTGTTGCCTTCTATGGGCGTGAGTCTGAGTGAACTCCGGGAGTTGGTGATGGACAGGGAGGCCTGGCGTGCTGCGATTCATGGGGTCGCAAAGAGTCGGACATGACTGAGCGACTGAACTGAACTGAACTGAATTGAATACTGGGTTGGCAAAAAAGTTCATTCAGGCTTTTCTGTAACATCTTATGGAAAACCTGAACAGACTCTTTGGCCAACCCAATACATGATGATGTCCAGGCTCATTCTCAGTTCACACCCCTTCCCCAAACTTTTACACATTCTTGGTGTTCTGAAACTTTAAAAATATTTATCTATCTCCTTGTGGGTCTATTCTTTGTTTTGCCTGACATAAATTCTATCGACACCTTCCTCAAATTTGGGGAATTGTCTTACGTCAGCTCTTTGATTATTTCCTTTGCTCTGTTTCTACTCATCTGTAGTTCTGGAATTTTTATTAATTGATTATTTGATTACCTGGTTTAGCCCTCCATGTTTATCTTTTCGATTTTCATCTTGTTTCCATTGTCTTGTACACATTGAGAGAATTCCTTCGTTTTGCATTGTATTCCTTCCGTCGAATCTTTTAATTTGACAAACATATTTAAACTTTTTGAGAGCTAGAGCTTTTTCCTTTACTTTTTCATAGCATCCTGGCCTTGTTTTATCGAATATGTGTAACCTTGAATTTCAGTGGTGAGACCTGCCCTGAGCACCCTATGGCCATTAGCCTTCTTTCTCATCAGCCCCTCCATGTACTCCAGGGCCTTTACACATTGTTCACACTTTCCTAGCTTTTCTTTCTCCCTTTTATCTAGTTTGAGATATTTTTGTGATAATTCAATTATGCTTATCAAGTGAGTAGTTTGATGTTCATATGTTGTCAGAGGAGAGATCCATATAAGAGAGTTGATGTCAGAGTCATCAGAATACAGGTGGTGTTTAAGCTCATGGGATTGAGTAGAAGCACCAGGAAAATACTTGTAATAAGAGAAGGGGATTGGCCCAGGACCTGGATCTGAAGAATTGCAGCATGCAGAGAGTAGGGGGTGGGGGGCCACATGGGGTGGCTGCTGAGGTCAGAGAGAACTAGGTCAGTATGACATCAGAGACCCATGTCAAAAAGGACAGTATTGTTCCAGCCCTGCTGAGAGGATTAGAAATACCCACTGCATTGGATGTTGCAGTGGAAGCCACTGATAAGCTCAGCAGACAATGTTTGATTGAGTAATGGGAATGGGCAGAGGAGGGGATGAGGGGGAGAAATGCAGACAGCCTGGAAGTGCATTGTGGGGCCAGGTTCTGCTGGGACAGGTAGGGACAGATCAGAGACTAACTGAGGGAAGATGTGGACTCAGAAACTCTTTTTTTTTAATTCTTAAATTTTTTTTCTTTTATTAGAGTCTAGTTGATTTACAATGTTAGTTTCAGGTGTAAGCAAAGTGATTCAGTTATACATATAAATATATCTATTTTTCAGATTGTTTTCCATTATAGGTTATTATTAACACAAGCTAGTGACTATAGTTCCTTGTGCTATACAGTAGGTCCTTGCTATTTATCTATTTTATATATAGTGGTATGTTTTCAGTTAAGCTCCTAATTTATCCTTCTGCCCCCCCTCCCTTGCTTCCCCCTGGTAACCATAAGTTTGTTTTCTATGTCTGTGAGTCTATTTCTGTTTTATAAATAAATTCATTTGTAATTTTTTTAGATTCCACATGTAAGTGATATTACATATTTGTCTTTTTCTGTCTGACTGACTTCACTCAGTATGACAGTCTCTAGGTCCATCCATGTTGCTTATTGTTGCTCAGTTGCTAAGTCATGTTTGACTCTTTGTGACCCCATGAACTACAGCACACCAGGCTTCCCTGTCCTTCACTGTCTCCCAGAGTTTGCTCAGATTCATGTCTATTGAGTCAGTGATGCTATCCAACCATCTTATCCTCTGCTGCCCTCTGCTCCTTTTGCCTTCAGTCTTTCCCATGTTGCTACAAATGGCATTATTTTGTTCTTTTTTATGGCCGAGTAATATTCCATTGTGTATATACACATGGGGCTTCCCTGATAGCTCAGTTGGTAAAGAATCTGCCTGCAATGCAGGAGACCCCTGTTCAGTTCCTGGGTCAGGAAGATCTGCTGGAGAAGGGATAGGCTACCCACTCCAGTATTCTTGGGCTTGCCTTGTGGTTCAGCTGGTAAAGAATCCACCTGCAATGTGGAGACTTGGGTTTGATCCCTGGGTTAGGAAGATGCCCTAGAGAAGGGAAAGGCTACCCACTCCAGTATTATGGCCTGAAGAATTTCATGGATTGTATAGTCCATGGGGTTGCAAAGAGTCAGACAGGCTGAGTCACTTTCACTTTCATATATGCTATTCTTTATCCAGTCATCTGTTGATGGACATTTAGGTTGTTTCCATGTCTTGGCTATTGTGAATAGTGCTGCAGTGAACATTGGGTGCAGGTGTCTTAATTGAAGAGAATTGAGTGTGTTTAAATGCTGGTTAGAAGGATCCAGTAGGAAGGGAATGACATTTCCACAAGTCACAGGTGTATTGGGGACCCTGGGGACACTGGCAAGAGTTCATTGAGGGTTGTGGGGAGCAGAAAGGCCCAAATGATGAGTACGGTTGGCTGTGGCTGGCAATTATGCGTGACCTTGAAACCACAGGAAGAAGTTTGACGGGAAATACGTATAGAGTCTGGAACAGAAAATGAGACTTACTTAAGGGATATGGATCCAGAACATCTTACAGGTTGAGGAGGCTGGAACCAGGAAGACCTGTGAGAATGTTTCAGAAATTTCAATGGAACGTTCCAAGGACCTGGACTAGAGTCAGACTGAAAGGAAAGGAAAAACATAGAGACCCTCTCAAAGCTAATTAATACATCTGTGTGACTGCCTGGCTGGTTACAAAAAGAAAGGAGGAAGGAGGCTTTAAATATGTTCTTCTCTGATGGGGGAACTGAAAGGTGTCTGGTGCCACTGTCAGAATATTTTGTGAGTGCAGAGAGCAAAGATTCTCAAAAGTGAGGCACAGCCAAGAGCGGAAACAGATGAGGAGTCCGGGGAGATTAGATTTGACAGTAAAGAAATTACTGGAATTTTCCAAGAAAAAGATTACGAAAGGACTTCCCTGGTGGCTAAGACTCTGTGCTCCCAGTGCAGGGTGCCTTGGGTCCATCCCTGGTCAGGGAACTAAGATCCCATATGCCTCAACTAAGACCTGGTGCAGCCAAGTAAAGAAAAATAAATATTTTTTTAAGTGTATTTTTTTTTTTAATTAATTTATTTATTTTTAATTTTTACTTTACAATTCTGTATTGGTTTTGGCATAGATTGACATGAATCCACCACAGGTGTACATGCGTTCCCAAACATGAACCCCCCTCCCACCCCCCTCCCCACAACATCTCTCTGGGTCATCCCCGCGCGTCAGCCCCAAGCGTGTCATATCCTGCATCAGACATAGTCTGGTATTTCGATTCTTACATGTTATTATACATGTTTCAATGCCATTCTCCCAAATCATCACACCCTCTCCCTCTCCCTCTGAGTCCAAAAGTCCGCTATACACATCTGTGTCTCTTTTGCTGTCCTGCATACAGGGTCATCATTGCCATCTTCCTAAATTCCATATATATGTGTTAGTATACTGTATTGGTGTTTTTCTTTCTGGCTCACTTCACTCTGTATAATCGGCTCCAGTTTCATCCATCTCATCAGAACTGATTCAAATGTATTCTTTTTAATGGCTGAGTAATACTCCATTGTGTATATGTACCACAGCTTTCTTATCCATTCATCTACTGATGGACATCTAGGTTGTTTCCATGTCCTAGCTATTATAAACAGTGCTGCGATGAACATTGGGGTACATGTGTTTCTTTCAATTCTGGTTTCCTCTGTGTGTATGCCCAACAGTGGGATTGCTGGGTCATAAGGCATTTCTATTTGCAATTTTTTAAGGAATCTCCACACTGTTCTCCATAGTGGCTGTACTAGTTTGCACTCCCACCAACAGTGTAGGAGGGTTCCCTTCTCTCCACACCCTCTCCAGCATTTATTGCTTGCAGATTTTTGGATCGCAGACATTCTGACTGGTGTGAAGTGGTACCTCATTGTGGTTTTGATTTGCATTTCTCTTATAATGAGTGATGTTGAGCATCTTTTCATGTGTTTGTTAGCCATCCGTATGTCTTCTTTGGAGAAATGTCTATTTAGTTCTTTGGCCCATTTTTTTATTGGGTCGTTTATTTTTCTGGAATTGAGCTGCAGGAGTTGCTTGTATATTTTTGAGATTAGTTGTTTGTCAGTTGCTTCATTTGCTATTATTTTCTCCCATTCGGAAGGCTGTCTTTTCACTTTGCTTATGTTTTCCTTTGTTGTGCAGAAGCTTTTAATTTTAATTAGATCCCATTTGTTTATTTTTGCTTTTATTTCCAGAATTCTGGGAGGTGGATCATAGAGGATCCTGCTGTGGTTTATGTCAGAGAGTGTTTTGCCTATGTTCTCCTCTAAGAGTTTTATAGTTTCTGGTCTTACATTTAGATCTTTAATCCATTTTGAGTTTATCTTTGTGTGCGGTGTTAGAAAGTGATCTAGCTTCATTCTTTTACAAGTGGTTGACCAGTTTTCCCAGCACCACTTGTTAAAGAGATTGTCTTTACTCCATTGTATATTCTTGCCTCCTTTGTCAAAGATAAGGTGTCCATATGTATGTGGATTTATCTCTGGGCTTTCTATTTTGTTCCATTGATCTATATGTCTGTCTTTGTGCCAATACCATACTGTCTTGATGACTGTGGCTTTGTAGTAGAGCCTGAAGTCAGGCAAATTGATTCCTCCAGTTCCATCCTTCTTTCTCAAGATTGCTTTGGCTATTCGTGGTATTATCTTATTTTTTTAAAGGTTATAAAGAGTTATAATACAGAATAACCTGGTAGTTTTAGATTTTTAGAGATAGAATGAGCGAGTCTGCTTGTGTTAGGAGACCAGGCAGGTGGCATGCAAATCTTGTGAATTGTGTGTCTCTGTAGAGCAGGACTCAAATCCTTGGTGAATAAACGAAAGGTTAATGGTTTACTTCGGAATGCCACCCTTTCTCTCTACCCGACACACATCACACAGAGCAGCCCCAGGAACAGATTCTTTGGGTAAGATGAGGAAATCAGAAAGAGACTGAAAATGTTTTATCTTCAGCTCATGAGAACCACTGCTTAAAACCTTATCAATAATTTAAATGACTGCACTGTTGTTTATTTTAAACATGCTTTTTGTTCTATGGAAAGGTTTTTTTCCCATCCCATTTTCTCTCTGTGTATTGTTATGATAGGGTTTTTCCCTCTTTTTTTTTTTTTAAGTTTTATTGGAGTATAGTTGCTTTACAGTGTTGTCAGTTTCTGCTGTACAGCAAACTGAATCAGCCACTTGTATACATACATCCTGTCTTTTTCAGATTTCCTTTGCACTTAGGTCACCACAGAGTAGTTTCTTGTGTTCCCTCTTTCTTACTTTATGGCATAAACATAACGTAAAAAAGAATCAGGAGAACTGCTCACTGTTGACCAGCTCAGCACTCCCTGTCCCGCGCGTCCTCTCCCCTCCTTGTGCGTGTGTCTGTGACACACACTTTGATGCACCTGTGAACAGCCACAAGATAATACAGTTTCTCCTCTGGTGTTGTGAAATGTAACATGTCAAACATGGTTTAAAAATATTATTGTATTAGGCAGAGCTTGCTTTTATTTTAACTTCTTGTAGCTGGACAGCCATCCTCGGCACAAATAAGCAGTGATCAGAAGAGGAAAGATGTAAGGGTGCCTGCCATGCCGGGCCCCGCCCATCAGCCTAGGCTCCAGCCACCCCAGCTGTCTCCCTGCTCAGCTTTCCTGGGCTGGGGAACCTGCCCAGGCTGGATGGCTCTGAGCTGACGCCTCTGAACTCAGTTCTTGAAGGAGACTGGGAGGAAGAACCCTTCTGGTTTATGACTTGGTAAGCTGGGGGACTGCCCCCCAACCCTGCCAGTGGCCGTGATGGAGTGTCTTGATGCAGAGGGGGGAGTAATACCACTTTAGTTTGGTCCAGTGGTGAATTTTAGCAGCACTCTCAACTTATGCTCAGCTAATGATAGTTTCTGAAAAGATGTGTCCAGAGATGGGAAGAGCCTTTTAAAGAAGATAAAGAGGCAAGTACATTGATCGTCAAGTGATGATGAAGCAGTGAGAACCAAAAAAAGAATAGATGTTATGAAAGTACAGCTGGATTGTGTGGTTTGTAATCTACAACTGGATGTAATTCATAAATGGACTTGGATTTGATGTAAACAAATTCCTAGTAGTTTAGATAAGGCATAAGTAGCACCCAAGCGGCAGACAGACTGAGACTGTCAGCAAGAGGAAGAAGCGAAGCTGCCGCTGCCACGATGCCCGAGGTGAGCTGCTGCTGTCCACATCATTATTCCCAGTCAACAGACAGCTGAAAGGAGCCTGGCTTCAGTGGCGTTGTCAGGAAGGCAGATGCCATGACAGTCAGTCCTGGATATTCAGGGTTGCATGTCCTCACTCTCAGTAGGTTGAAACTTTAATTATCCCCCAGTTTTCATTCCGGTCCTTGTCAAGGTTACTTCACTCCAGAAGACTGGTGTGACGGAAAGGTTTATTGCTTAGTGATTTCAGTCTTCACTTTACAAGGATATTTAAACACATCTTTTCTTCACTGAGCATTTATTGTGGTGTACCAGAGGCACCAGGACACAGCCATGCATCACACGTGGGTTACCATGCTCTTAGCTTTCCAGTAATTTAATTTGGAAAGTGAACTGAAGTCGCTCAGTTGTGTCCGACTCTTTGCAACCCCAAGGACTATCGCCTGCCAGACTCCTCTGTCCATGGGATTTTCCAGGCAAGAGTGCTGGAGTGGGTTGCCATTGCCTTCTCCAGGGGATCTTCCTGACCCAGGGATTGAACCCGGGTCTTCCGCATTGCGGGCAGACCCTTTACCCTCTGAGCTACCAGGGAAGCCTGGTAATTTGAAAAGGTTAACTTAAAAACCTGAATCTTATTCTATATGACTACGACAGCTTTGCCCTTATCATGTCAATGTTTTAGAGGCATCTGGCCGTCAGACGCTCAGCAGCGTCCACCGTCTGCCTCCACATCACCCCCTCGGATTCCGGGGCACTGGGAGACACAGTTGCTCATGACTTAGTGGCTGTCTTGACAGTGGGTTCAGAGCTGTTTCACCTCAGTGGTTCCTGCTTCTGCCTTGGCTGGCTGGGGCCTCTGCCAGACTGTGGATGTGTCCCTGCCCCCCACCCTCCCTACACAGCAGAGGCCTCCGGTCCACGGTCCGTTGCTGTGTAAGTTGCTGCAGTCGGCCTTGATTCATCACACATCTTTGAGTTTGTAAGACGTCCAGATTTTTCATTTTATACTTTAACCTCCAAGGTGGGTTTCATTTCTGGAGCATTTAGGAGATTGATGTCTGAGTTTTCACCTCTAGATTTTTTTTTTTTGACATTTTCCATAGTAAACAGTGTAAGTGAAAATTTAAAATGTAGTATAGGTGAAGGTTAAAAAATAACTGTGGTAGTATAGATGAAAATAAATTCCTTACCTTATATTTTCTATTGTAAGTTCTAAATTCTGTATCATTTCCACATTATATAAATCTGTTTGGCATTGAAAACTGTACTACAGATGAATAGGCTGGGCCCTCATCGTGTTGGTTCTTATTTCTTTGTGAATACAAATGAGCACAGTATTCCCGCTTAGTTAAAAACAATAGGTCATTGAATCAGATCAGCCTGTGCCTAGTACAATATTATTTGGGTCTTCTGATTTCTTCATGAAATTTGTTCAGTCAGAATGGGAATGATACATTTTTTGAGTGTTTATTTAAAAATTCACAGCGATCCTGTATTTTGCTTTGTTGCCAGAACTGTCAATTCAGTTGTATTATGTTTCAAGTTACGGAAAACCTAGTTTAAGGTGACTTACGGAAGGTGACTGCTGGCTTGTGCGGTTGGAGGGCCAGCCTCAGGTTGACTGACCCACAGCTCTGCAGCGCCAGAGCTTGGTTCCTTCTTTCTTCTCTGCATCCTCACCTTCCTCCTGCAATGATGGTTGCCAGCCGTCCCCAGACTCACCCGCGACCAGTATGTTTAGACGCTCACCCAGGAACCTCATCTGGTGTCTTGTTGACCTTGACTGTGGGGCTGGTGTGTGCTTTGAGCCAGCAGCCATTGCTGGGGACGGGGTGATGCAGAGTAGCTCAGCATGGCATCAGCTCTGCTGAAGCACAGGGCTGGGGACAGGGGTGCAGAAGCCCCAGTTGAAGCTGGGTAGGAACTTCAGGGAGGATGCCATGGAGGAAGAGTGGCAGCCATGCTGCCCACATGCCCTGAGAGCTGAAATTACTGGGTTTCCTTCATAAGAGTGCTCGCTTTGTTTCACTGGTCTCTTCTCTCTTCAGGGGCCGTGACAGCCACCAAGAGGACAGGCATTCCTGCCCCTCGAGACCTCGCCGTCACTGTCTCGAGAGACAGAACTGTGCCACGCGGTCCCTCCAACTCAAGGAAAGTGACAACCAGCCCCACCTCTTCCAGCACGCCCACCCCCACCAAGCATGTGCGGGCTGCTCCCCCAAGACCCCGGCCAGAGCATGAAGGTGCAGAGAAGGCTGTGCTCGAGTCCCAGGTCCGGGAGCTCTTGGCAGAAGCTAAAGAGAAAGACAGTGAGATCAACAAGCTCCGAAGTGAACTCAAGAAATGGATGGAGAAACGGACTCAGGACAGTGAAGGCGGGGATGCTTTGGACTCCAGTGTGGATGGAACATCAGTCTTGCCAGGTGACTCGGAACCTTTGATCCGAGCCCTTGAAGAGAAGAACAAGAGCTTCCAGAAAGAGCTCGCAGAGCTCGAGGAAGAAAACCGGGCCTTGAAAGAGAAACTGACTTATTTTGAGCACTCCCCAGATTCAGAGGGGGGAGCAAGTCACACCGGGGACAGCAGCTGCCCGACGTCCATAACTCAGGAGTCCAGCTTCGGGAGCCCGACGGGGAATGAGGTGTTGGGTGAAATTGATGCGTGCAGAAAAAACCCACATGAGGGTGCCCTGCGGACATCAGGCTCTTCCAGCAGTGATGTCACCAAGGCCTCCTTGTCCCCGGATGCCTCTGACTTCGAACACATCCCGGCAGACACCCTGGGGCCCCTGTCCCCTGCCGGGAGCCTTGTCAAGAGCTCCAAGTGCTCAGTAGCCGGCAGCTCCCCGAACACAGTGAGCGAGCTGTCCTTGGCGTCCCTGGCAGAGAAGATCCACAGGATGGAGGAGAACCAGCACAGCACGGCCGAGGAGCTGCAGGCCACACTGCAGGAGCTGTCTGACCAGCAGCAGATGGTGCAGGAGCTGACGGCTGAAAATGAGAAGCTGGCGGACGAGAAGACGCTCCTGGAAACGTCCTTCCGTCAGCACCGGGAGAGGGCGGAGCAGCTGAGTCAGGAGAATGAGAAGCTTATGACCCTCCTGCAGGAGCGTGTCAAGGGCGAGGAGCCTGGCTCCCAGGAAGGCAAGATCCTGGAGCTGGAGCAGAAGTGCACAGAGATCCTGGAGCAGGGCCGCTTCGAGCGCGAGAAGCTGCTGAGCATACAGCAGCAGCTGACGTGCCGCCTGCGCGCCATTGAGGAGGAGCACCGTGGTGCCCTGGAGCTGGTCCGGCACCTGCAGGAGGAGAACAGGGAGCTGACCACCCGCCTGGAACTGGAGCGGAACAGCGGCGGCCCCACAGCTGAGATCCCAGCAGCACATCAGCTTCCTGTGGAAGGGCTCCAGGTAGAGAACGGGTCTTTGCAGGCCTCCCTGGAGAATGAGGAGCAGAAAACTGGAGAGGCCAGCCCCCTGGGGCCCATGGCTGAGGGCTGCAACGTCCAGGAAATGCTGACTGTGGCTCGAGCCGAGAAGGACCAGCTGGAGCAGTCCTGCTCGGAGCTCAGGCAGGAGCTCCTGAAGGCCCATGGGGAGGTGAAGCGCGTTTCAGGCCTGCTGGCCAAGGTAAGGAGCTTTCTCTTCGCTGGGGTTTGCTCATCCTCGTCTGCTTGGTCCTTCTTGGCCTGAGAGGCACAGGGCACAGAGGACCAGGTACTCAATTACATTCACAATCTAGCACTCTAGCCTGAAGATCTGTCAAGAGTCCACACAGACCGGGCATACAGCAACGAGACACCCCAGTTTCTGGCTACAGTAGCGGAATGTGTCATGGGGATACAGTGAGTCTGATGATGCAGGAATAAAGAACATCGCAGATGCCAGTCCAGAGTCCAGTCCCCAGGGGAGCACCTAGAATAACATGGGTAAGGGAGGGTAGTGCAGGAGGACTGCCTGGAAGAGGTGACAGTAAGCCAAGTGTTGAAGAGTGAGTGATAGACATCCAGTTCCCTGGTTACCATGCTTTGGGCACCAAGGAACAGAAAACTAAAATCATCCTAAGTTTCCCCACCAAGTAATACAATTATATAACCACTATTTTGGCGTTTTCTTCCAGATGTACTAACGTATATGTGTATATGTTTATCTCACAAATTAAAAAATCATTCTATACATACTAACTTTTTAAAAATCTGATGTTTTGTGAGCACATTCTCATTGTTCACTATTCTTTGAAACATGATTTTGAAGGCCAGATAGTGTGCTGTTCTAGAAATATTTCCTAAGTACTTTACTGCTCACCTATTGTTGAAATTCATGTTTTTTTTTCCAGTCTTTTCATAGTGTAAGTCATTTTTTATCTCTCTCTGATTATTTCCTTAGGAAAAATTCCTAGACATTGACTCACTATGTCAAGAGTGTGACCATTTTAAAGACTTTGCATGCCTTGGCCAGATTGGCTGCCAGCAGCAAGACACAGGTGTAATCCCACCAATGGGGTGGGGGGTTCTGGACCCCTCGCTGACATTTGGTGCCTAGCTTTTGGGTCATTCAGATCTGGTCTCCGTTTCTTTTCCCCTCCCATTTCCACTCAGAAAGATCTTCCCCAACCCAAGATCAAGTAAATGATCACTATTTTCGTTTTTTAAAAATAATGCTTTAATCAGCCTGGACTTTGTTCTCTGGTAAAGATTGCTGGTAATTGTATAATATTCTGCCCATCCTCAGAGCAGAGCAGCAGGTATAGACAGATGGCTTCTGATTTCCCAATTCCTCTGAGCTCTGGGTCTGATTTTGGGGTCCCTTGCTGAGAGGGACTGAAAACATCCTCCCACCTCATTTCAGGGGCTGTCACTCTCCTGATACAAATTACACCCTGAACTCCCAGAGGGTTTGTCTCTCCTGCTTCATCTGCCTTAAGAATGGTCCATTGCAACCTGATTCTCTGGTTGTTAATGGTGTGGATGTCTTACAGGCTTTCTCTTCCTCTCATTTCTTCATCTTCAGCTGGGTTCGAGTATCTTCAGGCTTCCACCTTTTCTGACCTCCACCTTATAATTTTGCTGGCAGCTGACTGTGTGATCGTACAACCTGCCTGTGCACAGCTTCGTGGGCCCGGGGCGGGATGGGGCTCTCGTTTCCACAGAATCTTCAAGCCTTAGCCTCCCGCCACCGCACACATGCCTTCCCTAGCTGGCCAGCAGTGTGGAGTTGGACCACATCTTTGTTTTTCTAGATTATAATGCAGCCTAGGTCTACTTGTCAAGATTCTAGTCGTTTGGGATCTTGATTTCAAGCTGGAGAATTTTTATAAGTCTTGGAACCTAGAAGTTTTAAAAGAAGACACTGATTTTTCTCTTCCCCTGAGGTTGACAACGTGTAGGTAGAAATTCAGTTCTCCTGCAAAACTCACGCATTTCCTCCAGTGGAGTAAGGGGGTTGGTTGTAAAGAAGCACTTGCCTGAGTGGCCAAGGAAAATGAGAGGTAACACGATTATTGTATGACCAGCATTGTCACCAAGACAAAATGATTAGGGGAACAACTGGCCACAAATGGCCAGAGCAAAATTCAAGAGAAGATGTGGCAGGTCAGTGGCCCCACCACTATGACTGAAGACAGGACCCTACAGGGATGGAGAGACCTGGACCCTGGCTGAAATGACAGGTGGTCTGTGAGCATGACCAGCTGGTGCTTTAGACAGTGAGAGCAAACCTTGGTGTCAGGACCCCAGTCGGTGGATGTGCGCTCTGCTCCATAACCTGGAGTCTGGGGCTTGAGGCTGGTAGTGGGGTCCAGGCAGTGTAATATCACAGCTTAAGGCTGGCAGCTCTGCCAGCCCGCTGGAGGTGCAGGCAAGCATGGTGCTTTCAGCATCCGGTCCCCACGGTCCCTACAGTCCTGTGGGAGAACCTTCCCTGGGTACCCCCCTTATACCTGGGCAGGACTGAGTCACACCCAGTGACCTGGTGACCCTCCCTCAGGTCACCTTCCCTGAGACTGCAGGATCACAGCCTGATTCCTGAACAAGTTAGGGGTCTTAGTAAGAAGAGAAGGGGGAGTGGCCTCTGGGTAGGTGAGAGCGCCGTTGGCCACAGCCAGCAGGACTCCGCTTGGTCACTTCCCCACCCCATCTACTTTCCCCTCCAGCCCCTTCACTGCCCTCTGCCCCACTGCCAGGCCCAACCAGGCCCAGTTCTTGCCCTCAAGTATCTGAGGGACTGTGTCTGTCCCCCTGTCCCCCCAGCAGGTCCTGTCTGAAGCTTCAGGTCTCAACCTCGGTGTTCCTTTTTCAGAGACGCTGACCTACAGCTCCAGGAGGGCTGTGGACTTGTGGACCCAGGAGGCCACATCCTGGATGGGCTGGGACTTCTTGGCTAGCCCAGTGTCTTGATGGTGCTGAGTTGGGCCTGAGCTCCAGTCTCTTTCTTAAACTTGACTGCAGGACTGGTCTCTGAAGCCTCTGGCCACCCCAGCATTTGTCTCCTTGTTGAGACCTTGGAAGGCACCTCAGGGAGCATCACAGCCCCACCCCGAAGGTGTCCCAGAGGGCCTCAGAGAGATACAGATGTTTGCCCTCTTTGAGTTTTCGTCCCCATCTTTCTTTTTCCATAACAAACGTGTAAACTGAACTAGCATATTCCCTCCCCTTTGGCAGAGTAGCATTATAAAAAAGATAGTGCAGACGGAAGCTGACATAAATGAATCATGGCTCCATCAGAACAGGGGCAAGGATTCAGCAGAAGGGAATAACCAAGTTAGATGTAAAATAAACATAACAGAGACTTCCTTGGTGGTCCACTGGGTGAGAATCTGCCTGCCAGTGCAGGGGACACAGGTTTGATCCCTGGTCCAGGAAGATCTCACATGCCTTGGAGCAGCTGAGCCCTGACTCTAGGGCCTGAAAGTCACGACTACTGAAGCCCATGTACCCTAGAGCCTATGGTCTGCAACAAAAGAAGCCACTTCAATGAGAAGCCTGCATACCACAACTAGAGAGTAGCCCCCGCTTGCTGCAACTAAAGCCTGAGCAAAGCAACGAAGACCCAGCGCAGTCAAAAATAAATTTTTTTTTAAAACATCCGCTGTCCAATGCAGGGGATACGGGTTCAATACCTGATTGGGGAACTAAGGTCCCACATACCGAAGGGCAACTAAGTCCACATGCTACAACTAGAGAGAGCCCCTGAGCAACAGCAAAGACCCAGCACAGCCAAAATTTAAAAAATAAACACAGCAAGATAATGCATACTCACTCATGGTACAGTTACTTAAGCCATCACAGTATGTACAGTCTTAACATGTGACAAATAGCTATGAAAAGAAGAGAAGTGAAAAGCAAAGGAGAACAGGAAAGATATACCCATCTGAATGCAGAGTTCTAAAGAATAGCAACGAGAGATAAGAAAACCTTCCTCAGTGATCAGTGCAGAGAAATAAAGGTAAACAATAGATGGGAAAGACTTGCGATCTCTTCAAGAAAATTAGAGATATCAAGGAAACATTTCATGCAAAGATGGGCTCAATAAAGGACAGAAATGGTATGGACCTAACAGAAGCAGAAGATATTAAGAAGAGGTGGCAAGAAAACACAAAAGAACTGTACAAAAAAGATCTTCACGACCCAGATAATCACAGTGGTGTGATCACTCACCTAGAGCCAGACATCCTGGAATGTGAAGTCAAGTGGGCCTTCGGAAGCATCACTATGAACAAAGCTAATGGAGGTGATGGAATTCCAGTTGAGCTGTTTCAAATCCTAAAAGATGATGCTGTGAAAGTGCTGCACTCAATAGGCCAGCAAATTTGGAAAACTCAGCAGTAGCCACAGGACTGGATAAGGTCAGTTTTCATTCCAATCCCAAAGAAAGGCAATGCCAAAGAATGCTCAAACTACTGCACAATTGCACTCATCTCACACACTAGTAAAGTAATGCTCAAAATTCTCCAAGCCAGGCTTCAATAATATGTGAACCATGAACTTCCTGATGTTCAAGCTGGTTTTAGAAAAGGCAGAGGAACCAGAGATCAAATTGCCAACATCCGCTGGATCATTGAAAAACCAAGAGAGTTGTAGAAAAACATCTATTTCTGCCAAAACATCTATTTCTATGCCAAAGCCTTTGACTATGGATCACAATAAACTGTGGAAAATTCTGAAAGAGATGAGAATACCAGACCACCTGACCTGCCTCTTGAGAAATCTGTATGCAGGTCAGGAAGCAACATTTAGAACCAGACATGGAACAACAGACTGTTTCCAAATAGGAAAAGGTGTACATCAAGTCTGTATATTGTCACCCTGCTTATTTAACTTATATGCAGAGTACATCATGAGAAACGCTGGGCTGAAAGAAGCACAAGCTGGAATCAAGATTGCTGGGAGAAATATCAGTCACCTCAGATATGCAGATGACACCACCCTTATGGCAGAAAGTGAAGAAGAACTAAAGAGCCTCTTGATGAAAGTGAAAGAGGAAAGAGAAAGAATTGGCTTAAAGCTCAACATTCAGAAAACGAAGATCATGGCATCTGGCCCCATCACTTCATGGGAAATAGATGGGAAAACAGTGGAAACAGTGTCAGACTTTATTTTGGGGGCTCCAAAATCACTGCAGATGGTGACTGCAGCCATGAAATTAAAAGATCCTTACTCCTTGGCAGGAAAGTTATGACCAATCTAGATAGCATATTCAAAAGCAGAGACATTACTTTGCCAACAAAGGTCTGTATAGTCAAGGCTATCGTTTCTCCAGTATTCGTGTCAAAAATAAAATTTTTTTTAAAAACATCCACTGTCCAATGCAGGGAATACGGGTTCAATACCTGATTGGGGAACTAAGGTCCCACATACTGAAGGGCAACTAAGTCCACATGCTGCAACTAGAGAGAGAGAGTGAGAGTTGGACTATAAAGAAAGCTGAGTGCTGAAGAATTGATGCTTTTGAACTGTGATGTTGGAGAAGACTCTTGAGAGTCCCTTGGACTACAAGGAGATCTACTAGTAGATGAACTACTAGTTCATCCTAAAGGAGATCAGTCCTGGGTGTTCACTGGAAGGACTGATGTTAAAGCTGAAACTCCAATACTTTGGCCACCTGATGCGAAGAGCTGACTCATTTGAAAAGACCCTGATGTTGGGAAAGATTGAAGGCAGGAGAAGAAGGGGACAACAGAGGACGAGATTGCTGGATGGCATCACCGACTCGATGGACATGAGTTTGGGTAAACTCCGGGAGTTGTTGATGGACAGGGAGGCCTGGCGTGCTGCAGTTCATGGGGTTGCAAAGAGTCGGACACAACTGAGTGACTGAACTGAACTGAACACTTGACTTCTTTTGTGTGTTAAGCATCCGGTAAATGCTTGTTGAGTAAATTGAACGAAGGAATGAATGTCAGAGAAACTTGCAGTGAATTAGGAGAGAAAGGCTGCTAAAATTATATCAGTATGTTAAATAAAAGTTTATCATATTTTAATCATAACAACTACTATTCTAGTGCTTTATATGTACCAGACATTCTTGGTGCCTTTATGTCATTTAATCTCACTTAATTGTCATAATTTTAGGGTATAAATACTGTTTTTATGTAGTTTTTTTTCCGTTGACCCATCTCAGGGTTTGTTGAGGAAACTGAGGCAGGGAATGGTTAAGTTACTAGACTTTGTTCATTAACTAATGAAGGCCAGAGGCTGACCCCAGAACACTTCTTGGTTGTTTGTTTGTTTGTTTTTGAAGAGGCAAATTTTGTTGGACTTACTTTTCATCACCCTGTTTGCAGTTTTTTTGTTTGTTTGTTTGTTTTTTTACTGTACTATGCAGTGTACAGGAATCTTAGTTCCCTGACTGGGGATCTAACCTGTGCCCCCTGTGGTGGAAGCACAGAGTCTTAACCACTGGACCACTAGGGAAGTCCCAGAATGGTTATTCTTCATTCCTGATTTATGCTGCTTCCTGGTTACATGAAAATAAAGAAGAGAGAGAAAACCATCTAAAGCAGTCACATGGGCTTGAATACACAGCAGTCTTACTGCCAGAGCCTTTAGGTTTGATAGAGAGCAACCTGCCACATCTAGATGAACTAGGAAAGATGTCTGGCTTGTCTAGAGTAGAGAAATTCACAGCGAAAACCCAAGTCATCAAGACACATTCTCTTGTTTGATTTAGAACCTGAATCTTGAGGGGAGTCTGGGTTCACCAGATGTGTTGGTGGGGCAGGACAGCAGGAATGTCATGGAAAGACAATTGTAAGTTCTCACCCATCAAAGAAGTAACCAGTGGTTTGCAGTTTCTGGAGTGCACGGCAGCTGCTTACAGTTGGGCTGGAGGAGACCCTGTCAAGAGCTTTGAATTGTGCTCTCAAGCCAGTGGGAGCTTCTGGAGAATTTTTTCACTACCAGCTTTAGTGACATTGAATTCATTTAAAGTGTACAGGTAAGTGGTTTTTAGTATATCCACAGAGTTGTGCAGCCATCACCACAATCAGTTTTAGAACATTTTTATCATCTTGTACCCACAAGAAAGGGGTTCCCAGGTGGCTCAGTGGTAAAGAAAACACCTGCCAATGCAGGAGACTCAGGTTTGATCCCTGATTCAGGAAGATGCCCTGGAGAAGGAAATGGCAACCCACCCCAGTATTCTTGCCTGGAAGATTCCATGGACAGAGGAATCTGGCAGGCTACAGTCCATGCAGGGTCTGTTCCTGGAGACAGGCGAATGACGATACCATTCCTCAGATTCAGTGTCTGACCAGCCAGAGGAAAGTCAGTGACCTTGTTGAGATCCCAGCCCCTGTCAGCTCAGGCCAGCCCTGCAGGACAGTCCCTCCCAAGTGGTCTCTGCTGCCCCCTGCCTTTAGTGCTTGTCTGAGCATCGGGACCAGCTTAAAGCAACCCCTCTCTGGGGAGAACTGGGGCTGCAACCCCTCTCTGGGGAGAACTGGGGCTCCCAGGAATTATTTGACTAATTTGTGATACAGTTCTGCATGCCCCATTTCTAGAGAAAGTTGACTTTTGAAGAGGAGATGTGCTTGATATGCGTGAGTGATTTTTGTCTTTAAAGGGAAGCCTTGGAAACCACGTTGCTGCATGTCAGTTCTGTTCTTGAACCAGTTGAGCTGGACCCTGGTGACCTGGCCCAGGGAACGAAGAGCCAGGGGTGCAGGGGTCAGCCAGCACCCAGTAGTTGTCAAGGGCAGGTGCTGGGCTGAGCTGCTGGCCGAGCTGCTCTTTTCTAATGATCTAATGTCTCTCTCCATTAGTTACTCTGTGGGATAAGTCTAAAAATACCTCCCCAGCCCCTACTGGAAGCGTGATAAAGCTACTTTTTTTTTTTTTAATAAAAGAGCTTTCCAGAGTACATTGCTAAACTTGAGAGAATATTCCAAAATCAAGAAGGAAGAATGTTGTGCACTGACTGATCTGTACATTTACCCACTCAGCCATGCATGGCACCCAGCACAGGCCCTCCCGTACCTGCACCTGTGCTCACGACCCCAACATGAAGGATGTAACGGAGGCTAGAGCTCCTGAGAGGCTGATAGCCTGAGCTGCACATGGAGACCCCTGAGTCCTCAGTCATTCCTCACCTGCTCACATCCTCTTGTTTTAGTCCCAGTCAAGCAAAGGACATATTTCTAGACCCCAGGGGAGTGGCCCTTAACCTGAGGGTCTGTGAGGCGGAGCCTGGTTGCTCTGCAGAAAGCCAGGATCTTCAGGAGGCAAGGCCCACAGGTTCCTCCTGTGGCTGCTTGTTAAAGGCTGTCAGATGCCAGCCTTCCAGGAGCTAAAATGCAGTGGCTTTTTCTCCTTAAGAGTTGTCTATCTTCTGTTTATTAAAGTAGCTATCCTAGGACATAAGACTTTTGGTCTTTTCCATGTGTTGTAATTTTCTTGAACTTACATACTCGGAGACAGAAAGCAGTTAGGAAAGAATAGCTACTGTTGTGTGCTTACCTGTACCAGGCATAGTGATAAACTAAGTATTAAGTTCCATTTAATTGTTCAGATAAGGACACCAGGGCAGGGAGATGGATGGATACAGGGCTCAGTCTGGTAGAACTGACATTTACACACAGCAGTCTGGTCCAGGCCTGTGGCCCCACCCCCTAGTGCCGCTCCTGCCCCTTTCCCCTCCCCAACACAGGCACTTGCTCATTTTCTCCCTCAGTCCCTTCCTTCCTTATCCTTGATCAAAACCTCCCAATTGACAAACAGTACACAGCTTCCCTGGTGGTTCAGTGGGAAAGAATCAGCCTGGCAGTGAAGGGGACGAAGGATCAGTCCCTGGCCCCGGAAGATCCCACATGCCTTGGGGAAACTAAGCCCGTTCACCACAATTACTGAGCCTGTGCTCCAGAGCCCAGAAACCGCAACTACTGAGCCCACATGCCACAGCTACTGAAGCCCCCTCACCCTAGAGCTCGTGCTCTGCAACGAGAGGGAAGCCACTGCGATGAGAAGCCCTTGCACTGCAACCAGAGAGTAGCCCCTGCTTGCTGCAACTAGAGAAAAGCCTGCACAGCAGTGAAGGCCCAGTCCAGCCAAAAATGAAATAATTAATAAAACTGTAAAAAATAAGAATGTTATACCCAGAGTAGATATTTTAATAAAATGCAGTACTGTTCTCAAATACCCACAGATTCTGCACATGAAATGCAATTGGGGAAAAAAAATTGTATTTGGAGACTTCCCCTTCCAAATCTGGGAAGAAACCTACTAGGTGTCAAGCTTACATAACCTGCTAAATATACAGCTATTAATAACGACTGTAGAACCAGGATACAGCTTAAAATAGTAAAGTGATTTGTGTATTCAGGCAGTAGGATATTATGCAGTATTTAAAGTAATGACCTAGGGAATTCCCTGGCAGTCCAGTGCTTAGCACTCAACGCTTTCACTGCCAGGGGCCTAGGTTCAATTCCTAGTTGAGGAACTAACAGCCCACAAACATCATGGTGCATTAAAAAATAATAATAATAAAGCTTTTCTTTTTTAAAAAAAGTACTGACTAGAACATTGTGTATCATGAATATATCTCAAAAACATAGTTGAAAGCAAGTTACAGAAGTGTAATCAACACAGTATATACAGGACACAAAATAATAATACAGGACGAGAGCATCTTACATAAGATACAATGCAGTATATCATACAGTGCCCTGCAGAAGCCTAAGATAGTGTGATATCATTTGTGTAAAAGTTTTGGAGCATCCAGAACAACACTGTGTGTTGTCATGGGCACATCCGCACACAGTAAACGTGGGAAACTCTTCAAGGAACAACCACATGCCAATTTCTGGACACTCTCTGGTGTGGGAGGAAGGGTGAGGCTTTAACAAATCTTGTTAGGGTAAAAGAAGATTTAGCAAACATGACAAAAATTAATAGTTGGCTTGCCCGTTTTGGCACACAGTTATCTTGTCCCCTTTGGTGCTTTTCTGTGTGTTGAGAACGTTACTGATTAAACTTGAACAGGTAAAGTGAGTATGTTGTGCATGTATCTGTGTCTGTGTGCACATTTCTGCTGTGGCTGTCCCATTAGTGTTCCTCTAGCCCCAGGTACTTGACAGAGGTTTGGGGCATGTCGCGGGGGTTAGCTTTCTGGCTTCCCAGCAGAGGGCGCTGCTCCATTGTGGCTGTGAGGCGAGTGGCCGCTGTCTTGGGACAGCTCCAAGGAAGGGGCAGCAAAGAGGGGTACTTCAGCAGGTGCAGCTTTCTTTAGGGGCTTCTCAGGTGGCGCTAGTGGTAAAGATCCTTCCTGCCAATGCAGGAGACATGAGAGACTCAGATTTGATCCCTGGATTGGGAAAATCCCCTGGAGAACGAAATGGCAACCCACTCTAGTATTCTTGCCTGGGAAGTTTCATGGACAGAATGAACCTGGCGGGCCACTGTCCGTGGGGTCACAAAACAGTTGTACTCGACTTAGCAACTGAACAACAACAACAAGGTTTCTTTGACGCCACAGGAAGGGGCCCAGAATCCATCCATTTGGCTACTGACATCCATCATGCTTCTCTGCCTTGGCTGTTTTTGAGGCCCAGAACACAGAGACGGTGCTGGGCACACACGTGCCCAAGGTTTCCTTTGCTGTTGCATCAGTGGCCCCAGCGTGGACATGGGGGGAGCTCTTTCCTGTTCAAGTGACCGTGGCATCTTGCTTTCTTTCTAGGTGGAAAAGGATTACTCTTACCTAAAGGAGATCTGCGATCACCAGGCAGAGCAGCTGAGCAGAACCAGCCTGAAGCTACAAGAGAAAGCATCAGAGAGTGATGCAGAGATCAAAGACATGAAGGAGACCATATTCGAGCTGGAGGACCAGGTGGAGCAGCATCGCGCCGTCAAGTTGCACAACAACCAGCTCATCAGTGAGCTGGAAAGTAAGTGGACCCAAGTCCCTTGTGGGCATGGGTCAGGACGGAGGTGGGGACACTGGGTGCCAGATCTTCCTTCTGAGCGCACTGTGGTCTCCCAAGAAGAAAGGCCAGTAGAAGAGACAGAATCACTGGTCTCTTGAACTGGGCCACAGAACAGCTGATGAAGAAAGGCTGTTGGTCGTGGGTGGAGCGTGTGGGGCGTTAGGCACACATGGCAGGTGCCAACAGGTGTTACCGTTGGGATCTGCCAGGTAGAAGGATGGGGGCCGGGGGTCGGCCTCAGGAGAAAACAGCCCCAGCATGGGTCCCCTGGATAGTAGGATCAGCTGGCTTTGAGACATCGGCCACGTGTTCCTGAAGAGGCGCTTGTGTGTGGCTTATTTAGGAACCAGTTGCTACCTCTGAGTAGGGAGGGATGTTTTTCAGAGATTAGGTAAACACTGCCTGCTTTGTCCAAATAAGCCTTATCAAATGATCCCATCTAATGTGTTTTCCTTTAGTAACAAAAGACTTAGTGTGCAAGCTTTTATCAGCACCTGCCTTGCTGAACATAGCACAGTTGGTGGGCTGAAAGGTTCCCCAGTGAGTACAGTTCCTCCAAACTATTCTTGGAACTCTTACTGGTGGTGAATCTACCTGCTTGTCAAAACTTTCTTGTAAACCCCATCCCCCTACCCCCACCCCCCTGCCCAAATCAACACGGTGCTGCCATAGCTGCTGGCACCCTGCAGACGAGGAAAAAGTCTGAGTCTCCCAGAGGGCCTCCCCAGCTTGGGTGGGACAAGGTGACCCCGCCTTCCTGTTTCAGCCTGGACCATCCACAGGCGTCTTTCACAGCTGATTCAGTGCCATGTGTTTTGCATTTTAGTGCTTGGATGTTGTGATGCCTCTGTTTAAAATGGGCCCCCAGGGACTTCCCTGGTGGTCCAGTAGTTAAGGCAGGGGACGTAGGTTTGAGTCCCGGTCAGGGAAGATCCCACATGACATGGAGCAACTAAATCTGTACGCCACAACCACTGAGTCTGTACTCTAGAGCCCGTGCACCCCCACAACAAGAGACGCCACTGTAGTGAGAAGCCTTCGCTTCACAACAAATTAAAACGGCCCCAAGTGTAGTTCTGAAATCCCATCCACTGTCCCTGGTGCAGGAGAGCCGGGGCACATCACGTGCAAGAAATCCAAGCCACGGGGGAGCTTCATGCCAACCAGAAATGCAGTGCTCTCATGTGGACCAAACCTCCAGAGACCAGGAGGGGACCTTCCCAGTCTGCCCCCGAGTCACTTGGGAAAGTGCTGAGTAGAGCAGATGGGAAAGTAGTGACATTGGTAGATTCATGAAATTTAAAAAAGAACCAAAACATTGAACAGTGTGGTTGTGAACCCAAATCAAAGAAACGTGTGGTCAGATTCCCAGGAAGATGTGAAGCTCTCTCATCCAGCGCTGGTACCCACAGGAGGGAGGTTCCAGCCCGGCACATGAGGCAGTTCTGAGTGCCCCAGGCTGCAGAAGTGTCTTTCAGATACCTGCCAAATGTTACATGGGAGAAGGATGCTGTGAGTGAGCAGGTTCCAGAACCCATGGGACGGGCTTTTTTTCCACAAAGATATTGACCAGCGAGCCAGTTTAATGCAAACAGCATTAAACTTTGATGAAAACATTGGGATCAGAGGCTCAAGGGAGCATAACCCGTCTTTGCTCCCGGAGCTGATCCTCTGTGCCTGGCAGCTGTCTGTACCTGCCTGGACCATAGATACCCCGAGACCCTGTCTCCCTGGGAGACCAGATTCCATGGGTCAGGGTCTGGATCTTGAACATCTGTGCTTCTGAAAAGTTTCCCCAGGTGATTTCAGAGTTTTAGCTGTGAGTCAGTTCCAGACTCTGGAAGCTGGTCTAAATATCACAATAGTAATAACCATCCATTCCTGCTGTTACTCAGAACCCCACCCTCGGGAAGGCTGAAGAGGGAGGGAACACATGTACACTTGTATCTGATTCACATTGTTGTACGGTGGAAACTGACACAGCATTGTAAAGTAGCTATCCTCCAGTTAAATAAATTTAAAGAAAAGCTGTTCTTCCACATCACAGCAGAAGTTCAGGTTGCTGTGCTGCTTCCAGGCATTCAGCGTGTGAGTGTGAGCGACTGTTAGCTCTCTTCCCATAGCGCTGTGAGTTTGTGCAGCCTATCTCTGAGGCTAAACCCTAACCTCACATCACTTACGTTCCTACTCATCCTGTTTCTCTTGGAGGAACCCTCTGCCTCTGGCTCCTGTGCTCTGGGTGCTGAGCTGGGAAGCCTGGCCACTGAGCTGGGAAGCCTGGCCACAGGGGCAGGTCTCAGAGCCTGTAGCAGGACCTGAGGTTGCCTGGCTCCTGAGCTCAGCTCCCCAGACGCTCAAGACATTTCTGACTCCAGTCTGCCTGTTTCTGTCCAGGCAGCGTGATGAAGCTGGAGGAACAGAAGTCGGACCTGGAGAGGCAACTGAAGACTCTGACGAAGCAGATAAAGGTGAGACGTGGTCAGAGCCAGAGCATCATTCTACCTGAGGTATCCCCGTTGACTGAGGTGTGGACACCTTTGAGACACACCCTGACGACTCTCTGGCCCTGCTTTGTATAGTAAACTTGCGGGGCCTGGAACCACAGTGTGGCCAGGAGGGAGGTTCAGGCAGCCTCAATTTCAGGGCTAGGACTCCCACACCTGCAGGTGCAGCCCCCCTGTGCCTTTTCCCAGCACCAAGATCCCAAAGCCCGTCTTTCCTATGGACACCCCTGGGCCCTGGAACTGTGGCTGGGGCGTCAGTCTGATGTGGGCGCCAACCTGGCTTTTCCAGGACGAGACGGAAGAGTGGAGGCGCTTCCAGGCTGACCTGCAGACGGCGGTTGTGGTGGCCAATGACATCAAGGTCGAGGCCCAGCAGGAGCTGCGCGCCGTCAAGCGGAGGCTGCTGGAGGAGGAAGAGAAGAACGCCCGGCTGCAGAAGGCGCTGGGGGATGCACAGACCCGCGGCAGGTGGGTCCCGGCCGCTCTCCTCCCCGAGGCTGTGGAGGTGTCTCTGCCCTCACCGAGCCTTCTCCTTCCTTCCAGGTCCCTCTGCTGCTCTGTCCCCGCCCATGGCCAGGTTATAACTAGCTCTGTGGCCAGGTTATAACGAATCCTCTGGCGAGGTTATAACTAACCCATGGCCGGTGAATAACTAACCCCATGGCCAAGTTATAACAAGCTCCATGGTAGGAACAGTCCATAGAGCCCCATGACTGCCGTTCCTGGTGATGAGGGAGCTGGTTACCATGAGGACAGAGCTCCAGTCAAGTCCTCTCTGGGGTCTGGAGGAGAGGCTGCTCTTCCATCTCCGTGTTGGTTCAGCACCCCATGTGGGTCATCCTCACTCAGTGAGAGAAGCTGGCCTGCTACACAGCCTGGCTGGTGGGTGCAGACCCCACCCACTGTCCTGGTGCAGGGTGTGTCCTTTTTTAGCAGCTCCTGTATGCCCTCTGCAGAAGAGCATGAAATAACTCACTTTATTTCAAAGGGTCAGCATGGAGAACACACATCAGGCCAATACGAGATTCCCTTCTTCTTTCGGGGGGGCGATCAGGGGGAGGACATCGCAGTCCGCATTTTCCCAACAAGCCTGTCCTAACAGCAAGCTTTCAGAGGAAGCTGTTCCCAAAGTGAGCTCAGAGTTGCTTATTGTTTAAAGTTTAAATGGCTTCCGGGCAAGATTGTCACAGTATTTTAGGCTTCAGCTCATGCATTGCTGTCTTTCCCCTGTCGGGAATAGATGTCCTTAACATTGAGGTTCTTGGTTATTAGAAGTTATTTTGAATTTTAAGATGTCTCTCAATATAAAGCACAGTAGAATTTAAAAACCCTTAGTAGGTTCTGGATATAGATTTGTACAGCTTGCAATTTATAACTGTTTTCCAGGATTGCTGGAGGCTGGATTCCCAGCCTCTGGGTCTGATGTGGTGTCGTGAATTTCATGGCAGTGGAAGGGGTAGATTTCTGCTCAAAATTCTGTTTTGATTCTCTTACCAAACTTGCTTTGGTCAATCTCGTGGCCCTTTGTTTATGAAAATCAAGATCATGACTGTGTAGTGAAACCTATACTTTCTGGCCACCAAAGCACATGAATTTTCAGTTCAGGGAGCAGCCAAGTGGGAAAGCAGATTTTGTGGTGTTCCCTGTTGAAATGACTGTGGGTTGTTCTGGTTTACTGTGGTGTCTGCTTTTGTTTGCTTGTCCATGTGCCTTGGTTTTCTATTGTGTGTCTTTGGAGGAAGAACCACATCATAACTTGCGTTGCTTCATATATACGTCATCTCACAGATAAACAGTGAAAGACAAGCCCTGAGTGTAAGATGTGGCCCTCAATAAGTTATTGTATAGATTCTAAGAAGCAGGTCAGATTATATATACAAGCCTGATGTCACAGGACACCTACATGTAGCTTGACCACGTAGGGCCCCCCGTTTGCTTTAGCCAGCATTTTCTAACTTAAGGGCACTTTTTTTAAAAACACAGTACATTTCTCTTTTGATTTTCCAGTGATTTGCAAACCTACCTCCCAAATACAGCAGGTTAATCCCTTGTCACACAATATTTCAAAATTCGAGAACTGACACATTACGGAACCTATGCCATCAGTGGGTTTCTTGGCCGTCATTGCATCAGGCCACCCTCCAGACACTTGCCAGAGTGGTTTCTTACCAGGCTCTGGCCGCCCTGACCAGCTGCCTCTTCTAAGTGTTGGCCTTGGAGAAGTTACTTGCCGGCGGCCCTGCCTCTCCCTGAACACACCACCTGAGCCAGACCTGGAACCAGCTCCCACCCTCCGCGGTCCCGGATCAGCATAGTGCTTCCATCTTGGTGCCTGAGTTCTTGACTTTGACAGTCACCTAACGAGAACTCAGAAGTCATCCTTGGCTCAGCCATAGCCAAAGAATGTGCAGAAAATTCTAACGAGGTCCTCCAAGTATTAGTACAACAAGAGAAGGTAAGAGCATTGTAGGAGAAGCACCTGGATCGTGACTCCAGGTGGACCAATTCGCCTTGTCATCAGCTGGCTGTCAAGAGAACACAGGCCAGCAGGCGGGTGGGTGGCAGGCCTGGGTGTGAGGACGAGTTAGCATTTGTTCCCAAGAACTCAGTACCTAAAATAGTGGAACGTTATTTAGCATACTATTTTTAGATGACTCTAAAACTTAGCTCATTAGCTATCTTCAGCCCTGTGAAGTTTTCAGAGGTATTTTTATTTTGGAGTCAGAGTAATTGATGTTAAGATACATGGCACAGTTAGGCTCTGATCTCACCTTTGCAGGTTTTCTTCCCAGACCAAGCGCCTTCGTCTCTTAAATGAGGAGGTAAGAGTAGGTCAGGTTTTAAGGCCCACCCCCGACCAGGCTCCACTGTTTTCTGAGACGAGTTGATGGGCTGAGCTTTCTCTGATGGAGAGTCATGGACTTGCATGCCCACTGAACCATCTTCCTGACAGAAGCCTGGGGTCTCCCTTACATATGGCACCTCCACACGAGGTTATGGACCTCATCTTTCTCTTCCAGAAATCTGAACAAGCCTGTGTAGTTTTTGTGGACCTGAAAGTGGGCAGTTTTGCCAGACACATAAATTATTGGATGAAAGGATCATGAATAACTTTTTCAACTCTGACTTTTTCTTGTTTTGAACCATTAAGGGAAATACAATGAAATTAAAACTTTCATCGAAATTGAAACAACAGATATTCTTCCTGAAAAGTTGAGTCCTTGGGCCTGGCAGTTTTAGAGAACACACATGCAACTCAGCTTACTGCCTCGATGGGCCACACGCAGCCTCTCTAACAAAAGACCCTGTCAGTGAGACATGCATGACATGGGTGTCTCAGACCAAAGCAGGGACAGACCTCTGTGTGTCTGCGCTTACCGTGAAACTGTTAAAACCGTTGTTTGCAGGGGACTTACTCGATTTCTGCTGTAGTTATTGTGTGACACCAATGAGCAGCCATGGGAAACATCTTAAAGAGCTAAACACGCTGAAATGTCTGTGCATGATTAGCTGTGCCAGCTTCCAAACTAGGACATTTCAGGTGCACGATGCGTCAGCCTGTGCTTCTGGTTCTTGCCTTGCCGCCCCTGAAGCCAGCAGCATGCAGCCTGTCACTGCCAGCCTCCCTGGGGTCAGCTGTTAATTCTGTGTGTGCGCCTGCATTCTGACTTTGGTTGTGTGCCTCTGTGCGCCCTGTGTTGTTCTCACAGATGTAACATGTCACACCGCTCGCTGGGTGTCTGGGGCTGTCACTGGAAGGGAGGTGGGGCATTGGAGGTGTAGCTTCCTGGGTCCCTGGGATTGTCGACATGTCCAACCCCCTCCCCATCCCCACCTTGGGGAGAGGCCAGTTCTCAAGAGGATTCCCGCACACTTTCTGAGCAGACCTCACATTCATACCTCCAACTGTTGGGCTGCTGGCATTTTATTTGGCCTCGGGGCAGAAACTGGCCCTCCAGTATCTCGGCAAGCATCACCCATTTAGTCGCACAGACATGCATTTTCATAGCTTAGCTTTGCACGTGTGGCATCAGAGAAGCCACCTGTAGTTCTGCAGACTGCGTCTGCTGGCCTGCTGCCCGGCCCTGTCTACAGATTCACTTTGAAAAGTGAGCCGAGGACGTGTGCCTCCCCGAAGCCTTTAACACTTGTGTGCCGTGCCAAGTCACTCAGTTGTGTCCGACTCTTTGCGACCCCATGAACTATAGCTCACCAAGCTCTTCTCTCTGTCCATGGGGTTCTCCAGGCAACAATACTGGAATGGGTTGCCGTTTCCTTCTCCAGCACGTGTGTACACAGCACGTGTGTATCATAAAAGAAGTCCTTTTTCTTTTTTACTCTTAACTGTAGGACAGTAGAAGGACCCACAGGCCATTCTGTCAGGGGCCTGATGTGATTGGTCTCCGTCATCTCTGCCGACACCCTTGTCTATCAGCAAAGGTCTAGTGGGAGGAGCCTGTTCATGGCATTCTTTCTGTCTGAAGACCTCTTGACTTCTGCAAGGGATGGGAAAAGTCGAAATCTAGGTGTGCTGATCCTGTTCTGGATCTGAGCTGTGCCCCTGGACACTGCCAGCTATCAGTTCTTGTGTGTAGACTGCAGTCGTGTTACATGGAGTAACCCCTTTACCAGCCTGTGCCTCCTGTTTCTATCTTCCAGCTCCATGGTCTCTGTCAGCTAGCAGAGCAGGTGGAGGAGGAGAGGCCGCCCAGCCCTGCCGCGATGGGGAGCCACAGCCATTTCTGTGTGAGAGGGGACATGTGTAGGGGAGGAATGCCCTTTTCATAAACAACCAAACGGTCTCCTTAGAACAGCCATTGTCTTGAGCAGTCATTGCCAGCAAGTCTCTCTGCCTTTTTTTTTTTTTTTTTTTTTGCATTTTGGAATCAACTCTGCACAAAGATGATCCTTCCCTCTGATTTTCTCCCTATTTCTTCTCAGAAGATTCAGCAGTCTTTGAAGCACAAAATGAAATTGTTCTAAAAACAAAAGACAAAAAACACAAAGTACGAGTCTGTCGTGAAAACATTTTTTTAGAGGCAGCCAGGGTGCTGAGTTGGAGAAGGCAATGGCACCCCACTCCGGTACTCTTGCTTGGAAAATCCCATGGATGGAGGAGTCTGGTAGGCTGCAGTCCATGGGGTCGCTAAGAGTCGGACACGACTGAGCGACTTCACTTTCACTTTTCACTTTCATGCACTGGAGAAGGAAATGGCACCCCACTCCAGTATTCTTGCCTAGAGAATCCCAGGGATGGGGGAGCCTGGTGGGCTGCCGTCTGTGGGGTCGCACAGAGTCGGACACAACTGAAGCGACTTAGCAGCAGCAGAGTGCTGAGTGAGGTCTGTGGCTTTGCATGTGCAGAGAGAACACAAACCAGGCCACACTTTACCTTTTGGAGTTTATTTTTATGCTTCCTTTTGAATACGGTATCCGATAAGCTTGAAATTAACACTAGTTTAGGTGAAATAGGAAGCTGTCCACGTGACATCTCTGAAGACGTTAGAAAGCCCTACTTCCCCCATGTCAAGCCTTGATTTCGCCTCTTCAAGCTGAGGTCTGACTTCCTCACCTAGTCCAGAACAAGCCACTGCCACGTGTTGGGCTGACTTCAAAAATCTCTTTGGGGTTCTGTTAGATGTTTGCTTGATCATAAAGGCTGTGGTTGAATCAGACACTTCCACGTGGTGACAGTGCTGATCAGAACTGCATTGAGAACTCACGAGCATTGGCAAAAGCCTCGTGAGTAAGCTCACCTTGGAAACTAAAAGACTTTTCCAGTCCAGAATCATGTAACTCAGAGGGATCCAAGGTTCAAAGTGAGACTGTAAACTGTTGGAAGTGCGTCCATTTGTGAAGATGTAAGACCAGGTCAGCAGCCTCCGCCAGGCAGAGACCACTGCATCCCTCGTGTGAGGAGCATCTGGACCATCAGCTACTGTATAGGAGACGAGACGAGATAGGACTTCCTGTCTGCTCCGCAGAAACCTAGGCAAACTGGTCATCTCAGGAAGACTTTGGTGGGGGGGGGGCGGTCACTAGAAGACTCAACTTGAGAGGTCACTGTCCTCTCTGTAAGAATAGTTTCGATACCCGCTGGAATTGTCCTTGTGGGATAGGAATTTATATATCTGTAAGTTTACCTCGGACTGAAAGTCCTTATGATGATATAAAATTTACTTGCCTGGTGTTTTCAAATATAAACAAGAAAAACACAACTTCAGCTTCAAATGCACAGCTGTCTCTACCCCACATATTTTGATCTTTCTTGGGAGACTGTTGACTATTTTTATATATAAGTGTTTATGAAGTGCTAAATAAATATGTAATTATTTAGAAGAGTCTGTTGCCTGATTTTTCACCCCTGGCAGGACCTCCAGGACACTTTGTTCCCAGTTTTCTGGCACGTGTAGTTTCAGAACTTAAAAGCCACATCAGATGACTAGAACCAAGGCAGAAGCAAAGCTGCATTTTCAGTACACTTTGTAGACAGGAGGTTGACTTTTAAGTGCAAATGATTTCATTATTGGGAATAAGAGGGCAAAGAGCAAAGATACTAATTTTGCATAAATGAGTTTTTAATTAAAAAGTTTTAACTGTCAGAAATTACAGTACATGGAATTTGAGGTCCAGAGTTGTCTTGTTGAAATCTAAAAACAGATTGTTTGGTGATTGACTGTATTGGATTTCTTCTTAATTGTGAAGTATTATTTAGGTGAACTCATAATAAAATGGAAGTGTTAAACCCCTCTGGTAGCATCCTGGAAAGCAGTCAGTGTCAGCAGCGTTCTCCGCCCATGGAACTGAAATCCCACATTGACATCGTTCATTTCATCCATTTTCAGAAAAACTTTCCCAATACGCCCTTGTTCCTTTTTCTCTTAAGCTAGTTCCCCTTGAAAATATTTTCCTGCCCTTACGAGATTGCTAATAACACTCAGCCTTTCATTTTACATTGTCACCTTTTGTTTATTCTCTTGGTTTTATTGCATTCTCAAGGCAGAGGCTTTTCAGTGTCTGAGTCTGTTTCTTGTCCTTTATTTACACATCTGTTCTCCCTCACGTGCAGTGAATCTCTTCATCTTACACCGTGAGATCTGTCCCTGCATCGGGGCCTGTTTTTGCCTATCACTTATTCTTGCTTCAGCAGATCCAAGTGTGTTAGGACCTGTTCTCTGCCCAGGATCAGTGTCTGGATTCTGTCTTCGTCTGTGCTCACTCTGCCCAACCACTCTTGAAATCTTGTATCTTAAGCTAGAGGAGAGACTCTTTAAGGTAAATCTCTGCTGAATGTCAGAGAAAGAGGCGATGAAAGAAATGCAGCAGAAAAGGTGCCAGTGAGGAAATTCACCAGTGTCCAGTTTTTTCTCTGTTTGGCGCAGGTGGCATATGGGAGCTGGCTTTGGGGGTCTGTTTTGCTTGGTCATTATCCGTTTTAGGCATGTCTGGTGGCTTTTTGCTACCGTTGTTTGTGCCGCGGATCAACCACCCTGGCCTCCTCAGATGGTTGTGTCTCAGTGTTCCTGACCTTTTGTGGGAGGAGTGCTCCGCGTGTCCTCCAGGTGCCGCTCCCCAGCTGGCCCTCCCTCTAGGACCAGAGCTGGGAGGGAGTCGGTGGGCTGTCCTGCACCTTCACTCTCCTTGCAGAGGAATTAGGGTGAACTGGTAGTATTTTCTTCCCCACTCATTCTCTGTGTAGCTGAAATTCTTCACAGTCTGAGGCCTGTGCATGCCATCAGTAGCTTCAGGGGCCGGTGCAGGATTTTTACGAAATGTTCCTGTGGTTCTTAAATTGCCATGTTGCCCTGGTGGTTTTTATTGTCCTAGAAATGCTTACGTTGCAATTCAGAAGTGAAATTCAGAGGACACTTGACACCTGAGACAGAGTGCTTCCCGATTCCTGTCTCATGTGGATCTGCAGACTTCTTTCAGAGTGTCTTGTGTATAACTGAAGATACAGTTTGGGATGAGTACCTTACAGGTGGAGATATGGGAGAGCAAAGACCTGGAGGAAGGACAAAGAGGAACAGAGCTCCAGACATCCAGGCTTTGGTCCGGAAACCAGGCGGGGTGCGGGGAGTCTGTGCAGCACCGGGAGGGCCTGGGCTGGGCTCCGTTCAGTAGCTGAGAAAAGAGCCATCATGAACAGATCATCAATGTGCCCAGTTGGCGGTCTTTACAAACCTTGATCTGGTGATTGTGAAGACAGCAGTGGTATAATGCGATGTTTCCCAAAAGTCATTAACATTTGAATATTTTAGAACAAATTGCACACAAGAACTCACGTGTCCTTGGAGCAAAACTGACAGCAACGCCAAGCAGTGTCCTGTGTGATGACACAAGAGCTGTAGAAAACCAACAGTGCCTAAAGATCCTGTTCCGTAACCTAGCAAGGAAAGTAGTGCATTAGGGAGGTTGCTCAGTCCTCAGTCATGTCCGGCTCTTTGTGACCCTGTGGATTGTAGCCCACCAGGCTCCTCTGTCCCTGGGATTTCCCAGGCAAGAATACTTCCCAGGTGGTTCAGCAGTGAAAAATCTGCCTTCCTCTGTAGATTACAGAGTTCTTACTCTTCCTCTGAACAGAGGAGAGGTCATATTTTGTTTATTGCTGGACTTGTTACTGGTTGATCCAAAACCATCTGAAGACAGGCTGGTGTCCCTGCTTAGGATTAAAGTGCTGATGAGATCAACAGCATTCTTAATGACTCTGTTCTGTAATTCTTCATTTCAGGCTTTGTTTTGTGGCTCCCAAGACACACTCACACATGCACATACCCACACACATGCACACATGTGCAAACACACGCACACACATAGCCGTTACATAATGGGGTGGGTCTTTAGTCTCATAGCATCTCTAATCTACTTAAACTCCTTGCAGGGTTACCTCACCCTACTTCTTGCTGGCCCAGCCCAGCAGACAGAAAGTACGGAGCGTTGCCCACCATTCCTGCAGGCAGGCGAGGTGGGAATGATTCCAGCATCCTTACTCTTAGGCTTTGGAAGGAGTCCTGTATCATCTGATGTTGTGAATCACATAGAAGCTTAAGTAGTTGAAGGGAACACCTCAGCAGAATGTCGGATTCCCCGTTTTATTCTTATTAAATTATCAAGGAGTGAAATGAACGTGGGCTTTTTAAAACAACCTTCTTTGGTCGGGTGCCCTAAATCTCCCCAGTCCCTGAGAAGGCAGATCATGTACCTAGACGGCTAAGAAGGTGCCCACTTTCTCACGTTCCTGAGAATGGCCAGGACAGAAATGAGGGGTTTTCCTCCGCCTGTACCTAACCTGATTGCACTCTTTCTGCATGTTCACCATCTGATTTTGTCCTACGTGACATAACAGGGAAGGTAACCAAAACCAACCCTATTTGATGTGAAAAAAAAAAAAAAGAAAAAAACAACCTTACCCATTTCTGAAACACCTGATGTTGTTGTTCAGTTGCTCAGTCATATCCAACTCTTTGTGACGCCACGGGCTGCAGCACTCCAGGCTTCCCTGTCCTTCACCATCTCCTAGAGCTTGCTCAAATGCATGTCCATTGAGTTGGTGATGCCATCCAACCATCTCGTCTGTCGTCCCCTTCTCTTCCTGCCCTCAGTCTTTCCCAGCGTCAGGGTCTTTTCCAATGAGTCAGCTCTTTGCATCAGGTGGTCAAAGTATTGGAGCTTCAGCATCAGTCCTTCCAATCAACGTTCAGAGTTGATTTCCTTTAGGACTGACTGGTTTGATCTCCTTGCAGTCCAAGAGTCTTCTCCAACACCACAATACGAAAGCGTCAATTCTTTAGCACTCAGCCTTCTTTATGGTCCAGATCTCATATCTGTACATGACTCTCTGATACTAACTTCACAGAAAAGTCATTTGTTAACTGATTTTTTTTTTTCTCAAAAGAAGGTAAATACAAAAGTGTAGGGCAATGTGATTTAAAGTGTGTTTTAAGTTCTGTTTTTCCTAAATTTATCCTACTCATGTTGATTACGAAGCAACAGGAGGAAACTTTGAGAATCAAAGACAAGTCAGTTCAACCACGGAAGCTTCCGAGTAGCCAGATTTCTTTCAAAAAAGATCAGTAAATAAATATTTTAAACTTCCATTAACCTTTTTAAAATATGCTGCCAGAAGTATTCTGAGCTATTCTCATAAATTAGTCATCTTCTTGCAAAACAGCTGTAGCAATTTGATATAATAAAAAGAGCAGTGATTTAGAAATTGGAAGTTGGGCTATGTCTTGGCTCATGCTCAGGGAGGTTAAGTGACAAGCTAACGTCCCCTGGATGAGGAAGATTGACCCAGACGGTCTATCTTTAAGAGGCTCTTCCATGAGTCTGGGGGCTTGCCTGGTAGCTCAGCGGTAAAGAGTTTGCCTGCAATGCAGGAGACCTGGGTTTGATGCGTGGGTCAGGAAGATCCCCTGGAGGAAGAAATGGCAACCCACTCCAAGATTCTTGCATGGGAAATCCCGTGGACAGGGGAGCCTGGCGGGCTACATCCATGGGGTCACAGAGTCAGACACGACTGAGCAACTAAACAACAGTCCGTGAGTCTGTGCTCCAGCTTGGAGACCACAGGGAAGATTGGCCACGATTGTGCAGGAGAGCTCAGGAGAACCATTGCCCCACAGGGAGTTGCAATATTGTTCCATAGCATGGTTACCATTCCTGTTCCTAGGGGTGGGATAGTTCATGTATGAGTCAGGACTCTGATGTTTCTGGAGATGGCAGCCTTGTGGGTTTAAGCAGAAGGGGCTTGCAGGATTGCTGGGGGCCCTCTGGAGAAACAGACCCAGGCCTAGCCTCCAGAAACAACTCTGGAAGTTACCACACACACAGCTGGGTTTCTAGGAGAGTGGCTGCCTCCCCTGAATGGGAACCTGACACCAGGAACCTGCCGGCCCGGTCTGAAGCTGCCACCAGTTTCCAGCAGCAGGAGCACCTTGTCTCTGCTTCCATCCATCTCAGCGTAGTGAATGCCTTGTGCCCTGCCTCTCATCCACAACTCAGGAGTCTACATCTGGCCCAGTCTTCCTGGCCAGTGGGGTCTAAGCCTTTATCTGAGATCTTCCTTGCAGGGGGTGGGCTCCTGAGGTGTCATCTTTCCAGCCTCTGTGCATCAGATGGGGGTTGGAATTCACACAACTCACCAACCTGTTGTATCCACCGTGGACAGTAAGATAACTATTTCATGATAAATAACAGTTTTTTTTTATATATTTATAGTTTACAGAATAGACATACATCCTTTTCATTTAGCGCTCACATCAAGTCACTCCATATATAAAAATGCTGTCTCTGGTCGTTCCTGAGAAAATGTCTCTGATAAAAATTGAGTGGTTATTTCCTGGAGATGCAAAGCTAATACAGAGAGCAGGATTTTCAGTTTGGGTTTCTCCTCCCAGACTCATTCTTCTCTGCGTTGGCTGTTTTTATCTGTGTTCTTCCCCGAATGGGTACGTCCTCCAGCTTTTCAACCTGATTTACTCTTTGCCGTGCAGACCAGTGAAGGAAGAGCCCGAGCCCTCGGAGGCAAACGCTCCTGGCCGGTGGCCCAGCACCTACATGAACAGGACTCCTCCAGCACCTTCAGAGTCTGCAACCACTGTGAAGTCCCTCATCAAGTCATTTGACTTGGGACGACCAGGTATTGTGTCATTTTGTTTGATAAGCAAAACTCAAATTCAGACCATAGCCTCATGGATCCAGCCTGTCTCCACTGCCCTGTCCCCACATTGGTGCAACCAGGGGTCCCTTCTCAGACTATCCACGTGCAGACATGGTGTGCAGTGCTCGCTGAGGCTGCATGAGACGACAGAGGGGAGTTGGCTCTTCTCTCCTCCCAAACTTCCCTTCAGCTCCTGCCGTACCCCTTTCCTTTTCTTCCTCTCTGTCCATTAAATCCAGGTCACTGCTGGTTGCCTTTTTACCATCTCATGAGGATTAGCAGGGTTGGCCAGAGGCTTGTCTCCTGGGAAAGGAGGCGCTGGTTCCATGCATTGGGCTGTCTGGCTGGCACCTAATACAATCTGTCATTCCTGATTGTGGGACATTCCCAGCTTTTCCTGAAAATGTCTCCCTGACCCACAGCTCACTTTTGTTTGCCATTATCTGCATATGAGAAAAACGGATCTCTACATTGTCTACCCTGAATTTTCATGAGCGCTGTTCTTAGAAGGAACCTGTATCCAAAACACACTGTATGTCTTCCCTTGATTGCATCAAATATGCTCATTGTACCAGGGGCCAGAGTAACAGCCAGTCCTAGGACGTTGTGTCTGCTGAAACAGTTTGCGGCTGAATTGGATTAAGATGAGCCTGCAGAGACGGGATAATACGAAGGCCCAGTGACATTTGATTGTGAAGGTGGAAAAGGAAAGAACAGTGTGGTTTGTCTAAGAGTGTCTTCTTGCCCGTGGCTGCCTGGTTACCTGTACGTTCTCCTGCTCCTTGTGTGTCCTTGACTAAGACCAGCCCCCATCTAGTTAACCCCCGACTCACTCCCCAGTTCAGCATGAGTCTAGACCAGAAGAGGGTGAAAGAGCATCAACAAGGCAGGAAGTATTATTTGCTGTTTCGAACTGGAACAGCCTAGAAACATCCTGGCTCTTTTCTTGGCAGGTGGAGCTGGGCAGAATATTTCTGTCCACAAGACCCCCCGCAGTCCCCTGAGTGGGATCCCTGTGAGGACGCCCCCAGCTGCCGCTGTTTCTCCAATGCAGGTATTGCCCATAGGGTGCAGGTGGGAGCCTGTGTCACGTAGTTACCCAGGCAACAAAAGGGTACCCAGTTCGTTTATTTTGAGGTACACTGATCATCTTTTTTGTTTATTTATTTATTAATTTTTGCCATGCCACGTGGCATGTGGGATCTTAGTTCCCTGACCAGGAATCAAACCCAGGCCCCCTGCAGTGGAAGTGATGAGTCTTAGCCACTGGACTGCCAGGGAAGTTTCTGAATATTGTTTTTAATAGGCCTAAAATAATAATAATGAAGCTTTCATCAAAAATTCTGCTCCAGTGCCTGGTGAGGGTCTGAGAGAGACGCTGTAAGCATCATACAGTTTTGTTGATGCCTCTTTCTTGGTTTTCCATAAGATGACACTATCAAAGTTTTCAGTTAAGTGAAGATTGTGTTTTTTATACTAGAGTGGGCATTGATCTTTTTCTCACATTTTTTTTTAATGCCCAGAGAGACTGCTTGCAATTTATAAATTCTTAAGGATTCACTGCATTAACCCTGTGTTGTGTTTGCCATCTCCTAAAGGTCTCAGACCAAAACTCCCTGGTATTTCTAAGAACAGGGCTTTTGATGTCACTAGCAGCACTCAGGGTTCTGCCTCTATGGAGCTGAGGTTGATGTACTTGTCAACAAGCTCTGTTGTCTGACATCCTTGGTAGTACGTCTATTGTTTGGGATCTCTTATGCTTTAAAAGAAAAATTTTATTTTATTTTTTTACTTTTTCATCCTTGAAGGTAATTCTACCACCTTCTATGTAAAACCAAATACAAGTTGTTTATTTTTTATGATAATCATTGTTTATTTAGTACAAGTAAAAGAGGTCATGCTTCATTTTCACCTATTTGTATTGAGCTATAACACAAGTTTGCTGGTAGATGTTTAACAACTGGCTGTTTAGGAGAAAGAGCCCTGATTTGTGGCGTTTGCCAGTTTCTCTGATGTCAGTGTTCCCATCATTGCTGATTTCTTTATCCACTCATCTGTTAATAGACATTAAGGTTGTTGCCACATCTTGGCTAATGTGAATAATGTTACAGTGAACATGGGTGTGCAAATATCCCTTCAAGACCCTGTTTTGTGTTCCTTGGGTAACCACCCAGAAGTGATATTGCTGGATCACATGGTAGTTCTGTTTTTATGTTTCTGAGCAACCTTCCTGCTGTTTTCCATATAACCTACCAACAGTACACAAGTGTTCTGATTTCTCACATCCTCACCAATACTTGTTTTTTCTATGGTTTTCTGCAATGACCATCCTCACAGGGGTGAGGTGATACCTCATTGTGGTTTTGATTTGCATTTTCCTAATGATTAGTGATATGGAACATCTTTGCGTGTGCCTGCTGGCCATTAAAAAAACAGTATGTTTACACACGTCCTTGAATATACATAGAATATTCCAGGAAGATGTTCACAGATGTGATGAGTAATAGTTGCCCCGGGGAGAAGGGGGTGATGGGAGCGAAAGGGAGACTGTGCTTTCACTCCGTGTCCTTTCTGTTCCTTTTGAGGATCCTGCCAATTGTGTCTCAGCCCACTCCCATATTCTTGCCTGGAGAATCCCAAGGACAGAGGAGCCTGGCAGGCTGCCGTCCATGGGGTCGCAAAGATTGGACATGACTGAGCAACTGAGCAAGCTTGCATGCATGCACTCCAGTTGCATTTATTACCTGTCCAGTTAAAGCAGTTGTTTTAAAAGGCACCCCCTGGTGATTCTAATGAGCTTGAGAACTATCGTATGTACACACACAAGCACGTACAGACACCACTTGTTCCTGGTGTGACTGGTGTGATGCCTTTTGGTTTCAGAGGCATTCTGCCTTCAGCGGTACTCGGCCAGCCAGCAAAGGAGTGACTCAACGCTTGGATCTCCCAGACCTTCCCCTCTCAGGTAAATCACTGTAGCACATTATTGGCCAGAGACATATTAATACATCTTTTGTTACCCAAATGTTATTGACCAGAGTGTTTCAGTATTCACTTACATAACAAATTGCCTGCTACGGGCGATTTTCTGTGAAAATCCCCTGGTCACTAAAGAGTTAAATAGAAAGTGCTTTTGACTTTGTGTTGTAAGGTGAACTTTTCTTCTCTCCTTTGCATGAAACTGAGCTTAGAAAAAGCTCATTTGTTTGTTGCAAATGATTCAAACTCTGAATATGTGTATTATGGCCGTGAGATCCCAGTTGTGTCCTGCTGGCTACAGGGTGCCTGAGTCTGGGAGAAATGTCAGGCTCTGGATGTCTTTTGCTTGTTTTACTAAATCTCAAGAGCATATCTCATCTTTAAAAGTAACTATTTTGAGAAAAAACTCTTATCTTCAGAGCTATTGCTCCCACAATTCCTAATATATGCCTGAGATCTTTGTCTTTGAGTGTAGACCTTTTCCTGTTGCTATGCCTTGTTTTTAAAAATTTAAATCCCCATGATGAAGCACCGCTGTGTCAGCAGGCCTCACGTGTCCCATTTTTGCTCCTTCTGCACCTGCCATGCCAATGGCTGATGTGAGGGAGCCATGGAGTGGGGACTGGGGCAGATGGCATGGACTTGAACCTTGGCCCTGCCACTTACAGTCTGGCTCTGGTGTGGTAATCCCAGCCCCTGGTGCTGTGGTTCCCTCGTCTCTGAGACAGAAGTCCTGTGGTCAGCCTCTGGGATGGCTTGGAGGATTGAGTGAACCCAGCCAGGCTGGTGCCAGAGCCTCGGAGGGACTGACTTTTGCCACCTGCCAGAGCCCCAAGACCTTGGCTGGGGTTGCCATTGTATAGAATGTGCACTGGGAGACGGATACATGTGTGTGAGGTCACTGCTGTGAGAAAACACAGAAAGAACACTGACTACCTGGTTCTTCGTGCCTGGAAAAAGGAGTTGTTGTTCAGTCACTAAGTCGTGTCCGGCTCTTTTGACCCCATGGACTGCAGCACGCCAAGCTTCCCTCTCCTTCATCATCTCCCAGAGTTTGCTCAAACTCATGTCCATTGAGTCGATGATGTCATCCAACCATCTCGTCCTCTGTTGCCCCCTTCTCCTCCTGCCCTCAATCTTTCCCAGCATCAGGATCTTTTTCAATGAGTCGGATCTTCGCATCAGCTGGTCAAAGTATGCCTCAGCTTCAGCACCAGTCCTTCCAATGAATATTCAGGGTTGATTTCCTTTAACATTGACTGATCTGATCTGCTTGCCATCCAGGGAAGAAGGAGCAAAAGCCAGAAACCTAGACCACATAGAGAGAAATCCTTTATTTTTCTAAGTGTAAAACAGTTTCTGTGACACTGAATAAAAAAGGAAACCCACTCTTCTCATTTTTGATCATGGTCGAGCACAGATTTATCCGTAAAACAGTTGTTTCTGTGACTGTAAACTCTTTCACCTCACCAACTTATTTTTTTCCCTTCTGAATTTTGTTTTCTTTTTTCCTGGACTTAATAAGATTTTATTTTAGCCTTAGATAAACACTGACATTGAGAATTTAAAGATGACTTTGGCCCTTTCCTTGCATTTTACAAGTGAAAGGCTCAGGTCCTAAAGAGCTTAATCAATTTACAAGAGCCACACACTGCTTGTGAGGAGCCTGGAAATGACCTGCTTTCCAGCCAGCCTGTAGCGTCATGTCCCTAGAAGCTGCAGGACCAGGGTTAATGCACTGTTTTTTGTTTTTCCCTTTAGTGATGTAAATGCTGTGATTCTCTGCTCTTCCCACCTCATTAGCCACACTCCCAACCTGACCACCATAATTGATGCTAATAGCTATACAAGTGTTGTTTTCCCCCGCTGTTTATGGCCTCGAAGGAGGGGACCGTGGGCTCAGCCTGGTCGCTGGCTGCTTGTGGCATCGAGCAGGTGACCAGGTTCCCACTCCCGAGTCATCTGTATGTCCAGCTAGACAGTTGCAGGAGTCTTCTCCCAATCTGTACCTCAGTGGTCCTCTAGGAAATAGCCTCAAGGGGGTTCAGCCTGTTTCCTTAGCTATTTTGCCTCAGACTACAGTGACAGCAGAGACGAGCCTCAGAAGAAATGTTCTCACTGATTCCTAGAGAGCCAGGACCTGTGGCTGGCATGACATCCTATCCAATGAAGTGGGCCTCATTCCTGGTGCCCAGCGTTTCTACCTGATGACCTACCAGGCGTCTTCCTGCCACACCCTCGCCCAAGTGCCCATCAATAGAACATGGGCTTTTCCTAGGGACAGGCTGGTCTGGTGGCCCTGACCCTGTTGCACCTGCGGAGGCTCTTAGGAGCAAGGCCTCTGGTCAGTGCGCTGCTGGTGCCATCCTGAAGCTCAGAGTAACTGTTGAACAAGGGCAGCTTGGCATTGGTCCCTGTGGATCATGGAGCTGGTCCTGCCTGGATAGTCCTTTCTAGAAAACACCATGTCCCTATTAGCATTTTTATCACCCAGCCCAGAACATGTTATGTGTGTATCTCTATCTGAATCTGGGGTGTGGTAAAGAATCAGCCCGCCAACAATGGGGTTCAACGGGATTGAACGAGACGTGGGTTCAATCCGTGGGTCGGGAAGATCCCCTGGAGGAGGGCATGCAACCCACTCCCATATTATTGCCTGGAGAATCCCATGGACAGAGGAGCCTGGTGGGCTACAGTCCATGGGGTCGTGCAGAGTCCGACACACCTGACCTGACCCAGCACACGGAGATGATTTACAGTGTTGTCTTGGTCTCAGGTGTGCCGCACAGTGATTCAGTATCTGTTGTGTGTTCTTTTATACAATTTTAGAGGAGTGTAGCTGGTGTACAGTGTGTGCTGGTTTCAGGTGTGCTGCACAGTGACTCGGTGCCTGTTGTGTGCTTGTACACGACACTGATGTGAGGACTGAGTGTAAGTACTGGACAGTGTGACCTTTCCAGTCTCTTCTCCTCCAGGACAGTAATCATATTGTTGTCCCCACAGATCTCCTGAAAGGAAGAGCTGAGGACCTGAAGCCAAACCCTTATCTCCGCAAGAGCCCCTCTCTCGAGTCCCTGAGCAGACCCCCTTCTCTGGCCTTCGGGGGCTCCAGGCTGCTGGGCACCTCCCCTGGGGGCTGGAAGCCGCAGAGCAAACTCAGGTACCCATCAGAGCCTGTACCTCCCACCTTTGCAGCACCACACCAGCTATTCTGGCAATTTATAAGGCTCCAGCCAGAAGTATCTTCCTTCTGTCCTGTCATGCTTCTCCTCCTCGGTCCACCCTCCCCTGAGGTTGCAGCCCACTCCCGGTAGCACGGACACCCCCTTTTCGGCCTGTGCTGTCTGACCTCCATTTGTATTTAATTCCCTGCTACACACTGTGTGTGCTTTTGCCTCACTTGGACTGTAATTTGGTGGACAGCAAATACTTCATCCTGACGCTTGGATCGCTCTCAGCCCCTCGTGTTGTGCTGCACAGAGCTGCTCACTCAGTAAATATTTACGAATAGGCAGGTGGATAAATGCACAAAATTGGCTACTTGAGGAGTAATGGCTTTTTAACAAACATTAGAACTACCATTATGAGTATTAGAAAAGGGTTTTATAAAAGTCTGAACACCTCAGTTCAGCCATTGTCAAATCTTTGGGTGTGGTCTGTTTCTGGACCCAAATAGATGAAGTCATATCTTTCAGAGGTTTAATTTAAAGCCCCAGTTGTTACATTTCTGTCTTGTTTATGTACAGGGGATTTAAATAATCAAAACAGGTTTTCAGGACCAGAATTAGTGCTATCCCAAAATTATTCTTTTTTTTTTTGTACCAGAAATGCATACAAACAGACTATGTGTATTTTTCCATACTATTTATATTATACCTTCATCGTAAAAGGTTAAATTAGTGAGGCTAATTTATTATTTCAATTTTATATTCATGTCATTGAGACAAGCTGATAATAGAAATTTACTTTGGTAATTTTCGTATTATTATTATTGCAGTCATGTCTATTTTCTTCTTCTTTTTTTTTTAAGAAAACTGGTAAATGTTTCGTTTATTAAGACACTCTTTTCCAAGCCTTCATTTTAGTCTTCCCTAATTTGTCATGCCTAGAAATTTGGCTCTCAGTGATGAATTAAGACCAGGCATGGTGAACACTTGCAAAGTCACAATAACTTCATTGTTAATGGTGACACTGACCATATAAACTCCATTCCCATCACCTCCCATAAGCAACTAGTCTGGGGTTTTTAAAATGCTCTTCCAGTATTCCTTGTATATGTTATTGTAGAAGTAGGTTGTAGCTTCGTAACATGTACTGTTTTCTATAGGTGTCTTTAATTTAAATGACGCTATACTTAATAAATAAAAGGCTAGAAGGATAGAGCAGCAGATGGATTAAAAAAAAAAAAACCCTCACAAGACTCCTGAAAGCCAGGAAGCACAGTTCCCTTTCTGCTTCATACCGTGAAATTTAATAAAAACGTGCTGTTAATGGGGCTGGTGGGCGATTTCTTTAGAGTCTCATTGGACAGACCTTGACTTTTGCTTTTCACATCTAGTTAGTTATTTTCTGTGTATTTGTGGACTCTAAACGTCAGCATCTCCACTTTCTAACTAGTGTGGAAAGAAGAGACCCTCTGGCGGCCCTGGCCCGGGAATATGGCGGCTCCAAGCGCAACGCTCTCCTCAGGTGGTGCCAGAGGAAGACAGAGGGCTACGCGGTAAGGCCAGGGGCCGTCAGCGTCCAGCAGGCTTGGGCGGGCGGCAGCCTGTGTCCTGCATGTGCACCGGCCGGGGCAGGCCCGTGTGCCTGTTGGTGTCGGCTCTGTTCTTCCAGGCGGGGCTGCTGGCGGGGGGGCGGGGGCAGGGTAGGACCCCGAGGACCCATCACAACTTCCAGCAGACGTGACCTCACTGTGGGCCTGCATCCCCTAGGACGGCCTTTTTATTTTCTCAGAGGCCGAGTAAACCCCCAGCAGTGCTCCTGCCCGGCTGCTCCGCCCAAGGAGGCAGCTTTCACTAAATCATCTTCAAAAGATGGTGCCTTTTTCTGATTGACACAAAGACCCCACATGATGGGCCTTCAGTCTCTTCTGAGGTTAGGAGGTGCTCATATTTAGTTGGAGAGTTTCTGTTTTTGTTTTCTGTGGAGGTTGAACATAAAAGGAATACTTGATATAAGTTTGGTTTTTTATAATGAAATGTCATACACAAAGATAAAAGTGTGTAAATCATAGTTTATCGAATGACTGTGGATGTGAAAACCCAGAGTCATGTCTAGGAGCGGAGCACAGCTGGGCCCACACCACTCATGTGACTTCCCCGTCGTAGCCCCCATGACCTCCACAAGGGACTCTGTCCCTAGTTCTGTTTCTGCTGGTTTTCTATAAAACTTAGGGTCCCTAAATACCATATCCATTTTGTCTGCATTTGAACTTTAAAGAAATGGAATTAAAACCTGTAGTATTTCCATCTTTGTTTTTAAATTGTTGAGATTTACCTGTGTTGTTGCCTGTGAGTATGGTTTATTCGTTTCCTTCTCCGATAGTAACCTATGGTATGATCACATCATTGTTTACTTACCTGTTCTGTTGTCGATGGACAGGTGAGTGACTTCCAGTCTGGGGCTCTTACAAATCTGGTGTGTTCTGTTGGTATGTTCTGGTAATGCCTCTCAGAACCCACATGTCCATTCCTTCTGGGTCTACACCTAGAAATGGACCAGGTGGGCCACAGGATGTACGTGTGTTCTAATGCGGTAGATCGTGCCGCACAGATTTCCCAAGCAATTGTACGCTGCTATCGCCCACCAGTGACTTGGGTGATTTATGTTTTCTCTACTTTCTCCGTAGCACTTGCTGCTGTTGGTTTTGTTGCTCCCAGTCACTGGGGCATGTGTGACAAGAGGTCTCACTCAGGCTGTGGCTTACTTTCCCTGCTGGCAGGTGAGGTTGAGCTCCTCTCTTGTGCTCCTTGTACGTCCCCGCTGTCTTTCCTTGGATGCCTGCTCAAGCCTTTGCCCATTTTTAGAATCAGATTGTCTTTCTTTGCTTGTTGCTTTCACGGATTCTTTATACATTCTGCACACAGGTCCTTAGTCAAATAGACAATATCATTTCCCAGGGTGGTTGAATTTTCACTCTTCCTTTAAACACAGTTCTTCATTTTAATTAAGTCCAATTTATCAGTCTCTTCTCTGATGATTAGTGCATTTTGTTTCTGTTTAAGAAATCTTTGTTGCACGGTCATTACACATCGTTTTATGTTTTCTTCTGAAAGTTGGACTGTTTTACCTTCCTGTTAATTAGGTGTCTTCTTTAAAACTGCTACCTCCTTCACTCTCCTTATTCAGGGTCAGCCCCCTCCCCCACATCTTTACCCTATTTTTCTACAAATACTGAAACTGTTGGCACCATGACACTCCTTTCCCAATGTCCAGCTTTGAGGGGCAAGAAGACCGGGCCTCAGCTGAGAGTCAGCCCAGAGGGCCAGGCAGAGCCAGGTTCTCTGTGCAGCAGTAGTCAAGTGTCTCCAATTCAGACTGTACCCAAGAAAAAAGTGGCCCATATCTGAGTCTCTTCATTTTCTATTAAAAATGTAAAGAAAAAATCAGGGTCATGACCAACAATAGAGGCCCCCCAGGTACAAACGTGCTTTTGGCCCGTCGTTCTCTTGGCTCCTCTGTCACTCTGTGTGTCCACCTTTCCTCAAGGTTCAGATACCCTGCAAAGGCAGGTAGGTGCCTGAGTGATAGCATCCCCACCAGGACAGGAGTCGGGGATGAAAGCTGGTTACGGGACATTTCAGGGTGAGGGAAGTGGGCCTGGTGACCAAAGAGGAAGCCGGGTAGGACTCATCAGCCAGGCACAAGGTCTGATGGCAGTGAGTCCCACCAAGTCCTGGTGGTCAGCGGCACTATCATTTCTTGCTTTACAGAAATGGGTGAGGGATGTGCTGGAATGGTTATGAAAAGAATATTAAAAATTCCAGAAGGAATCGGCCCTTGAATGCAGAAGGTCATTGAAATTAGGTCACAAGAGGGTTAGACAAGATATTTCCAATCATGAGAGTGATGGTGTTTCTTGCTGTCTTGCTTTCTTTTGCTCTGTTTTCTTTTGTGAACATCTTGAACTTGTTTTCAAAGCATCTCACATTGGATGAAGCCCAAACTTATTTTGCCTGAAGAGTATCTTTCATTCATTGTTAAGTCTCTGTAAACTTAGGGAGAAATGCAAATCATATGTGTCTGATTTATCTACTCTTCAAAAAATATCCTCTGTCTAGACCTGTTTGTCTAAGACAGCCCTCCAAAGCTTGTTCTCTCCTATTTGGGAAGCCAGAATTAAACTGTAGAAAACTCAAAACGGTTCAAAAACCATCTTTTGAAAAAATGATAACCATGTAATTTTGACTGAAAATAGTTTCTTTTTACCAAAGTATAGTGTGATAGGTTAGATCAGAATCCTCCTTATATTAATTCAGTGGGTTTTTATCGAGATGCCAGGTTGGTGCCACATAATATTTAACTGCTGGGAAGTCATCCATGAATGAAACGGGTGACACCTCTGCTCCTGTGGAAACTACATTCTCGTGGGGATGACAATTAATTAAAATTTAAATATGAAATATGTACCAGATTGGAAGATGGAATGTGCTGGGGAAAAAACATAAAGCCAGGAAAGAGGATTGGGAATGTCAGGTGTGGGGGTGCAGTCTTAACAGGAAGGTGGGAGAGGTGATGGTTCAGCTCACCTGGAGAAGGTGAGGACTTGTGTTTATCTCACACCAGGCTCAAAAGGGCATGGCCTTAGGGATGTCTCAGTTGGAGTTTAAGTAACTGCAGGTGGCTGCTCTGTACAGCAGCACCGAGGGTTAGATGAGCAGGCATGGGTCACCCCACATGAAGTCCGGCAGTAAACAGGCCTGCACTGTGGGGAGGGGTCTGCACGGAGCCACTCTTATCAAAAGGAGACCCTTCTAGACAGTCCACTCAACTCAGATTCCTTTGGGCCTTTTTGGAAAAAGACTCCAGGAAGGCCCCACAGACTCCTCCCCGTGGGTCTGATGCTGGCCATGCCTTCAGCTGCATCCCCACCCCACTCCTACCCATGGAACCCCCAGTCTCTCTCTCTCCATCTGCTTTTCCTTCCCTCTCAGGGGTGTGACATAGAGGTTTCCGTCTCTAAGGTCATTACCAGGAAGCCTTCTAAAGGAGCAGAAACTTGAGATGGTGGATAAAGGAGCAGACTTCTAAGAATGACGCTCAGTGCCCCTCACCCTATGGACTTGCTCCCAAGTGTGGCAAAGGGGCGATCACCCAGGTAGACCTAACACATAAACCTGTAAAAGTCGAGTCTCCTCTGAAGCATAATGACCCACACACTTGGTGGATTTGAAGGTGAAAACGACGTGTGAGGAGGAGCTGACGGCCAGAGAGGAAAACGGGACTTCCCAGCATAAAGCCTTGGAGCACCGAGGTCCTGTGACATCCAGGAAGCGCCGTGGGGCCCCCAGCAGTTGTGAAGTGAACAGGCTAGTCCTTCTCTGCCTGTCCTGATGCCCTCAGACCTCAGCCAGGCTGAGGGTGTGCAGCTTGCTGGGCCTCAGCCAAGGGACCTTGACCTGAAACAACGATGAGTGCGTGATCCTGGGGCACCCCTCCAACCCCCCGGGAAGCATGATGGGGCCCAGCCACCCTGCCCTCCGCAGGCAGCACCTTGGCTGTGCTCCCAGACCCTGGACTGTGGTGGCCCACACTGGCAAGTCAATCCGGGTCATACAGCAACATCACGAGTCCACCTGTGAGTGGATTCCCTCCCATGGCCTCCAGGACGGAGTCTAGCCAGACGGACACCTGGACGTCTGACGTGAACAACCGGGCGGGGCTCCCCGGACTTCTGACCCACCAGTCACCAGCCAACAATTAGTGGGTGTCGTGCACACTGCCGGATTTACAGCAACAGAATTCTAGTCAAGCGAAGTTAGTGGGGTCTAGAGGTAACAGAGAGTGCCCCCAGTTCTCCCTTAGGTCAGATTGTGTGCTTATATGATCAGGCAGGGACAGGCTTTGCTTCTTTGGGTCCTTAGTGTATCACTCATTGTTCCTATTCCTGTGTTTCTGTCTACAGCACACTGGTTCCCTGAGGCTCAGGCATGACTTTCCCATTCGAGGTTTCTCAGTGTTGCCGGGGCCTCTGCCTGTGGGGTCCCGAGTCCTTAGGTCTGGTCGGGGTCAGGCACAGCACTTTATAAATGTTCCTGGTGATGAATGTGTAGTTGGCACTGAGCACCCAGGCGGGGTGGCAGAATCTAAAATGCCCTGTGATCTCTGCTCCCTGGCATTTCTCCCACAGTCACACTGTGTTCATGGCAAAAGGCATTTGACAGTGTAGTTAAAAGTTGCTGGTGAATTGGCCCTAGAACAGGAAGGGAGATTACCTGTGTGGGCCTAACCCCATCACATGATGGCCGCTGCTGGGTTGGAGATGGGAGGGGAACCTGGGGAAAGGAGCTGAGAACAGCCTCCAGTTGCTGACGGCCAACAAGGAAATGGGGAACTTGGCCTTACAGATGTAGAAACTTGTCTCCAACCTGGACAGACCTGCAGGCAGATTCATCCCAGAGCTGCCAGGCGACGCTCAGCTGACAGTGGATTTCAGCCTTGGGGAACCCTGAGCTGAGAACCGGCTATACTGGCTGACCTCTGACCTTCAGGAACTGTGAGCTCACAAACAGGTCACTGGGCCCCAGAATTTGTTACACAGCAAAAGAAAACTAATACAATGACAGAAAGCAGTAAAAATGCCTGGCTATTCCTAGCCAGACTGTTTTCAAATTATGTTTCCCGTAAGGGTGAACTTGGGTATCATTTTACATATTTCCTTCTACGTCAATACTGCTCTAATGCTTTGACACTTGAAGTCTGAGGCCTTTAAAACTTTTAAACTCAGCCTGTTAAAACTTGCTGTGTCCTGCCTATGTCCTTGACCAGATAAATCACCAGTGTCGGCCTCCCAGTCAAGGTGCCACCCATGGAATATACCCTTTAACACAGAAACTGTGTTTATTAGTATTTATTTCAAGGAAATAGTTATGGATGCCTATGAAGATACCATTTCAAGCAAATTTATCATGTTTTATTCATTTAAAATTATTTTTAAAGAACTGGAAGTGATACAAATATCTAATAATAGGGTAATCAAATGAATTTCGGTATGTGTGTACAGTGTAATATAATATAACCCTTAAAAGTCATACTTTGAACAAATATATCTTAAAACAGTGGGGAAAAATGTACCTAGTGCATTAAGTCAAAAATCAAATTTTAAAACACTGTCTAGTATGATTCCAATTCTATAAAAATAAGTTTATACAAATGTTAACAGTGGTTATCCTAAGAGAATACTTAAAATTTATTCATCCTTTCTTATAATATTTTCATTTTCTGCTATGAATGTGTAAATTTTTAAAAGAAAAAGTTATTTTTAAAATTGCATCTTTTTAAAGAAAGAAGGGTTTCCCAGGTGGCTCAGTGGTAAAGAGCCTGCCTGCCAATGTAGGAGACCCAGGAGAAGCGTGTTTGATCCCTGGGTCAGGTAGATCCCCTGGAGAAGGAAATGGCAACCCACTGCAGTGTTCTTACCTGGAAAAATCCCATGGACAGAGGAGCCTAGCAGGCCACAGGCCATGGAGTCGCAAAGAGCTGGACACAACTGAGCACACACGCATCAAAGGAGAGAAGCCAGATGCAAAAATCTACTTATTATATGTATGAAATGTCCAGAGTAAGGAAATTCATAGAGTCAGAAAGTGGAGTAGTGGTTCCCAGGGAGTTGAGGGAGGCGTTACTGAACCGAACTTGGTTCCACTTGCCTGTAGAGGCAGACAGTCTGCTGACACCGGGTTGTGGTGAAGGAAAGTCCAGTGTTTATTTGCAGGGCACCAAGCAGGGAGAAAGGCTTCCCTGATAGCTTAGTTGGTAAACAACCCACCTACAACGCAGGAGACCCCAATTCATTTCCTGGGTCAGGAAGATCCACTCGAGAAGGGATAGGCTACCCACTCCAGCATTCTTGGGCTTCCCTTGTAGCTCAGCTGGTAAAGAATCCTCCTGCAATTCGGGAGACCTGGGTTCGATCCTTGAGTCGGGAAGATCCCTTGGAGAAGGGAAAGGCTACGCACTCCAGTGTTCTGGCCTGGAGAATTCCCTGGACTCTGTAGTCCATGGAGCCACAAAGAGTCGGACACGGCTGAGAAACTTTCAGTTTCAAGCAGGGAGAACAGGCATTTCATGCTCAAAAGGCCCAAACTCTTCCCCATGACTTTCAGGGAAGAATTTTTAAAGATGAAGAGAGGGGAAGGGTGAGGGGTGTGTATCAGCTCCTGCACACCCTTCCTGTGGGCGGGAGATGAGGTAACAGGTGGTATTTCAGGAATGTTAATCGTCCACCCCCTGGTTCCAGCCAGTCTAGGGTCTCGTGCTCGGGGTTAGCCTGTTGTGATTGTCCTCCACCTGGGCCAGGGTCTGCAACAACTCAAAGATACACGTCAGAGTGTTCTGTATGCCCCTTGGGAGGAACTTGCACTCTGTTTTATTGTTGAACTATTGTTCTTGACCCCTTGTCTTCTTTCCACATTCTCTCACTTCCCTAATAAATAACTGCTTGAATCTGCTCTTTGGAACTCAGGAAAAGCCTGGGAAACTAAAGCCTTTTTCTACAAATAAGCAGGGGACAAACGGAAGGACTTTTGTGCCCAGGAAGTCTCCATGGGGCCCTGCTCGGTTTCAGTCCCCCCTCTTCTTAGGTAAATTTCTCCATCCTAAGGGGAACCGGGCAGGACAGGGAAGGGAATAGAGTTTTAGATAGAGGGGTTGATGATAAACTCTGCAGGGGAGCTTGATCTTAGGGGGAATCCAGTTTCAGAGGGAGTGACAGAGTTTCTTTTGCAGGTGATGAAAATGTTCTGGAATTAGGCAGTGGTTATACAACCATGTAAGTGAATGAATAAGCTTCCGAATCACATTTTATAAGGGCAAAATTTATGGTGTGTGAGTTATATCCCAATAAAGCTCTCATTTTTTTTTTAGAAAAGGCAGTTAGGAGAGCTTCCGTAGAGAGATGAAGGAGATCGCGGATGAAGGGTTGGTGGGGGTGGTAGAAATAGTACCTAGATGATAAATCTTATCAAACTATAACTTTAAACAATATAACTTTAATACACCGCATATTACTGTGTATGCTAAGAAATGGTTGGAAAGTAAAATGGAGAGATGCAAGGTATTGGTCTTCTAGTTTTATTTAGGAGGTGGGATTCAAGGTGTTCACTTCATTATGATGATTCATAACTCAAATGTGTCTTTTGTGTTGATCGTTGTGTTGTAACATACAATTTGGGGGTGAAGTCTGAGAAAGAATGCCATAAAAATGTTTTATAGACAGTGATTAAAACAGATCCTTTCTGAGAAAAACACAATGTAAAAGAACAGAGCACATAAGAAATGGTGGTACAGAGAATGGGCTGGAAGGGCCTTCAGGGTTGGGTTCTGTTCTTATTTCTCAGTGCCGTTTCAGAGCTATATGATGGTTAACAATTTGATTAAAAAAAAAAAAAAAACCTACATCTTTTAAAAACCAACATAAACTTGAAAGATTGATAAAAACATTTTTCAGAAAAATGGCTGCTTCTCCCTAACCCTGAATTGCACATACTATAACTCAGAATTTATTCATTTTGGCCTGTCCTGTCCTGTTTTTTCACATTTTATCTAATCAAAGCCCTTGCCATTTGGAATGGTGATAGTGTAGTAGGTCTAATCCTGTTACACTGAGTAACATTAAGTCTTGATCATGTAAGTCTAGATCAGTGTTCAGCCAACCATGGCCCAGGGGCCAACTCAGGCCCACCATGGGGTTTTGTGGATAAAGATTTACAGGCACAGGATCACAGGCTCATTCATCTACATGTTGCTGGTTCTGTGCTGTAACTGCAGGAAAAAGCCCTTCACAAGAAAGGTCGGCTGACCCCTCCCTTAGATAAAAGTGTACATTTAGATACTTAGATAAAGAGTATCCCCCATTATTCAAATCATATTTGGCTCTTGCATTTCAGATAGCAAGAAGCCCGTGTTCAGATGGCAAGAGGCTTACTCGAAGATGTGTCTGAATCTGTGGAGTTTTTGGTTTTGTACTGCAGGAATTGAGACAGCAAGGAGACAGCTGTGCTGTCACGAAGGCACAGACATCTTTGAACCTGGTGTTTTATTGTTTTTTTAATTGGAAAGTGAAAGTGTTAAGTTGCTCAGTTATGTCCGACTCTTTGCAACCCAATGGACTGTAGCCCACCAGGCTTCTCTGTCCATGGAATTTTCCAGGCAAGAGTACTGGAGTTACCATTTCCTTCTCCAAGGGATCTTCCTGACCCGGGGATTGAACCCATGTCTCCCACATTGCAGGCAGATTCTTCACTGTTCAAGCCATCAGGAAAACCCATTTTTAATTGAAGGATAATTGCTTTACAATATTGTGCTGGTTTTCTGCAACACATCAACATGAATCAGCCATAGGTATACATGTATCCCCTCTGTTTTGAACCTCTCTCCTTCCTCCCCTGCAATCCCACCCCTCTAGGTTATCACAGAGCACCAGGTTGAGCTCCCTGCATCATATAGCAAATTCCCACCAGCTATCTGTTTTACATATGATAATGTATCTGTTTCAGTGCTATTCTCTCAATTTGTCCCACCATCCCCTTCCCCTGCGGTGTCCACAAGTCCGTTTTCTATGTCTGCCTCTCTATTCCTTCCCTGCAGATAGGTTCAGATTTCCCAGATTCCATATATACGTGTTAATATACAGTATTTGTTTTTCTCTTTCTGACTTCTCCATTCTGTGTAACAGGCCCTAGGTTCAATCCACCTCACTAGAACAGATTCAAATTAGTTAGCCTCTTAGCCAGCAACTACGTATTCTTCTATGTTAAAGAAAAAAGCAGTCTTCCTGTTGTCCTAAACAAACCTTAATTTGTCTTTGGAAAGAACACCCACGTTGCTGGCAAAGTGTTTTTCTGTCTCTGGTTCCCAGACAAGCACCAGCACATGCCTGACCAATAGCGAGCAGTCTGCGATCCATCAGGCCATTTGGAGCTCTGCTGGTTGTTTTCTTTTTTGAGACAGGTCTCTTGAGAGCTACAGGCACGATTCAGAGAATGTATGATGCTTTGACTTATTTATGTCATTAAAGTGGCTCCTTTCCTGATTTCATTATAAAGATCGATCCCCAGTAGAAAACCAGTGCTGTTATTGGCCTGTGCTCTGTGGAGGCCTCTTTTCATCTGCTGTCTCACTTCTGCTGCTGTTTATGAAACACTGTGGTTTGTGAAGACACTTTTTTACGTTTTCAAAAATCTTAACTACAGTTGGTTTACAGTAGTGTGTTAGTTTCAGGTGTAGAGCTTCAGATTCCTTGCCATTACAGGTCATACAAGATATTAAATATAGTTGCATTGCTATACAGTAAATCTTCATTGTTTATTTTATATATAGTGATGTATATCTATTAATCCCAAACTCCTAATTTATCACCTCCACTTTCCCCTTAAGTAATCCTAAATTTGTTTTGTCTATGAGTCTCTTTCTGTTTTGTAAATAAGATCATTTGTATAATTATTTTTAGGTCCCACATATATATGATACTTATCTTTTTTCTCTCTCTGACTCACTTCACTTAGTATGATAATCTCTAGGCTCATCCATGTTGCTACAAGTGGCATTATTTCATTATTTTTTATGGCTGAGTAGTATTCCATTGTGGGATTTCTCCAGTGGCTCAGCAGTAAAAAAAAATCTGCCTGCAGTGCAGGAGATGTGGGTTAGATCTCTGAGTCAGGAAGATTCCCTGGAGGAGGGCATGGCAACCCACTCCAGTGTTCTTGCCTGTAGAATCCCAGGACAGAGGAGCCTGGCAGGCTGCAGTCCATGGGGACACAAAGATTTGGATATAGCTAAAGTGACTGAGCACACACTCAAAGTATTCCAACACACACAATGAAGTACCATACATAGATAGATGTAATATATATATATTTATATATAAATATAAACAAGTAAAATATATACATATATATATTTATATGTAATGTAATATATATATAGAGAGAGATATTTAAGTTGCTTCCTTGTCTTGGCAATTGTAAATAATACTGCTATGAACATTGGGGTGCATATGTCTTTTTGAATTAGACGTTTCATCTTTTCTGGGTGTGTGCCCAGTAGTGGGATTGCTGTATCACATGGTAAATCTATTTTTAGTTTTTTAAGGAGCCTCTGTACTGCTTTCCATAGTGGCTGCACCAGTTTTCATTCCCACCAGCTGTGTAGAAGAGTTCCCATTTTTCCACACCCTCTCTAGCATTTGTTGTTTGTAGACTTCTGATAATGGCCATTCTGACTAGTGTGAGGGAACCCCATTGTGGATTTGACTTGCATTACTCTAATAACTTAGCATCTTTTCATGACCTGTTGACCATTTGCTTGTCTCTGTGTCTCTTTCAGTTTCTATATAGTCATCACTAATTCAGTCCCAACCCTCATGGAGATCCCCTTAGGTCTTACTTGTGAGGGGTTCCACCCATTTCCCACCAAGGGATCTCCCCTGAGTCCTCAGCTGCCTCCATCCTGGCTTGTCCTCCGCTCCTGTGTCAGACGCTTGACTGTTATATTTCTGTCTCTCCTTTTTTTATTTTTTTTGACCTTCAGGTTCCCATATCCTTTTTTTTTTTTTCTTGTTTTGGTTCCTTCAGTATCTTCTGAGCAGAAGTTCATGGAAGGTAAAATTTTGTCACCTTGATTCTGCACATTACTCTGACACTTGGTGATTTCATTGGGTATAAAATTTTAGTTCTGGGCATAAGTGGGGATTCAGCATCTGGAATTCCCAGCCTCTTCTGCTGGTCTGGTTCTCTCTGCTACCAACTGTTGCTGTACAGAAAGATGGAAAGGTGATGGGGAGACGCTTACCGTGTGGGGGGCCATGGGAAGGGAATGTCCACTGCCTTGTTATTGGCCACAATGTTGGCATCTCGACATTTTTCATTATTTGGTGGTATTAGTTGATTTTCTAGAGTTTTGAGACAGACCATTACAAGAAAATGATATTTTTCCTTTCTTTTTAATATTCATACCTTTTGTACCTTTTTGGTTTTATTCACTTGTAGAAGTTCATGAAATGTTGACTAATAGTGTTAATGGTGGATAGTCTTGTTTTCCTTGCAAAATGAGTAGTATCTCGCCTTTAAATATGACTTTTGTGTTATTTCCTGATAAACACCATCCATTAAAGGAAGCCTAGTCCTGAGGTTATTACCAAGAGGTTTTTCTTTCTTTAATCCAGAAAAAGATAAGAATTGTTTCAAATTCCTTTTTGGCATTTGTTGAGCAATAAATACATCAGATGTTTTTCTCTTTCAACCCATTTATGTAATTCACATAAATATATTATGTAACAGGTGTCCCAGTGGGGACACATTCTTGTGTTCCTGGGGGTAAAACTGCAGCGTGGCCAAGGGTGTCTGGTATTTATTCATATGGTATATTCCTGGGGGAAGTTTCTGCCTGATGATGGCTGTTTTCTAATATGAAGCATAGTGTGTTCTGTACTCTATTCATAATAAAGGACATTTGTCTTGTTGCTTAGTTTAGGCATAGATGAAGTTTTGTGTTAATAAGACCTGGTTTAAAATGTTAACAGGCACTTACATGTACACATCACAAATGCAGTAGACCAGCTCAGCATTCCCAGAGGCCATAGGCTGAGGGACCCACATCCTGCCCGTTCCAACCTTCTGCATTCCTACAAAATGCAGGAGAAAGAGAGGGGACAGAAGGAGGTGGGCTTTGGGGGATAGCATTCAAAGATGCTTAGAACCTCCCCCTGTGAGTTAGCAGTCTTAATGGCTTTACAGGACCATTGGAACGAAAGGCCTGTGTTCATACATTACCAGGGTGTACTCTTCTCCATACATGTAGAAATTTCAGGTTGTCCTACCAGCTTCAGGAAGCAAGAGCAGGATTTTCAGAATAGTGCGAAAATGTTTCTTCCTGTCTTCTCCCCGGGGGCCATCATCCTGCTGGGAGGGGAAAGGAGGGTGCTTCTCAGGATCCGATATACCAGCAGCTGGTGGGGCCGCACGACACCAGCAGACACCAAAAGCCATTAACCTGCCTTCAGTGAGAGCTGAGGCCCGGATGCCTGGATGTTGCTGCTCTTCCCTCTCTGTCCCCCAGGGCTGCTCGTAAGTCTGTTTAGACAATAACAGTCCCCAGTGACTCTGTGCTGAGTATTTTTTCCGTTCTTTTATTCATGAAATGTTCATCTGGGAAAGAAACACTCTAGCCGCAAGAAGCTTATGATTTTGGAGACTGAATTCAGTCTTCTTGGGGGTGGGAGGTTAAGATGCGGTTCAAGATTGTTTGTCGAGCATAAATTAAACTTGGTCTTAGAATGAAATTCCTCAAACAAGTTGTTTAGTTATTATGGTTTTTTTTTTTTTTTTTTGGTAAGCATATCCAAAAATACACAAGTTCCATTTTCCCTTTAAAAAACAATGGTTTTCTTTTTCCCCTTACTAAAAATATTCTGTTTAGAGTACTAGAGCATCATAGGATGGACAGAATCACATTGTTCCCTGAAACCTTGTGGATTCTTTTACAGATGTGTGGAGAAGTCACTCATATGTTATGGGGTGGGTGTGGGAGGGAATAAGATAAAGGTCTCAGAGGGCAGATGGGCAGAATCCATCGTGGTTTATTCATGTGTGTGCAGAGTGATAGCAAAAGGCTAGAAATAGCCTCAGCATCTGTTGTGTTCATTCACATCGTAGGAAAGAACAGAGCTGAGAATGAGTTGGTGTATAGTGAGTATCACACGTGTGGTAGACATTGTTCTGTGTGCTTACATGTCTCGACTGCAATCCCATGAGATATCTCTTCCAAATCCTTTTTAAAGATTTGGAAACCAAGGTGCAGAGAAGTTGCCTAACTGCTTACAATCATGCCACTAGTAAGTGACGGGCTTCTGGCTTCAGAATGCACTGTCTTAGTTTCTACACTATAACTGTTTCTCCCTATGTGGTGTAAGGACCTGTCTCTGGATCTTGGTGAGTAGGGAAAAAATCAGGATTTGGAACTGTCCACAGCATGCTATACTTGCATAAAAGGAGGGGGAATAAACCTTCACATTTGTGTGGTACAGGGCAGTGCTATCCAGGAAAACTCTGAGTTGGTGGGATTATTCTAGATCTATGCCAGCGAGCACTTTACCCACTCACCAGTCATGGTTCCTGAGCAGTTAAAAGGTGGCTAGTGTGGCTGAGAACCTGAATCTTAAACTTTATTTAATTTTAAATAATTTAAGTAGCTACCTGTGGCTACTGTCTATCGTGTCAGATGATGCAGGACAGAGCAGACATGGGAGCTGGTGAGAGATCATTTCATCTTATAGTTTTCAGTTTCTAGAAAGAGCTTCTGCATAAACTTTTGTGGGAAGAGCAGATTCCAAAACCATGAATATAGGGACTTCCCTTTTGGCTCAGTGGTAAAGAATCCGCAGGCCAATTCAGGCAACTTGGGTTCAATCCCTGATTCAGGAAGATCCCACATGCCACAGAGCAGCTAGGACCATGCACTCCAACTAATTGAGCTCGTGCCCTAGGGCCTGTACTCCGTAACAAGAGAAGCCACCACCATGAGAAGCCCGTGCACCGCAACTCGAGAGCAGCCCCTGCTCACTGTAACTAGAGACAGCCTGTGCACAGCAATGAAGACCCAGCACAGCCAGAAATAAATTACTCAATAAACAAAATAAATATAATCTAACCTAATCTAAGCTAGCTATTTGGAAGGTGGGGAAACTGAAAGACCAAGAAGTTGAGTCATTTGTCTCAAGTCCCAGTCACACAGCTGCTATAGTGACAGAGAAAGACCTGGGCCTCAGAGCTGCTCGCAACTTGGGTTCGTTTTTCCTCCTTGGAGTCATTTATGTGTTGGTTTGCCAAGGTCCCTGTTCAGTCTGATTTTCAGTCACAAAAGAAAACAAGAGCTAGACTTTTGTCTCCAGTGTTCCCAGAACCACAGGGGGATCCTGTCCGTGACTTGCTGGTTCTCTGTAGCCCAGCCACCAGGGTCTGCCCCCATGTGACCCCAGATCACGGCATGTCTGCCCGGCCTGTTCTACTGAACATGGTGAACCTTTTGAGCTGGGGACCACGCTTCGTTGTGTGTGTGTGTCCCGTGGCACTCAACACACAGAGGGGCTCAGTGAGCATTTGCTGTCATTAGACTTCAGACTGTGGGCTGAGCTCCCCTTCCAGTCTGGAAACTTGACCCGTGAGTGCAGATGGTTCATGATGGGAACACATGCATAGTGAAGCATACAGCTTGTTGAAATGGCAGAGTTTGCCTCCAAACCCAGAATTGGGCTCCAAAGCCTGGGTCTCTGAAACACCGTACTATTCTGCTTCTCTTTGTTGAGGGTTGGAAGGACATATAAGATTTTGAGCAATATCCTAGGCACCAGGAAACCATTTCTGTAACTTGTCCTTTGTGGATAAGCTCTCAGCTAGAGGCATGGGGTTTAGGGGTGCAGACAGATGACAGAGCCTGGTAAAGGGGCGATTGGACCATTCTAGGGTGAATGGAGCCACCAGAGCTACAAGTAACCATCACCCTTAGAAAGAGTAGGTCAAGATGAGTGAAATTAATGAAAACGAGGTGACCAACTCAGGAGAGTCACTAGAGGACTGGAAAGGAAAAGTGCTTTTACAGAGGCCCTGAGCATGGGCTGGGCCTGGGGATGGGACATGGCAGGGAATTGTTTCAGAGCCAAGCTGAGGGGTAGAGGGAAGACCTGGAAGGAACTAGAAGCAGAGGAACTAGTGCCCCGTGATGTGCTGGGGGTGTGGCGAGAGGGGCCACTGTCTTGTGGGGCAGAATGGGGCCACCTGTCATGATGCCACGGTCAGAGAACCTCAGGGAGGGAAGTCATGGGTGGGGACACTCTAGCACTTGTTCAGTGAGAAAGGAGGAAGCAAGAAAGATAGGTTCCAACCGTGCTTCTGATGTGTCAGTATCCTTTCAGCACTGTCTCCAGGGGGAAGTGGTGCATATCTGCCTACACATCCCTGGAGACACAGCAGACCTCTTGTCATCAGAAAGCCCTCATCCTCAGCTGGCCCTGTTCTCTTTCCCCTGTAACTTACCCTTGGTTCTTGCCATGTAAGTCAAAGAGCGTTCTTCCTAGACCTGCTGCTCTGAGCTACTCTGTCCCAGGTCTTAAGCCCTCAGTTCCTTATGAATCTATCTGCTTGTTATTCTCTGTGTCTCCTGGATTTCAACTAAGTCAGTGATGACATAGAGAAGTCCAGGGCCAACCTTCTAGGTTGACGTTTATCTAGTAATTGGTGAAAAGTACGATTATCTAGAACTTACTGAGTGTAGCAGACATACTGAAAACCAGAATGGCTGTATTTTCCCACAAGCTTCCTAGGAATGTATTCAGGTCAGAAAACTGAGTTATAGGTTTTTTTAATAAGGTTTTCAAAAGGAAAGTTTATTTAGCTTAATTGGTAGGCAACTGGGGTATCGCCAGTTCCCCATTCTGAACAGTAATATTGCAGTAAACATTCTTGTAGGTGTGTCTTTGAGCAGATAGATGCATGACTATTTCCTCTAGAAAAGTTGCCTAGAAGTGAAATGACTTGATTAAATCATGTTTGCATTTAGCAAAGTGCTTCCAGTTGCCTTCCTGAAAGTCTATACCAGTTTGTATTCCTTTCAGCCCATGTGGGCTTCCCTGGCTGCTCAGACGGTAAAGACTCCACCTGCAATGCAGAAGATCCCGGTTTGATTCCTGGGTTAGGAAGATCCCCAGAGAAGGGATGGGCTTCAGTATTCATGGGCTTCTCTGGTGGCTCAGACAGTAAAGAATCCACCTGCAATGCGGGAGACCTGGGTTCAATCCCTGGGTCGGGAAGATCCCCTGGAGGAGGGCATGGCAACCCACTCCAGTATTCTGGCCTGGAGAATCCCATGAACAGAGGGGAGCCTGGTGGGCTAAACAGTCCATGGGGTCTCAAAGAGTCAGACACGACTGAGTGACTAAGCATACACATCAGCCCATCAGCCCATATAAGATTATACCCACTTCCCCACATCTTTGTTGACTCTGTGAATTAACCATCTATTTCACTTTTGCCAATTTAATGAAAAGTTTCTATTTTCTGATGAGACTGAAGCCCTCTTCATGTGTTTGTGACTGGTTGTATCTCCGGGTATTAGTCACTTACTGTGTGTACACAAGTATCTTTTTTTTTTTTTAATGTGTGTCACACAGAAACTTGACTTTATGTAGCCAGTTCTTTTATGCTCATTGCATTTTGTGCCTTGGCTGGCTGTTTCCCCAGGATGACAGACCTGTTCATCTGTATCCTCATGTTTGATGCTGGCTTAAAAACTTAGCCATCTGATTAGATAGACTTATCTCCCGGCAGCTGATCCCCTAGAGAAGGGACATTCACGAGGTGATCCATGGCTCTCTGTGGGGAACGGTTTCTGTCATGTGGGTGGGGAGGGGTCACAGCCAGCCCTCCCGAGATGAGGACACACTGATCGGAGTGGGCACCTGAGACAGCGACCTTCAGTGAGATGGGGCCTCAGAAAGGAAGGGTGTACAGAGAACGTTCCCTGTGGTCCACGGGCGCGTCTGCGTGAGTCCATGGCAAGGACTGCACATGTGCAGGGCCAGGCCACTTGAGGGTCACCGGGTAGCCTGGGATTGGACTGGCTTCTGGAATGGGAGGCATGGGTAGGTGCAGACGTGCGTCCAGGCAGAGAGCAAGGTCACGTTCAGAGAGGGCGTGCAGGCCGCCTTTGTGGCGATTTCCCCTCCCCTACCCCTGCGTGTGCACATGCTCTTCTGTACTTTTCTCACCAGATCTTCAAAGGAAGCTCTGTCTCCCCAGGGCTCTTCCTACCCAAGCTGCGCCTTGCTGAGGAATGAGCTACTTTAATCCTCAATGATCTATAAATTGTTACACACCCCCTCCCCCCCAAAAAAAATCTCAGTCTGATTCTCCAGCTGTGACAATAAGAACGTCTTGAGAAAGGCCAGGAAGCCCCAGGGCGAGGGTGCTAAGGCCACCCTGCACCCAGGACAGCTGATCCCTGAGGCAGGGGACTGACGGCAATTTCTAAACAGTCTGCCGTCTCTTTCCCAGAAACTTCATTTTTCTTTTTTTTAACTTTTTAAAAATCTTGTGCATTTAGTGCACACAGAGTCAATCCATTCGTTGAAGTCCATTGGAACAGCCTACAGAGATCCTGAGGGATGATGGAGTTTCAGTGGGAACAGGTCACAGCCATGTCCTTGGTGGGTGTGTGCTCTGCAGAGCGGTTCATGTTTTCACCAGATGTCAGCATTTCCAGGCAACAGAGGGCAAATGAAATGAACCTTCTAGAAGCAAATGCTGTGGTTGTTGGGTTTTGCTCTGCTCTGTCAGCCGTGTTGTTTGCGAGCTGCATCCCCACTTGCCCTCCTGGAACTTGTCTACAGTCTCAGCTGCTCTGATCATGTTCTCAGATGTTCACCAGTGTCGTTTTAGCTTCCTCTGTGCATGTCGGTTTTTGTGTATCTCAAATGACTTCTGCGGCCCTAGGGACAGAAATCCATTACCTTACAAAATTTTCTCCTAAGCACTCCTTTTTGGAGATGCTCAGAATGTTACCTTTTTTTATATCTGAGCCTTCCTCTCCCTGGAACTTTCTCTCATTTGGGAATGTCTCTGAAGTATTTATAGCCCAGAGAAAGTTGAGGGTAATTTGCAATAAGTAATTACCATTCCCCTTGGGGAAATAGTCAGCAAGTTTCTTTTTGGTTGTAGCTCTGCTTTTTCCCCCAATGAATCTACATAAATTCCAAAATGCTGGCATTCTTTCAGACAGCCATGGTTCAGCCCCTTAAGAACATCAGGGTCCCTGTTTGTCTTCCCTTTCTCCTTCTTAATCAGTTCTCTTCCCCAACTGCCCTCCTCCCTCACCCACCTCTCTTCCTGCTCATCTCCCTCCCCGGCCTCCATTCGTTTCTTTCCTCTTTATTGATGTAGCTCTTATTGCACGTACGTGTGTACAGCTCAGTGAATTTTCATGAAGCACATACATCCATGTCGCCAGCATCCAGCTCTGGACACCACAGCCTCCCGACGTGCTCCCTTCCGCCTACTGACTTGCAGTCAAGGCTAACAGTGATCTCAGGCAGTTTTATTCGGGAATAAGTAACAAGGAAAGAGTTGAAGATCCATTTTGTAGAGTGCCTGGTTGGCTGATTCCCACTGCTCTGTACATTATTCTCTTGATGCAGCCCTATGATTCAGTGGGATGGTCTCTGGGGAAAGGAAGGCACTGTATTTATACTCCTGGGGTGCCATGTTCTTGTCCTTGGTCGGTGCAGCTGTAAGCACCGAGTATCGATGCCCACAGGCTACACAGGCCTCACCCACACCAAGGCCGAGCTGATGCTGACGGTCCCTAGCTGAAGAGAAGGCTTTTCATCTGTCCTGGGGTGGGGCCTGGAGTCAGGAGTCGCCTTGTTCCTTGGCTCAGCCACCCTGCCCAGGACACTGTCTTCTCTCTGCTCTCACCTGGCAGCCCATTCCCGCCCAGGAGTACCTGCTGCCTACCCCATCTACGAGCCGTCTGCACGGTTCACTCTTCAGGGCCCCTGGGAAGACTCTTCCGCCACTCCCTGCTCAGCAAGGCTATCCCCATGCATCCTCCACGTCCCCTTCGCCCCCTCTGTCCGCTGACCAGAAAGCCGAGGAGTACTCAGCTACGGTGATCTGCAGACGGGTCCACAGTTGAACAGGATTGAAGTGAGAGATCTCAGAGAGCATTGGTCAGCTCACTCCTTTGCTGTGATTCTTGTGAAAAACACGGGCATATCAAGCCGTGCCACTCTCAGCTCACCTTTCTCTCATCCAGATATACCTTGGGGAGCAGTAAGGAAGCCCTTGGGGGTGACAGCCACAGGGCAACCTTTGGAACCCAGTGCCTCTGCCCGCTGACTCCCACCTCTGACCTGAGGGACCAAGATGCACACACGTGCTTAGTTGTCTGCCAGCGGTGCTGAGGGGAGATAGTTGATACTCTCATTGTTCACATAGAACCAAGGACAGTTTCAGGTGGCATTGAGGAAACTAGAGCTGTGTTTTTCCCCCCAGAGAAGTGAAGAGTAAGATTTTATTTGAGCGCGTCATGTTCTTGGAATGAATATAATCTTAACAGGTCACAGCTGGATGTTCTCCATCTCTGCCGGAGACAGAACAATTCAAAGTCTGAGACCTAGGAACTTCCCTGGTTGTCCAGTGGTTATGAACCCACCTGCCAGTGCAGGGGACACAGGTTCGATCCCTGGTCCGGGAAGATCCCACATGCTACAGAGCAACTAAGCGCTCTAGGGCCTGAGCTGGAGCCCTTTTCTGAGCTCTGCAACAAGAAAACTACCACAACAAGAAGCTTGTGCACTGCAGCTAGAGAAAGCCCTTGCACAGCAACAAAGACCCAGCCTAGCCAAAAAAATAATAATAATAAATTTTCTTTAAAAAAAGTTAAAAAACAAAAACAAAGTCTGTAACCTGGGAAATAAGTGACACAAAAGACAAGCCCTTCCTGACCCACATGTTGGATCTGGTGAGCCAGCTGGATTTAGGATTTACATAATTCCTTGTTTTAAAAGCTGCCTCCTTGGTGTGGGGCAGTGTTTAAGTCCTGCTGCTGAAGCGTGAGGGTCCATGTGTGTCTCATGGTGCCTGATGGCCCGAGAATGGCCGTCCATCCGGAAGTAACCTGGCTTCTGATCTATCCTGAGGGCCTGAGTCATTCTGATTGACTCTTCACTCCTGGCTTTGGTGACACCAGATTTTTAACCGCCCCCCACCCTGCTCAATAAATGAGGGTGTTTGCACTTTAGATCAAAAGTTGTTCCTAAGCGGTGTTCAGTGAGCTGAAACACAGGGCAGCATCTCAGTTTGTTAGGTGGGTGGCACTGTCCCCCTTCTGGGTCCCCTTTGGCCTCTCAAATGCCTCTGAAGATAGTACAGATGGAGAAAAATGATGTTTTGTGTCATAAATGGTATGAGTGAAATATAAAAAATGTTTTTATGTTTCAGAAAAAGAAAGATCTACCAAGTATTAAATGCTTTTGGTGTAAAGTGAATTTATACAGGAAGGAAGTCAGGGAGGGAGGGAGAAAGAGAAGGAGGAAGGAAACCCAACAAGAGGATAGGGGCAGTGGCCAGTGGGTGGAGCTGGACCAGCAGGGTTTGGTTTCACTTCAGCTTTCTCACCTGTCAGATGGGCATGACGCTGCCTACTTACAGGTGTGGGTGTCCTGGGAATTAAATGAGAACATGCACAGTGACAGGCACCGTGTAGACACTCCGCCAACCGTCCTCCCTTCTTAAGTCTGGAAACCCTCCCCTCTTGCTGATGCCTGGTTTCTCTGCAGCTGCCCCGCTCCCCAGGGTCTCCCAGCCCAGCATCAGATTTGAAAGCTGAAACTGAGTGAACTGGATGGGTCGTGGCTGCCCACCCCAGCTCTTCCTTCTGCTTTTTTCATGCACAAGCCTCTTCAAGAAGGCGTAAAATCAAAGTGCCTTCATTTCCAGCACAGCCCCCAAGTCCCATCAGGTAGCTGCAGGGTCATCAAAGAGACTTTTGAGACAAGAGATCCAGATGATCTGCTTCTCGGGGGTCCAGCCTGAGCACAGATAGACCTTCCAGCCGGGCCTCTCAGACTTGTATGTCACACTAGTGCCTGTCTGAGAGCTTAAGGACACACTGCTTAAGGTGGCTCTCTGAGGGGAAGTCCTTGGGTCTTCTCTAGGAGATGGTGGTGATGGTGATGATGGTGATGGAGACAGTGATGTGATGATGGTGGTAGTGATGGTGATGATGACGGTGGTGTGGTGATGGTGATGGTGATTCTTCTTTGGCCAAATAAGGCTGGGAGGTGCTAGGATGTACAAAGCTAACCAGGTGGTTAATCTGAGAGTACAGTATCTGAGAACCTTTGACCTACCAGCAGGCCATCAGAAATTCCCCACTGTTTTTCACTCCAGAATCTTTTTTTGTGCTTTTCTGTGAATGGATTTGGGCAACACTAGGCCACCATTCCTGACAGCAAAATTATTAATGAATGTACTCCCAGCAGACGTGGGTAGTATCTGGTCTCATCTTCCTGCAAACCCAGAGATGGCTGCACACATGGATCGCAGCACAGCCCTGTTTAGTCATGACTCAGCAGTCTGGTGATTAATGCCGCTCTCCCCACAGAACATCGATATCACCAATTTCAGCAGCAGCTGGAGTGACGGCTTGGCCTTTTGCGCTCTTCTCCACACCTACCTGCCCGCCCACATCCCATACCAGGAGCTGAACAGCCAGGAGAAAGTAAGTCCGCATCCCCACCCCGGTCACCCTCCAGAACACAGGGGAATTTCTCACACTATTGATACATCCCAGGGAGCGTGGGGTTTGTGGACTCGAAAAGGAAACTGGGGTAAAATTCCAGCACAGATCACAACGGAGGGCAGGTCCCACCCTCAGTACTGTCCTCAACTTCCCTTGTTACCTAGGAAAATGCAGCAGAGACCAGTTGACTGTGTCTGCTGAGAACTTCCTGTCACTCATTTTTCAGAGGAGGCCCTGATGGACTGTCACCTTCATGGTTTCAAGACCTTAGGTCAGCATTTTCAACATCTTTTCCAAAGAACCAGAAATCCCTGGCTCAGATAAGCTGGGGAAGCTATTTATCATAGCACACTTCTGGAGATTCTTGATGCCATAAATACTCTAGGAAGTCCTTCATTAGAGAAACCTGTGTGACTCATTTTAGGCCAACCTACGTCAGAGCCACAGGACCTTTTTAACATTTAATCACCCATAACAGGAGTTGGCAGACTTCCCCTGTTGGGGGTCAGTGGTAGGCTTTGTTGGTCTGTGGTCTTTGTCAAAGCTACTCAGCTCTCCCATCAAAGCATCCAAGTGGCCATAGATGTTTGTCAGTTAATAGGCTTGCTGTGTTCTAATAAAATTTTATTAGCAAAAACAGGCTGAGGGCTGAGTTTGGCCTGTGGGCTGTGATTTGGCAAACCCTGCCCTAGAACATCCTTAAAATCATATTCCAGAGTTATTCCGGGAAACACTGTCCCGGGCCCTGGACTCATTTACTCAACAGATGTTTCTTGGTAGCTGTCATGCCCAGTAATAAAGGCAGAAGTGGTGGGGTAGACAGTGTCCTTGGGAGGCGGGTGGTCAGCAAACAAGTGAGTAAACTTGTGACAGTTAGCACTGTAAGTAAATAACTATAGACTGTGACTTCCCTGGTGGCTCAGACGGTAAAGCGTCCATCTACAATGTGGGAGACCTGGGTTCAATCCCTGGGTTGGGAAGAGTCCCTGGAGAAGGAAATGGCAACCCACTCCAGTACCCTTGCCTAGAAAATTCCATGGATGGAGGAGCCTGGTGTCCATGGGGTCGCAGAGAGTCAGACACGACTGAGCGGCTTTACTCACTCACTCATGGAAGAGCGTGAGAGAAGCACGGGGCGTGGGGTGAATACGGGGACCTGACTTTCGCCAAGAAGGTTGTGGATGTCTCTGAGGTGGAATTCCAGCAAAGAGCCCACATGAGAAAACAAGTAATACACAGAGCGGGGGAGCCTTCCAGAGCCAGGGAGCATGCCAAAGGCAGGCCCATGGGAGCAGAGACCAGGGACATGGGGAGGCCGGTGGGCAGATGAGGAAGTCCAAAGGACGAGGTGTGGGGAGGGGTCCCGAGCATGGGAGCGTCTGTCCCCTTGGAGTCTGTGGTGTGCCACCCTCCCAGCACATGGATGCTTCACTTAAACCCATCCTTTGGGGTTTTACTGGCAGCTTCATTATATAGACACGACTAATTAAATCATTGGTCATTGGTGACTGGTTCAGCCTCCAGACCCTCCCTGCTCCCTGCAGGTCTGGGGGTGGGACTGAATGTTATAACCTCTAATCCCACACTGTCTTTCCAGGGGTTTTCAAAAACTGAGTTATTAACATACACCCAGGTGTTGTTGGAAAGGGTTTGTTATGAGTAACAAAAGACACCTGTTTTGGAGCTTCCCTGGCAGTCCAGTGGCTAGAACCCTGCGCTCCCAATGCAGGGGACCCAGGCTCAATCCCTAGTCAGGGAACCAGATTCCACACACCGCAATTCAGAGTTGGCATGCCTCCAGTAAAGACCCCACGTGCTGCAACTGAGACCCGGCACAGCCAGATAAACAAACGAATAAAAAGACACCTGTTTCACCTTTATTTCTCTGAAGCCATTTTTAGAACCAAGGACAGAAAGCAAATATTATTACAAAAGATGCCTCCATGACTCCTACATAGAAAATTACAAAGGCTTTAGGAGCTCTGTGCAGGAACCAAGACAAAGACCAAAGGTGTGTTTCTTATCATAAATCAAACTTCACAGAGGCACCAAGAGAAGACAAGAAACAAGCTTTGAGGACTCCATCCTTGTTGCAGGGCAGGGCAGAGTGGCCCAGCGAAGATACCAGGTACCAGGAGGAGCAGACACAAAGGAGACCAGCAGGGGCATGTGGGGTCCCAGGATCCACGAAGCCTTGGCACTGTTGACAAAAAAAAATCCATCAGTCGATCAGGGAAGAAAAAGAAAATTTTTATTCAAGCCAAGCTGAGGATTATAACCCTCTGAGGAAATCTCTGAGGAAGCTCCCAGAACTGTTCTGCCTGTTAGAGGTCAAAGCACAGTCGTACAAGGTTTTGAGATAGAGGGCTGTGCATCAAGGGATGCGACTGGTTTACATGATCCAGGGCTGCTAGTACAGGGTGAGCAGCAGGTCATGGGTCATCAGGGCCCAGGGACCGTCAAGAAGGAAGGATGTCTCCTAGGGGAGTCTGCTGGTGCCGGCAGAGTGCCGCTTCTCATGGTTGAGCAGGTATTGAATGTTTCTGCCGATGGAGCGGTTGGTCGAAGCCTGCTGCAGATAGTCCTCAGGGTATGAAGTGTTTGACTGCAGCCATGGCGCTTTGTCCTCCTATCAGTGGACATGTTGGAAAAGAATGGAAAGTGTTTGCTTTCACCCTTCGGATCATCTCATTGCTTCCAGATGACGGAAACCACGTCATGTCCCCTGGATGCCGGTGATCCCCAAGATTCACAGCCAGCTGCCCAGATCTGGAAATGCACAGAACAGCTGAGCATCACAGCTTGGTCTCTCTCTTGTCCTTGAGATCCGGGGGGCGCATGGTTCCAGCACGCGGGTTGCCTTTCTTCTCCCTGCTCCAGGTTGCTGTCCTGGGGAGGAGGCAGGTCAGGCTGTGAGATGCTGCAGGTTTGCGAGGGGTGAAGGACTTGGCTCCAGGTGCATCCCTTGATGCACAGCCCTCTTGTCTCAATATCCTGCATGACTGTGCTTTGACCTCTTACAGGCAGAACAGTTCTGGGAGCTTCCTCAGAGGCTGTTCCTGGGTTATAATCCTCAACTTGGCTTGAATCCTCCACTTGGCTGGAGTTTTCATTCCAGATTGTGCAGCATCACAGCCTCCCCTGATGACCGCTGGCCTCCTGCTTCCTAACTGCCCCATGTGGACGTGCTCTGGGTTTGGTCCCTGCACTGGGAGACCTTGTGTTCATGTTTGGGGAAAGAAACTCATATCTCAGAGTTACAGATGAGGGTTCTCAGAACAGTGTATCAACACAGGCAAATCAAACTGGCACAGTTTAAAGCTGAGCACGTGTGTGAGACTCAGCCTGGGGGTGCTCTTGCTGGAGGAGAGAGGGTTGCAAGCAGGGAAGGCTTCCTGGAAGGGATGACTTTGAAGTTGAGTTTCAAAGGGAAGGACCTAATTTGAATGAAATGATGCCTTTGACCTTCAGGATGAGTGAAGTTCAGCCCTCCTCAATTGGAGCCTGGGTCTGGGGCACTCTCAGTGCAGTGTATTTCTTGGGTTTTTTGGTGGACAGCAGACATTGAAAAGGCCATCAAGAGAGGCCTGTAATGTTTATATGCATGTTAAGTTACTTCAGTTATGTCCGACTCTGTGGAATCCTCTGGACTGTAGCCCGCCAGGCTCCTCTGTTCATGGGATTCTCCAGGCAAGGATACTGGAGTGTATTGCCATGCCCGCCTCCAGGGGATCTTCCCGACCCAGAGATTGAACCCACACATCTTGGAACTGTTGGGCAGGTTCTTTTTATCAGTAGTGCCACCTGTAAAAACCTATCAAAATCAGAATCTGAAAAGTCACTTTAGTACAAAGAGAATATCATGGATTATAAGCCATAGGAAGATAAGAAACCAGAAGAGGAGACATAGTTCTTCTCCCAGCAAGAAAAGTCCCAAACAAGCAGAACTGAAAACAGACTTGAAGAAAGGCAAGGTCCAGGTCTGGAGCACACTAAAACGTGGTGTGGTTCTGAGCTGTTGGTTGTTACAAAGAGGAAAACCCTTTGGAAAGAATGTTTTGAGTGGCACAGCATCGTGACTGTGGAACCTGGGCCAAGGAGTGTGATCCCAGCCACTGTGCCAGTACCCCTTGTTGTTTTCAGCCTGCAGAGTCGTCCTGTTAAGAGGGTGCCAGACACTTCAGTGTGGTTGAGGAGAAGGAAGCCAAGTGTATCAGCTTGAACAGTTCAGAACATGACCAGCTGCAGGAAAGGCAAGGGAAAGTCTTACTTATCACACCAAGTGAAGTCAGGAACTGTCATTCGTAACCGATGGGACAAGAAATGACGGTTTGAGGATACTGGTTAAAGTCATAAACATAACTAATAAGGGAGCGAACGTGAGCTGTGTGACTAGAATGAAGGGAAGAGAGAGGTGCATGATTCCTGAGTCATTTAACTTAGGAGGAAGTTAGAAGGTCATGCCTCTATTTTAGAAATCAAGAAAGTGGTGGGACTTCCCTGGTGTTCCAGTGGCTAAGATTCCAAGCTCCTAAAGCAGGGGTCCCCAGGTTCAATCCCTGGTCAGGGAACTAGATCCCACATGCTGCGACTAAAGATCCCAAGTGCTGCAACTAAGCCAAATAAATAAATATTTAGAAGGAAGGAAGAAACAGTGATGTCAGCAGGTACAGAGAAATGAAGGAAGTCCCTGGAATTAAAGACAGAAGCGAAAAATCGTTCTCCCAAGGTCCAGGATTGAGGCAAGGAAGTCTTTCATGTGATATTTAACTATGTGTACATATTACTTTTATAACTTGTGATACAGCACTATGATTAAACAAATTGATATACAACAGAAGGTATATGTCCTAAATATTGACAAAGTAAAAAATAACTAACAAAAATGTATCTTTGATGGTCAGGAATCAATCAATAATGTTGTTTTTTAGTGACAGTGGTAATCTGTTAATCTTCTTTTTTCCCCCTTAAACTGAGACCACTGTCTGCATACTTGACTTCAACACTTGTGTTTTATAAATAGTAGGTAATCTATATGGGAGTGTCAGTTCGTGTTTATTGCTAACAAAAGCTATATATTCTTGGCTTATAATTTCATTCTGTTTGACTTTTAACCTAGAAAAGAAATCTCTTGTTGGCATTTGAAGCAGCTGAAAGTGTAGGCATCAAACCCAGCCTGGTGAGTGTCCCCCTTTGTATCTATGTGATACTCTAATCCCATGAGAAAGAACTTTATGCCACCTACTAAATAATCTTCACAGCAGTGAAGTCCATTACTCATGAGTCCTGATATAAAAGTGTCCAGTTGGTCTGACCACATGTGATTTAGAGTGTTTTCAGTGAAGATTTCACTGTGGATAAATTTCAGTTCTAGACTGAATTATCATTAAAGCCCTGGAAATATGAATACGATGTAATTTTTAAAATATCAATACATAGCCAATGTCTGAAGAAGGAACTGGAAATAACTGGAAATATTTCTGGAAATAACTGGAAATAACTGGAATAATTTCTGGCATAGATGCCAGAAATTAAAAGAGGAGTAAAGACCAGAGTTCTGAGGCATGTGCTGGGACTCTGGTCACCCCAGGGTGGGACTGGGGCGGTGGGAAAGGGCCTCCAATGTGTGCAGGCTGTGGTTCGTGCTTATGAAGGGGCAGGAGACCTGGCACTGAGCTCCTGTAACAGGTTCTGTGCAGAGGTCTCAGAGCATCGGTCCTGAGACCTCTGCACAGAACTAAGGCTCCCCAAATGCTCATCTTCTTAGTGAAGGGGAGATAAAAAATTGCCACCTGCCAGTCCAGGGAGGTGATAAGGAAGCTCAGTCTCTACCTGGGATTTCTTTGTGGCCAAAAAACACAAAATATCTTGTAGGGAAGGAAGGAAAAGCTGGGCCAGAAGAGGTTTGGAGTCCAAATTTATAAGATCTGCTGCAAGCAGTGACCAGTTAATAGTGTCTCTGCTGCCAGAAGCTCTGTGGCCCGGAGCACAGAGGCTACTGAAAATACACTCACAATTCAAAATTACAAAGCAGTTGGGAAAATGATCTACCTGACAATAGGACCTGCTGTACAGCACAGGGAACTCTACTTAGTATTCTGTGATAACCTATATGTGAAAAGACTCTGAAAAAGAATGACTCTGTGTGTGTGTATAACTGAATCACTTTGCTGTACACCTGAAACTAACACAAAATTGTAATCAACTCCAATAAAATTTAAACAAAAGAAAATTATCTAGTCAGCTGGCACCACAAACAAGAGGACCATCTACCAGAATTTGAGATAATAAAACAAGAAGAAAGAGACCTCAAAAGACTGTGTTTAAACATATTAGAGATCAGAGAAGGAATAAAAATCATAAGGAAGGAACATGGTTTTATTTTTTTTTTAAGATTTTGAAAAGAGCCAAGTAGAAATTTAAAATTTGAAAGTAAAAACCACAGCTGGATTGAAAACTGATTGGATACAGCAGAAAAGAGAACTGCTGAACCAGAAAATAGATCACAGGAAATTACCCAGGACATATAACAGAGATTTTAAGATGTAAATGTGATAGGGGTTTTATTAGTTAATAGGTTTTCAACTTTAAGAAATGGAAAACCCAACTAACGGTTGCTTCAACCATGAAGATTTGTTTTTGTAGTTTCAGGAATGGTTCACTGCTTAATGTAACCAAGGCCCACAGAGTATCTTTACTCTCTTGGTTCTTTGTCCTCTTATTTGTCTCTCTATGGCTGAACATGGCTGCCACGCTCCAGACATCACTCCCATCTGTAGGGCCAAAAGTGGGGAGGAAGGGGTACAGTGAGTGCCTGACATCCCCTCCTTTCATAAGGAAACCAAAAGGCTTCCCAGAGGCCCTCCAGCTCTGTGGCAGTTCTTTGTTGCGTGGCCGCCCCAGCCGCAAAGGGATTTGAGAAGGTAGACATACAACGTTTCTCATCCTCTTCAGTGGGAAGCCTGCAGGGGAAACAGAGGTTGGGACCAACTGATAGTGTCTGTCACAGAGCTTAAGAGGCATGGAAGATAAAATCAGACCATGTCCAACTCCCATGGCCAGTGGGAATTCCAGAAGTAGAGGAAAGAAAACATGAAGAGAGATAATATTTGAAGAAGTGGCGCCTGAAATTTTTCCAGAATGACGAAAGGCCACAGATTCTTAATGGAATCTCAAACAGGATAAATAATACAAAACATCCATCCAGACGCATTGTAATGTAACTGCAGAAAAAGCAAAAGAGATAATCTACAAATAATTTGTACTAACCAATAATAAAAGAAACCTAGTAGACAACTATCAAAGTCTGGAATAGGCAACTCACAAATGGCCAATAAACATTTAAAAACATGTTCAGTGATTAGGAAAATCTCAGCTGCAATAACAGTGAGAAATATACTTGTGTAACCTCAGAGGGTGAAATGAAAAGGGAAAAAGACCAGGGGCTTCCCTGGTGGCGCATCGGTAAAGAATCCACCTGCCAATCCAGGAGACGTGGGCTTGATTCCTGGGCCGGGAAGATTCCAGTACTGTGGGGCAACTAAGCCCATGCGCCACAGTAACCTCAGCTACTGAAGCCCACATACCCTAGAGCCCACACTCCAGAGCAAGAGAGGCCACTGCAACAAGAAGTCTGCGTATGGCAACGAAAAGGAGCACTTGCTCACCACTAGAGGAGAGCCCTCATGACAGCGAAGACCCAGCACAGCCCAAAATAAAAAATAAATAAAATTTTGGGGAAAAAAAGGAAAAAGACAACTATCATAGGAATTTTAATACTATAGTTGTAACAGTGTTATCCTAACATGTTTGACAGAATGGACAGTTTTTAAAATATATACATAAATATATTTCTTCAAATAGTAAATGTAACTATTTCTCCAAAACACACAGAGAAAGAACTAGAACTTTAGCCATTAAAGAAGTGCAATTCATTGTTTTAAATATAGTCACACACACACATAAACAAAAAAATACCAGTCCTCCCAAATTCCACTGAACCTATGAGAAACAGATGTCCCTATTGTGCAAACTCAAGTCTAGAGAATTTAAAAAGAAGTGGGGGGACTTAATGTCTGGCGAGGATGGAGTATCAGAAACCTGATTTATCTTCTGAAACACTAAACAGCCAGGGAGTTGTCGTCGTTCAGTCGCTAAGTCGTGTCGGACTCTTTTAAACCCCATGGACTGCAGCACGCCAGGCCCCTTTATCCTCCACAGTCTCCCAGAGTTTGCCCAGATTCATGTCCACTGAGTCAGTGATCCATTGCAGCCATCTCATCCTCTGTCATCCCCTTCTCCTTTTGCCCTCAATCTTTCCCAGCAACAGGGTCTTTTCCAATGACTCAGCTCTTTGCATCAGGTGGCCAAAGTATTGGAGCTTCAACTTCAGCATTAGTCCTTCCAATGAATATTCAGTGTTGATTTCCTTTTGGACTGACTGGTTTAATCTCTTTGCTGTTCAGGGGACTCTCAAGAGTCTTCTCCAGCAGCACAAATCGAAAGCAGCTAACAAGTAACCACAGATCATTTGCTTAAGGAAAGATATTGAATATAACGAGAGACTTGTTGGAAGATGATATTCTACACAGAATATGGTTTTCTTTGTATGCTTGCATGCCAAGTCACTTCAGTCGTGTCTGACTCTTTGTGACCCTATACACTGTACCCCGCCAAGCTCCTGTGCCCATGGGATTTCCCAGGCAAGAATACTGGACTGGGTTGCCATGCCCTTTTCCAGAGGATCTTCCCAACCCAGGGATCGAACCCCCATCTCGTGTGTCACCTACATGGGCAGGCAGGTTCTTTACCACTAGAGCCACCTGGGAAGTGTTACTGTTAATATTTGCTTTTTTAAATTAATTTTTTTTCCTATTTTTTCATCTCATGTACTACTGAAGTTAGTGAATGCTGGGAAGCAAATGAGATCATCTTGTTGAGCTAATCATCAGAGCCAGCGATTTTATTTGTACAGAAGTCTCTGAGGAGCTACTGACGAACATCATTGTGAATCTCACAAACATTTAGGAATGTTTGTGAGCAGTTTAACCAGTTCATGCCATCAGGAAAATAGAAGCTTCCTACATTATTAAGTTTACTTTTGTATCATGAGATGCAGTGAAAAATAATATATTTAATTACAAGTGACATTTAAAAACTGCACCTAATCAGAATTGGCAGCAGTAACAATCCTAAGTCTTTGGTCAAGTTCTATTATTAGATTAGTCAGGAAAAAAATTCCCTTATATGTTTATATTCTAGCAAATATAGGCTTCTGCATTTAGAGGATTAACAAGGATAAGAGTTTTTCCAAGTGAAAACACCACAGTGTTCCCTCGAGTTGAGAATGCATTTCTTCCCCGCCACGTTGGGAATGCATTTCTTCCCCGCCACAGTGTGAGACAGAAATTTCACTCGCTGCATCAGTCACAGGAAGGGTGGAGAAAGAAGAGGTGTGGCCTTGTTGCTGCCGCTGTCAGAGCAGCCAGAACGGGTGCCCTTCAAGGGTGGATGTGTTTGCACTGGTGAGGCAGACATGCCCATACCAGGCTGTGTGGTCTGTGAGGGTGTCGCTTGCTGAGTCTGTGTGTCCCCCAGAATGGTCACTCCTCACACAGACTAAGGTCTTCAGGTCACCTAGGAAGGGAGGTCTTCACAACTCAGGGTTTTATAGGGAGGTTAGAATGATTCCTTAGGTGAGGCTGAACCTGTGCTGTCGCATAAACTTTATAGAGGCTTCTCTGTAGCAGGCACTTTCTGTGAGTTGAGTCATGGTCCCTCTCAGAAGTCCTATGACATAGATGCTCCCTACATGAGGAACACTGCAATTTCGTGGAAGAGCACATAGCTTGTGAGTAGCCAAGACAAGGGTCAAGGAGGCTATCCGACTCCAGAGCCCACATCTCACCCCTCCATGACCCTGCATCGAGCAGCCATGCCAACCTGGGCTCTTAAAGCACAATTTACTTATAGTCTATCAAGCGCATATGTGTTATGTTGTAATTTATCTGATTATAGGGCTTATCTCTGTGCTTCTCTGGTGGTTCAGACAGTGAAGAATCCACCTGCAACGTGGGAGACCTGAGTTTGATCCCTGGGTTGGGCAGATCCCCTGGAGAAGGGCATGACAACTCACTCCAGTATTCTTGCCTAGACTCCTGAGGGCAAGAAGCCCTATCTTTTTTTTTTTTCAATTAATTTTATTGTAGTGAAATACACATAACATGGCTTCCCTGGTGCTAAAGAATCTGCCTGCCAATGCAGGAGACATAAGAGATGAGGGTTCAATCCCAGTGTGGGAAGATCTCCTGGAGAAGGGCATGATGACCCACTCCAGTATTCTTGCCTGGGAAATCCCAGGACAGAGGAGCCTAGCAGGCTGCAGTCTATGGGTCAAAAAGAGTCGGACACAACTTAGCGACTAAACAGCAACAACTGTGAATAAATTTGATTGATTGATGGCTGTTGAGCCAGCCTTGGATTCCTGAGACGAACCCACTTGATCATGATTCAATTTGCTAATATTTATTAAGGATCATTGTGTTTACATTTTAGTGAGAAATTGGTATTTGTAATGTCTTTGTCCTGCTTTTGGTATCAGGGTAGTTCCAGGTTCACAGAATGAATGAGGAAGTGTTCCCTCCTCTTCTGTTTCCTGGAAGAGATTGCGTAGAACTGGTATTATTTCTTCCTGGACTGTTTGATAGAATTAACCAGTGAAACCATCTGGGTCTGGTGTTTTCTTTTTTTTTGGAAGGTTTTTAGGTACTGAATCAAGTGTATCACACTATTGGATTTTTATTGATCCAACATACTCTGTCTTCTCCTGAAAGGTGTTAACTGATTTCTTCAAACATGTTCAAACGTGATGTTGACAATGCACTAAAATAGATTAAAATTTAATTATTGTTGGGTTCAAGCATGTAGGACAGTCTGAGTAAAACTGTGAATATTGATTAGACTTTAGAATCCTCTCTGAGCAGGAAGACATGTCCTTGCCCCCAGAGGGGTTTGCCATCCCTCCAGCCTCTCAGGCCATCCCTGTGTTCTCAGAGCTCATCTGCCTCCCGAGAGCGCGATTCCTCATCGCTTCTCCCTGTGTCGTCATGTTAGCAACCCTCGTGTTATAAGAATTTCGGCTGTTTGTACATCTGTCTGTGCACACAGAAGGAGGCTTTTCCTCCTTGTCTTCTGTGAATGCATTGTTTCTCTTTTCACATTGCTGTAGGTTCTTGTGTGGGGTGTTCCACGTGCTCCTTTTCCACCCTTCCCTCAGACCGATGATATGCTGATTTCTCAGCCTCACTGGGGAGAAAAATCAGTAAAATATATTTAGATGCTGAAACAGAAGCTAAATGGCTGGTTCCATGCCTCAGCCAGTTCTGTCCCTGCCCAGGAACAGATGTTCTGAGCTCATCCTGCTTTTCCACTGTGTCTCTGCTTCCAGCTTCATGCCAGGACCTTCCCTACTATTCTCTCATGACCACAGAAAAATCCACACTCAGCCCCAAGATGAATTGTTGAGTAGTGTGGTGACACGAATTTCAGGAAAGCCTGGCTGAGCAGTAGACGGAGCACCATCCTGCCACCGTCAGTCCCCGGCCTCTGCCTGTGCTTGCTTGTGGTGGATGAAATGAGGGAAAACAATAAACCATGGACTGGTGACCCTTTTGCCACTGGTGACCCTCTGGTCAAATAGCTTTTAGCTGGTGTAGGGTTTTTGTGGCACAAATAGCAGAAACGTACCACACAGATACTCACTGCAAAGAAGAAGTGACCACAGTCACACCCTGTGCTGTTAGGATGGGACAGCTGTTCTCTGGAGTGTATATCCGCTAAATAACGTAACACAGCTGTGTGGAAAATTGAGTATGAAAAATGTTCAGTGACAAAGCACAGGGTATGCAGTGACAGTGTGGGAGGACATGGGTGTGTGTTCAAATGTAGCTGGGAGAAGTGGGAATCCTTTCACAACAATGGAATCATAATGACTCTTTTTTAAACTTTTGTTTTATTGATTGAAGTAGAGCCGATTTAGAATGTCCTATTAGTTTCTCCTGTGCAACAAAGTGATTCAGTTATATACACATTCTTTTCCACGTTCCTTCCCATTTTTGTTTATCCCCGGATACTGAATATAGTTCCCAGCGCTGCACAGTAGGACCTTGTTGTTTATCCATCCTGTATGTAATGGTTCACATCTGCTAATCCCACACACGCAGTCCTCTCCTCTCCGACCCCTTGGCAACCACAAGTCTCTGTGTCTGTGAGTCTGTTTCATAGATAGGTTCAGTCGTGTCATTTTTTAGATTCCACGTATGAGTGATATCATATGCTATTTGCCTTTCTCTGTCTGATTTAGTGTAATAATCTCTAGTTGCATCCATGTTGCTACAGATGGCATTATTTCATTCCTTTTAATGGCTGAGTAATACTCCGTTGTATATATGTAACACATCTTCTTTATCCATTCCTCTGTCGATGGACATTGAAATTGTTTCCTTATCTTGGCTACTGTGATTAGTGCTGCCTAGACCATTGGGGTGATGTATATTTTTGAATTACAGTTTTATCCAGATATGTGCCCAGGAGTGGGATTGCTGGGTCATGTGACAACTCTTAGTTTTTGTTCAGAACTTTTCTTTTTTCAGAACTTTCTTTTAATGCTCATTGTTAAAATTTGAGAGGGGCGGGGGATCATGTCTAATGTTCCTAAAAGCATTGCATCTCCTGAATAAGCAGGAAAGAAAAGCTTTTCTTTTTCCCATCGAGCACCTTTAGCACTGGCTGGATGTTGCCTGCACCTGCCGGCCACGTGGGAAGGTCCGGCGGCACCCAGTGACCTCTGCCCTCTCCCACAGGAGCTCAGTGAGTTGCTACACACGGACCGGCCTGACTGGCAGAGCGTGATGCAGTATGTGGCCCAGATCTACAAGTACTTCGAGACGTAGGTCCTGCATGTCCCACACTCACTGTGTGTCCTGGACGCACCTGGTCTGTGCTGTCAGCTGCCCACTGTCTGGATTTCCAAGGCAGGCTCCACCTGAGTCCGACACACAAACAAGGAACAGCGGGGTCTGCTGCACCCACCCTGAACCCTGACACATACGGACTGTAAGTCGGGGGTCCTGCTCCCAGGGGCCCCATTCTCCTGTGGGAGCCCCGCGATGTGTTCACTGGAGCTGCCCTGAGTCTCACGACAAACATCTAAACCCATCATCTTTCTACTAAGAATCCTGGCTTCTGCCTTCTAAAAACTCTGCACTCGCCAGTCCAGCCCCTCCAGAAACACCGAGCAAGACACAAAAGGACAGTCGGCTCTCGGGCAGCTCTGAGTCACGTGAGCCCTGCCTTTTGGGGACAGACTTGGTTCCCAGAGAGGATTTCACCACTGTTAGGTCTCCTGTCCCTTACTTCATTCTCTGGGTGGGAGACCAAACATTTGAGATGAAAGGAGCCCCTGGGTGAGTGCTCGGTGCCCCTGGGAGGGACAGGAGGGGTGTGTCTGGGGCGTGGTCACATCAGGACTGCTGCTTGGCAGTGGACAGAAAGCCTCTGTGACCTCACCTGCTGCTTGTGTCCTGCACACGTTCACGCCCGTCCACACCCACATGCTTGTACACGCAAAACTTGACAGAGTCCCTCAGACAGAAGGGATGGGCCTGTGTTGGCCAGGTTCCTCCTGCTTTTGCACAAGCAGGCTGAAGATATGTCTTTTTGGGGTGCTGGGCAAACAGCATCTTAGCTCTGGCTTTGGCTTAGTCCTTCCCCGGGCCTCTTAAATTTGCATGGACAGGAGGCCCAAGCGAGGCAGGGAGGGCTCAGGTACAACTGGATGAAGGGCTTCCCCAGCACGTGCAGTCACCCCATGTGGCTGCGGAGCACCCCCCTAGAACAGCCCTTCCCCCAGAGCAGCCCCTTCCCTGGGTCATGCAGGCATGGGTGCAGGTCATCATGTGGGCAAATATATGCACATTTCATGGCAAATGAGGTCCCCCCTGGCCCAGGGGGCTCCCACAGCTGCTGACATCAGTGCCCTCTGACCCAGGTCGGTTGACACTCCCTGAGCACAGGGCTGCCCGCCCTGCCCAGTATACCCTGCGAGCCCAGGGACAGGCAGGCCCTTCTGCACAGTAGGGCCCTGTTGGTCCCTGTCCTCAGTTGCCTTGGAGGAGACACTGGGCCCCCCCAGGGTCCGTCTGTCCTCAGGCTGCAGAGGTTGCCCACTGGGGTTCTTGTCTGGGGGCTCCCCGACAGCATACACCCTCTCACCTGCCCCAGCCTGGGGTCAGAATATCAGGAAGGCCACCAGCGTCATGTTGTGTGTATTTTCAAAGTCCCCGAGAAGCGCTGGAAGGGGAGTCTGGTGACAGTAACCATGTGGGGTGTCTTCATGTGGAAGGTGGAGGCACCTTCCTGGACAGTCTGCTGGAATTTACCCAGTGTCTCCTCCCAGGTGTCTGCCTTCTCCTCAGCCCCCATTCCTGCCTTGCTCACCCCACAAGGGGACGTCACACCCAAGAGGGGTTGAGCTGTTAGTGGCTGTGTTTACTCCGGGTTCATTGCAGGCTCTGCAGGAGGGGCCGCCGATGCCTGGTGCTGCTCCTGGTGCCCTGTGGTTCCTGAGACGGTCTGGGATCGGCTCCTGCAGCAGTCTCTCAGTGGGGGGCTCACTTCACGTTAAAAAGAAAAGAGGGGGCCATGTGCAGTTTATTTTTATAACTCGGAGAGGTTGCCCAATTCCCCTTGCTGCCCAGCGGGCAGGCTAGAGCACAGCGTGCTTGTGTCCTGCCCGAGGGACCAGATGGTGTAGGGCAGTTCTGGCCCTGGGCATCCTGGTGTGGGGTCAGGTCTTCCAGTACTGAAGAGGTGGGGGGTCACCTCGGTCCGATTTTAATTGAGGAGCTCACAGCACAAGGTGAGTGTGGAATGTTTTTAAAGTTGAGAACACGTGGTGGTTACCGTGAGCACACCCCACCCTCCCCAGTTCCCTGTCCTGAGGTTTTCACAGGCCACTGTATCTGTGTTTCTTCCCATCTTCCTCCACCCAGCACTTCGTCATTTAAAATTATTTGGTGGTTCTGTAGATCCTTTTTCCAAAAAAATGCATTATTTTTATACGCAAGATAGACACAAAATGCAAGATCCCCAAGAGGGGCGGAGTCGTTTTAAGACACAAAGAGAAGCCCTTGGCTCTTTGTGTGCTGAGTTGTTTCCTGGCTGATGGTGGCGCCACAGCCCCTGCCCACCAGGCTGGCCATCTGGGGAACCCACACCTCTCCTGGCCCGTCCCTCCTCACTTCAGAAATGACGGTGGTCTTTGGTTTTTGCTCTTCACTCCGCTGTTGTATAGCTTTTGAGACCACCCAAGGACCCCAGGGGACCCACACCTGGTGTCACGGTGTCCGTGGGTCTCAGCCCCAGAATGGTGGGCTGCTTTCCCAGCCCCCTGCCATCCCCACCAAGGGGACAGGCCCCTCTCTGTGCCCTGCCTGGGAAGAAGGACACGATCACCAGATACAAGCTCCTTTGCACATCCAGCCCCAGTCCTCCCCAGCCCAGAGCCCGAGGGCCATTTGAGAGGAAGTGAGAGTGGCATGCAGCAATGGACAGGACTCAGAAGCCCTTTTATAAAGGATATTTAATATCGTGGCCCCAGCTTCGTGGCGGGTTTCACTTTTCTGTCCAGGTTAAAGTTTGGCTGGCCCCACGCTGCCCTGAGCAGCTCTCTGACTGTAACCGCATGAGTGCAGTGGATGAACGCGGCCTTGTTTCTGCCAGGAGTGCAGAGTGCCAAGCATGGTCCAGACACAACAGATGCGTGTACAAATGTGGACACGACCAAGTGTGACATATGACTCTGTAATATTTCTAATAAATATATTTTGTTTCTGTCTGATTGTGAATTTGTCCCAGCAACGTTTATTGTTACTGTTTTCTCAAAATGCCAGACTTCCATTCAGTCCATTCCAAACTGGCACCTCCAGGCCCCTGTTCCTTGCTGGGCGTGGTCTCCATTGCAGCTGCCGTGGGTCACCGGAGAGGTCTGGGCTCTGACGCCCCTCAGCCTCCTTCCCTGCATGGCCCCCTTGAGCTCGCCCTCCAGGGCCACACAGGATGCTGTAGGCTGCATGGATGGGCCCACCAGGGATGGGGAGCAAGCAGGAGGGGGTCATACCAAGATCGTGGGGGCAGGGTGGACATGATGCCACAGTGTTCTGACACTAGGACGCCATGCAAGCAATTCGTCAGGTGGTATGTGGTCTTCAGGCACTGCTCAGAGGCCACTGTTCACAGATGTCTGGGGACCAGCCCAGCCCACAGGAGAGGAGAGAGGACACAGGAGGAGCCTCATCACTTCCTCCTCCTTCCAGGGAAGCCCCCGCCTCCCTTCCTACCCCGACAGGTTCTGGCCTTTCCCTCCTGGGGGCCTCCCTCTTCCCAGAATAGCACAGCCTCTGATGCAAGTGGAACAGACCCTGAGCCAGGATGGCAGCCACCACCCGCTTCCTCTGGGCAGTCAGGTGCCAGGCAACTGTACCCAGAAGACACCAGGGTCCTCGTGTGATGACCCGCCCTAGCTGCTCAACCTGTGTACATGTGTGTGCATGCACACACGGGCACATGGACATTTGGTGGATGGCCAGTGTCGCAGCCATGGCCAGTTGACCCCTTCCATGGTTTGGGGTCCAGCGGGGAGGTTCCTGATCTATGGGCCTGGACCCCTCTGTGGATAAAGCTCACTCCAGGCATACTGAGTTGGGTCTGAGGCATGAGCTGCCCAGCAGGGCCTGACCCACAGCCCGTGCCCCAGTGGTACTTTGTGGCTGTGCCTGTGGTCAGTGGCTCTGTGCTGCTTTGAAGGCCTGGGGACTCTGGCCGTGGGGTCTCGGCCAGCTGTGGGCACCTTCCCCAGTGCCTCTGTTCCTTCTGCCACTGAGCGCATGGCTTCCTAGGGCAGAGCCAACAAGATCAGATGTGTACGGGGCCAGGGATGTTTTCAGTGTGAGCTTGCAGTCCTGGAAGCCAGGGTTTTAGACCTTACCTCCTATAGACCAGCGCACCCAAATGGCCCCTCAGGGTCTCAGGACAGGCTTGAAGCTGTGCACTGTGACTCTTTAGAAGTCTTTTATTTTGAGGGCCTAAATTTTGTATTTGAAGTTTTAAAAATGTTGAGAATTCTACATTCCCTTCCTAACAGGTCATATAAAAAATGTTGACTTTTCCCCTAAAAAATGTTTGAATAGTATCAGGACATTGGTTGGGAAGATTCATCACCTCCTTGTAGAGCTATGCCCCCTGGCATGAAGAACCCATAGGCATGCCTGACCTTCGAGGCATGAGTCCAGCTGGAGAAGTACAAAACTGGCCAGAAAGGTGAGTCACAAATTGTGTAACTTCAAGTTATCTGGGAAGAGAAAACCAGGGAGCACAGTGGTAACCAGCTTCCTCGGAGCCCCTTTTGATTCGTTTCTGGACAGGTTCGGCTCTGGAGCTGTTTGCACAGGGCGGGGTGAGGAGCCAGGCTGGAGTCCAAGAACATTTGCTGGCCTTCGCATCCTCCAGGTTGAGTCAGCTGGAACCCACAGCGTCTCATTGTCCGTGTCCCCAGGCCATGGAGGATTCCTCCCCTGTCTCAGACAATGGAAACCTGTCTCCCAGCTAAGAGCAGACACGTGGAGCCTGGGGATTTGGCAGATCCGGACCAGACCTGGCCCCAGGCATCTTCTTCAACTTGTTTACAGTTTAAAGCAACGGACCTCTTCCCTGAGCCTGCCTTGAGAGAGCAAAGATGCTGTGGGGTCTCTGCTGCTGGGAGGGGCCACTCTGAGTGATGTGGGAGATGGCACCTCAGCAGCAGCCTTGCCTCCTTTGAAAATGAAATTCTCTGACCATTAAACCAGAAGCCGGAAGATGCATTTCCTGTGATTTGTTGTAAATGTCATTGTTCTAAAGCGACAGTTGTTACTAAAATACATGTTCTGTCCAGAGAATACCAAAAAGTACAAAGACAAAAAAAGTTCTGGGCATCACACCAAAAATGGGTTACCACAGTTAACCTCCATTCAGTATTTTATCAGATCACTTAGGATTGGGCTAAACTTCAAGGAATAGAGACTACAGCAATACTGTCTTAGATAAGAAACTTATTTCTCACCAAAAAGAGAAGTCTAGAGGTGGAAAACCCAAGAATGGTATGTTGGAGCCCTCAAATCCTCAGGGACCCAGACCTCTTTCCACTCTGACATTCCCCAAGGGAGTGTAGTTTGTCCTCATGAGCTAAGATGGCTGTCAGAGTTCCAGTCATCGCAACTATATACCAGGTGGCAGCATAAAGGAAGAGTGCCCTGTCCTTTTTAAATCTTCCTAGAAGACCCATTTAACGTTCACTTTTATTTCATTGAGCAGAATTTAGTTACACGGCTGTACCTAGCTTCAATGAAAGTGAAAGTTAGTTGCTTAGTCTTGTCCAACTCTTTGTGACCCCATGGACTGTAGCCTACCAGGCTTCCCTGTCCATGGGATTCTCCAGGCAAGCATACTGGGGTGGGTTGCCATTTCCTTCTCCAGGGGATCTTCCCCAACCAGAGATCAAACCTGGGTCTCCTGCATTGCAGGCAGATTCTTTACTGTCCAAGCCACCAGGGAAGCCCAGCTAGCTTCAGTGGAGACCATGAAATGTAGTCGTTTTAGGTGAACACCAGTGGAGCTGGCTGAAAACTAGGAAAGGGAAGAATCAACATTGTGAAGGCACCTAGAAGGTTCTGTGACAATGTATATACTTCTTCATCTTAAAGTTTAATTTCTTGAATAAGTTAAAAACCTTATTTTTACTTGGCTCAAAAATTTAACAGTTAGGAAGAGAGATACAGTGACAAGTCCCCCGTCCACTTAGGCATCCCTCTCCTCCCCTCCCCTCACACAAGCTCACTGGCAACCGTGTCACCAGTTATCTTGCACGTTTCTGTCTCCGGAGCATCTTATACAAGCAGCTGTGAGCATCATGGGCTCTCACTTCTTTAACCTGGAAGGTGGCAAGCTGTGCACATCTGCATCTTGTCCTTCATTTTGCTTTGTCTGTTGTCTTTTCCCTTAGTGATGCATCATGGAGTATTTTCCCGTCAATACAAAGAGAGCATCCTCACTTCTTGTTCCTGCAGCCTGGTGTTCCACTGGGTGGGTGCAGCATAAATTATGTATCTACTCCCCTGGGAAGGGTGTGTGTGGCCGGATGATCTGTCACAAACCAGGACCCTTTCAAGAGTGAGAGTGTGGTGTCTGTTAGTAATTATACTGGAGCAAAGCTATGAACTGTCCCAAGTGGACTGGGGCACGGGGTCACCCCATGAGGATGAGCGTGGGGGTGTCAGTCAAAGTGTTTTGCGGTTACAACAGTGCTGTAAATTTTAATGTGCACGTGCATAACTGGGTTCATCCACATAAGTCTCCAGGTCAAAGGGCACCTGCTTTGTGCTCTGGGTGGAAACTGCCAATTTGCCCTTGGTGGGAGCAGTGCTGGCTTTTCTCATCATCACGGCTCCGCCCACAGAGCGTGTTGTCAGACCTTTGGATTTTTGCTGGTCCTAATAGGTGAGAAGCAGCATCTGAATTAGTTTTAATGTGCATTTGTTGTGAACGAGGCTGAATATGCTTAAGAATCCTATTTATGTTCCTTTTCCTGTGCCTAGTCTTTTTGAATCCTTTGCCCATTTTTTTCTTAGTGTTTAGAAATCACATCTTGGAGTTTTTTTGTGAGTTAGATGATTCTGGTGATTTGAAATGCAAATATTTTCCCCAGCTAGTTGTTTGTCTTTGCTTATGATGGTTTGTTTTCCAAATTTCCTGGCATAGTGAGTGCAGCACTTCCACAGCATCATCTTTTAGGATTTGAAATAGCTCAACTGGAATTCCATCACCTCCACTAGCTTTGTTCCTACTGATGCTTCCTAAGGCCCACTTGACTTTGCATTCCAGGATGTCTGGCTCTAGGTGAGTGATCACACCATTGTGGTTATCTGGGTCATGAAGATCTTTTTTGTATAGTTCTTCTGTGTATTCTTGTGTATTCTTGCCACCTCTTCATAATCTCTTCTGCTTCTGTTAGGTCCATACTATTTCTGTCCTTTATTGAGCCCATCTTTGCATGAAATGTTCCCTTGGTATCTCTAATTTTCTTGAAGAGATCTCTAGTCTTTCCCATTCTATTGTTTTCCTCTCTTTGCATTGATCACTGAGGAAGGCTCTCATATCTCTCCTTGCTATTCTTTGGAACTCTGCATTCAGATGTTCATATCTTTCCTTTTCTCCTTTGCCTTTTGATTCTCTTCTTTTCTCAGGTAATTGTAAGGCCTCCTCAGACAACCATTTTGTCTTTTTGCATTTCTTTTTCTTAGGGATGGTCTTGATTACTGCCTCCTATACAATGTCACAAACCTCTGTCCATAGTTCTTCAGGCATTCTGTCTATAAGATCTAATCCCTTGAATCTATTTGTTCCTTCCACTGTATAATCGTAAGGGATTTGATTTAGGTCATACCTGAATGGTCTAGTGGTTTTCCCTGCTTTCTTCAATTTAAGTCTGAATTTTGCAGTAAGGAGTTCATGATCTGAGCCAGTCAGCTCTCAGTCTTGTTTTTGCTGACTGTATAGAGCTTCTCCATCTTCAGCTTCAAAGAATATAATCAGTCTGATTTCGGTATTGACCATCTGGTGATCGTCAAAACTCAGCAGTGGCCACAGGACTGGAAAAGGTCAGTTTTCATTCCAATCCCAAAGAGAAGCAAGGCCAAAGAATGTTTAAACTACCACACAATTGCACTCATCACACACACTAGCAAAGTAATGCTCAAAATTCTCCAAGCCAGGCTTCAATATTACGTGAACCATGAACTTCCAGATGTTCAAGCTGGATTTAGAAAAGGCAGAGGAACCAGAGATCAAATTGCCAACATCTGTTGGATCATAGAGAAAGCAAGAGAGTTCCAGAAAAACATCTACTTCTGCTTTATTGACTATGCCAAAGCCTTTGACTGTGTGGATCACAACAAACTGTGGAAAACTCAAAGAGATGGGAATACCAGGCAACCTGACCTGCCTCCTGAGAAATCAGTATTCAGGTCAAGAAGCAACAGTTAGAACTGGACATGGAACAACAGACTGGTTCCAAATCAGGAAAGGAGTACGTCAAGGCTGTATATTGTCACCCTGCTTATTTAACTTATATGCAGAGTATATCATGTGAAATGCCGGGCTGGATGAAGCACAAGCTGGAATCAAGATTGCCGGGAGAAATATCAATAACCTCAGATATGCAGATAACACCACCCTTATGACAGAAAGTGAAGAACTAAAGAGCCTTTTGTTGAAAGTGAAAGAGGAGAGTGAAAAAGTAGGCTTAAAACTCAACATTTAGAAAACTAAGATCCTGGCATCTGGTCCCATCACTTCAAGGCAAATAGATGGGAAAACAATGGAAACAGTGACAGACTGGTTTTTTTTGGCTCCAAAATCACTGCAGATGGTGACTGCCGCCATGAAATTAAAAGACACTTGCTCCTTGGAAGAAAAGCTATGACCAACCTAGACAGCATATTAAAAAGTAGAGACATTACTTTGCCAACAAAGGTCCATCTAGTCAAAGCTATGGTTTTTCCAGTAGTCACATATGGATGTGAGAGTTGGACCATAAAGAAGGCTGAACATCGAAGAATTGATGCTTTTGAACTGTGTTGTTGGAGAAGACCCTTGAGAGTTTTTGGACTGTAAGGAGATCAAACCAGTCCATCCTAAAGGAAAGCAGTCCTGAATATTCATTGAAAGGACTGATGCTGAAGCTGAAACTCCAGTACTTTGGCCACCTGATGAAAGGAGCTGACTTATTAGAAAAGACCCTGATGCTGGGCAAGCTTGAAGGCAGAAGGAGAAGGGGACAACAGAGGATGAGATGGTTGGATGGCATCACTGATTTGATGGACATGAGTTTGAGCAAGCTCTGGGAGTTGGTGAATGACAGGGAAGCCTGGTGTGCTGCAATCCATGGGGTCACAAAAAGTTAGACATGACTGAATGACTGAACTGAACTGAACTGATTATGATTTGTTGGGTTTTGCCATGTAGGAGATTTTTTATCTTTATCTTTTCTTTTATGCCTTTGGATTTTAAGCCAAAACCCTTCCCCATTCCAGAGTTATGAAGGAGCTCTGTTATGGAAGAGTGCTTCAGGGTTTTCTTCTAGAACATTCTTCTGTTTTAAATCCTTGGTTCATTTGGGTTTCGATGTGTTCATGTGGGGTATGGAGATGTATGCTTTTGAAAAGTGTATTTACTTTTTTCCATGGTAATACAAGCTCATGGTTTAGTTACCTCCCTACTTATAAATAGTAACTCACACTGCTCTCTGTTCACTCTATTGATTTAAGTTTGTTTTTCTATGTTACATGAGAATTTAAGTCCTGTGCCTCCACTCCACATCCTTTGTTCACAAATGCCCATCAGATCTGTCCACTGGGTGGTGGGCCCTGGGATATGACCATGTTCTATTTCTCTCCTTTTAAAAATGAATTAACTTTTCATTTTTTAGTAAGTGATCTTATTTAGTCATTATGACCCCCTCTTCAAAAATATATAAACTAGACAGATTTGGGGTTAAACTGCGTGGGATGGAGGAACTCCTCATTTTCTTCTGCAGCACATTTTCTTCTAAAAAATTTTCTTCTCACACAATCTTGGGAAGCTTCCCCAGTGGCTCAGCAGTAAGGAGTCCGCCTGCCAACGCAGGAGACGCGGGTTCTATCCCTGGGTTGGGAAGATCCCCTAAGGAGGAAATGGCAACCCACTCCAGTATTTTTCCCTGGAGAATCCCTTGGACAGAGGAGCCTGGCGGGCTACAGTCCATGGGGGTCACAAAGAGTTGGACATAACTAAGCACGTCTAGTCAAGGCTGTAGTTTTTCCAGTGGTCATGGATGTGAGAGTTGGACTGTGAAGAAGGCTGAGTGCCAAAGAATTGATGCTTTTGAACTGTGGTGTTGGAGAAGACTCTTGAGAGTCCCTTGGACTGCAAGGAGATCCAACCAGTCCATTCTGAAGGAAATCAGCCCTGGGATTTCTTTGGAAGGACTGATGCTGAAGCTGAAACTCCAGGACTTTGGCCACCTCATGCGAAGAGTTGACTCATTGGAAAAGACTCTGATGCTGGGAGGGATTGGGAGCAGGAAGAGAAGGGGATGAGAGAGGATGAGATGGCTGGATGGCATCACAGACTTGATGGACGTGAGTCTGAGTGAACTCCGGGAGTTGGTGATGGACATGGAGGCCTGGCCTGCTGCGATTCATGGGGTCACAAAGAGTCAGACATGACTGAGTGACTGAACTGAACCGACTGAAGCACGCACGAGTCCACAGTATTATCATCATTTGAAATAGCTGGTTACATTTGTGTCTGAATAAGTTACAGCCTGGTGTTTATTTTCTTGATTTGAGTACTTTCAACCTAGCATCAGAGCAACCCTGACTCATCTGCAGCTATTCCACATGGTTTTCCCACGTCAAGTGGGAATACAACTGTGAATGACGCAGACTCAGTCCAGACTCTCTGGAGCTCACATTCTGATGCACTAGGAAGAAAAGCAGAGTGGGGAGAGAGTCGGGTGGGCTGGTGAGAGCAGGTGCTGCTCTAGGAGGGATGGTCAGAGAAAGGCTCTGTGAGGAGGTGACAGAGTTTGAACCAATACCTGGAAGATATGAAAGGGAGCCTGATGAAAACAGGGAGGAGGAGTGGACAGACTGGGAGCAGCCTGTGCAAAGGCCCTGTGGCAGGAACATGCTGGTTGTGTGTGGGTGGGGGCAGATGTGTGTGTATCTGTGTCTGTGTGTTTGTCTTGGGGGCATACCAGGGGGCCAGTGTGAGCAGCAGAACATGGAAGGAACTGTCTAGGAGAGGGAGGGAGGTGAGAACCTCCCAGCCTGATCAGAAGTAACTGGAGGGTTGGGAAGATGGTCTGACTTACTCTCCTAAACATTCTTTTTGGAAGTCCAGCAGAGACGTGACTGTGGTGGGACAAGAGTGTAGTAAAGATAAATTGATAAAGACTGGCGAGGAGGTCAGGTGAGCATGTGGGAGCTCAGACAGGATGACAGCAGGGAAGATGGGCGGGAGGAGGAGGTTTCCAGCAGAGCTGACACGTGCTCCAGCCTGCTGTGGGAGAGGGCTCTTGGATGACAGCAGGCAGGCATGTGAGCCGGGCATCTGCTAACCCTGGTGCCACCAGCTGAACTGGTGCGGGGGTGGGGTGGGAACCCAGGGAGGGGGGTCAGAGTCAGGCTCAGGTGCCTTCTCAACATCCAAGAAGAGAAGTTGAGTGGACAAGAAAACAAAGTCGTCTCAAGCCCAAGAGAAAAGACAGAGAAGACACCTGCAGGAGGATGGTTCCTGGTCCTCTAACACGTAGCCACTGGGGAGGCCGAGGGCATCTCGGAAGCCAGCATCTGGGGAAGGAGAAAGTGATGGACAAACACTGCCGAGAGGTTGAGTAAGATGAGTGAGCACTGAGAACAGACCCTGGATGTAATGAGACAAGCATAGGTGGTGTGGATTGACAGGGCCTACGGGACATGGCTGGAGGTGGGAGTTGGGACTCAGTAGGAAGTGGAGGCCGAGACCTCTGCTATGAAGGGGACACAGGGCAGGCTGCAGGAAGTGACGTGAAACGGGGAGAGATGTCACTGTCATCCTGTTTTCTCCCTGAAGGGTGGAAGGATGTGGCCCATTTTCCTGCTTGTGGGATCAGTCTGGAGCAGGGGACAGCGAGGGGAGCAGGCTCTCATGTAGCAGGGCCGGGGTGTCCATAAGGCCATGCACAGAGCTGGAGTGGGGGGTAGGAGGCTGTGAAATCCCGCACAAGCTCCAGACGCCTGTGTGCGGAGGCAGAGCAGTGGCTGTTTGCCAACCTGGGTGGACCCATGTTTGCTTTCACAGCTGGTACAGCTGGATGAGGGCCCAGGGGCTGAGTGTCAGGTGTGGGGTGGGGGTCTTGCACAGGAAATGGGCTGGGAGGGGCCTGTGCATAGTGAGGCCTGAGGCCTGCGAGGCAGGCCCACAGGGCCAGAGTGGTTCAGGAGGCTGGAGGGGCAAGTGGGGGCCAGGATGTGGGCCAGGGAGACAGGCAGAGGGGTTCACAGAAAGGCAGTGTTGGAGCTGCCAGGAACGGTGACACGGGGGCGAAAAAGGCAGGGATGGGGAAGAAGCTTCCTGGAAGTGGGTCGAGCACTGGGGAGCGGGGTGTGAGCAGGTGACCACAGAGAGAAATGGCTCCCAACCGTGGAGGAGGGGAGCTCAGACATGAGCCCCACACGTGCCCCCTCCGCAGGGAGTCTGGCAAAAGCAGCCTCAGGAGGCTAGGGGGGACACAGCTGGGGCTCTGCCAGCAGGAGGGCAACGGACGTTCAGAGAAGAGGCAAGGATTTGTGGTGTTTTCTGGTGATGCCATGAGTTCAAGGCCTGGTAGAGACGTGGGGTCAGAAGAAAGTGGACTCTGGGGTCAAATGAGGGGATATTCGGCCGATGGGGGACAACCATGGGAACACGAGGTGGACTCTGGCCAGATCCTGAGAGTCAGGAGCACCTCCTGGAGGAGTCAGGGGTGGACCCCCAGGAGGGCCCAGGGGCCTGGGGCGGATCCCAAGACGACCCCAGCCTGCCCTTCACCCCAAGGAAGACACACGCGGACATGAGGATCTCTGCCCTTTCCCTGTGCAGGAGGCCAAGAGTCATTTCGGCACCTCCTTCCATCCTGTCTCAGCAGCCGCTGTGGTGTGCCCTGCCCCTGGTCCAGCAGCACCAGCACCGCAGACGGGAGGTCTGTCCACACAGTGAGGAGCGTCCAGCCTTAGAAAGGGAGGAAGCCTTGATACGTGAACAACATGGATGAGCCGGGTGGACACAGTGCTGCATGAACTGACCAGTCACAAAAGGACCAGTACTGTATGATTCTGCTTCCATGAGGTCCCTAGAGTCGTCGGGTCCATGCAGAGTGGGGCGGTGGTTCCCAGGGCTCGTGGAGGGGGAGGGACCGTTATTTAACAGGTTGCGAGTTTCAGGTTTGCAGGATGAAGCAACTCTGGAGGTGGGTGGTGGTAACAGCTGCACCGCGATGTGGATGCGCTTAGTGCCACAGAAGTGCGTGCACTTAGCTGTGGTTAGCATGGCTCAAGAGGAAGTCGACGTGGGGGAACCGAGGCTGCCCTGTGAGCTCTGGGCTGGACGTCGGATCAGAATCTGGCTCCGGATCGCGGTGCCCAGAGGGAGGAGGAATGAGATGGGCAGTGACTCAGGTGCTGAGCGCCCAGTGGCTCCCTGGAGACAACTGGGTCACCAGCGTGGTAGCTGCAGTGGGCAGGGCCACCTCTAAGCAGCAAGCAGATGTCACAACAGCAGGCCCAGCCTGTGGGCTCTCCCTGACTCCAGCCTCCGTGCTGGACCTCACAGCTATTGTTAAAATGGCCTGACTCTTCCCTTCAGAGAAAATAGGGTCTGCTGAGCTCCATACACTCACCTGAGCATCTGTGCCACTCGGCCGAGGCCCCGCAGTGCTTGATGGGAACCCGAGTCTGACCCACAGAGCCGAGGAGACCAAGAAAATTCTGAACAACAAAGGAAGACCTATACCAAGATACCATCAAGTCAGCACTTTTCAAAAGTATGGCATCAGCTGGGGAGAGAGCAGTGATTGCTGCATCAGAGTGGAGTCCAGAGGTGCTGTGGCTCAGGGTGGCTGCCCACGCCCTGAGCTCAGGGAAGAAGACGCCCTGCAGCGGGCGCCTGGCCACTGTGTTGTGATGCGGGGCAGGTTGGATCCTTCCTCCCCGAGGGAGAAACAGCACCCAGTTCAGAGACTAGCCTGCTTCACCACATAATATGAAAAGCTTCTGTTCAACAGAAGACATTGTAAACAAAATTAAGAGATTAAAGACAGACTAGGGGGGGAAACAGGCTGAGAAAAATATTCACAGTACATCACTGGCAATACCCAACATTCAGTAATAACTGTAACACAAAGAGCTCCTAAAAATAGACAAGACAAACAATCCCAACAAAGGAAAGTTTCATAGCCAACACTTAGGAAAAAATGCAAAATATTAGTAAGAATGAAGGGAAGCTTGCCTTCAGCAGAAAGTCATGTGAAATAAACCAATAGTGATATCAACATTTCCTTACCCAACAGGGAAAAGCAAAAAAATGTTGATAACATTCGTTTTTGGCACAATCATGCAAACATGGATGTTCCCATGTACTGTTGCTGAAGGATGGATAAACCGTATCTTTCTGGAAAGTGATTTGTGATGTTAGTGTGTTAAATGTTAGCATTAAATGTTAAATATGTAATTTAATACAGTGTTCCCATTTCTGGAAATTTAGCCCAGAAAGTACTCATGGATATTCAAGAAGAGCTAGCAGCAAGAGTAACAGCAAAAATAATGGGAATAAAGTAGGAATTTGCATAAATAGAAGAGTGATAAAAAACTAAACTGTGTGTGTCCAGTAGTATGGAATATGGGGCAGCTTCGAGAAAGATGGATGAATGTGCTTTTTGAAAGATGTCCATGAGATAGTTGTTAGAAACAGGTTTCTTGACCATCTGGGTGGGTGGGGTAAGTCTGTTGTTTAGTTACTAAGTCGTGTCCCCAACTCTTTTGTGACACCATAGACTGTAGCCTCCCAGGCTCCTCTGTCCATGGGATTTCCCAGCAAGAATACTGGAGTGGGTTTCCGTTTCTTATTTCAGGGGATCTTCCTGACCCAGGGATTGAACCCGCATCTCCTGAACTGGCAGGCAGATTCTTTACCACTGAGCCACCAGGGAAGCCTGGGGTAAGTCTACTTTTATTTAAAACAAAAATATGTGTATATGCACACACACACACATAGGCCCAGTTCATTAATTCCAGGTTATGTGCCTTTTTCACAGGATATGTCATCACTGACATCTTTGCTTCTATAACATATGGCTCCATCTTTATATAAGTACAGAAACATGTCTGGAACAGTACTCAAAACTGTGCACCCCAATGGGGGTGTAGGATTAGGGAGATTGGTGAGAGCACTCTTCCTGTCTTAAACATGTCTATGAGTTTAAATTTGTAATATGAGCCCCTGTCACTTTTGCCACGTGTGAAAACAACACATTAACAACTGACACCAGACCTGGCAGATTCCATCCTGAGCTGGTGGAGGTCCAGTTTTACTTTTCCACCCTGGACAACCTTTATTCTTAAGGGGTGGCGATTCTCCTTTCATAGCTTTTTCATATTTCCCCAGAATCCAAGCTGTCACCTCTGCCACCAGGAAGAACAGAGCAGGAGCCGAGCTGAGTCTGGGGCAGGGGCTAGCTGCCCACTGTGTCTGTGGCCAGGGCAGAGTTAGGACGTCTGTCCTGGACTCTGATTGACAGGAGGTTAAAGAGAGAAATGAAGTTAGAGGTCACTGAATTCAGCTTTCTCATTTCACGATTTCATCATTGAGGAAACAGAGGTTCAGAGACATGAAGCAGTGGTCATAGTCCTACATGGAGAGCTGGCCCTGCCCTGGAGACTAGGCTATGGGGTCCAGCTGTTGTCCTGCACCATCGGGTTCTATCTCAGTGGGTGAGCCAAGAACTAAGATCCCCCTGAACTAAAAACTGTGTAGCTCTGAATTCTGTGGCATGCTTTGCCAAGAGTTCCGGAAAACATGCCCAATGGTGGAAACATTTGTGGGGTTATTGAACAAGAAATCCAGAGGGAGCTGTTGCTGGAGTTGGTTGTGATCAAGAACACAAGCCCTTCGTCCATCTTTCCTCCATCTCCTTCTGCGTGTTGACTTTCACATCCTGGACTAGGATGTGACGTCCGTATTCTTTGTCATGTGTGGCAGTTGAAGTCTCTACTCAGCTTGGTGGTCAGCTCACTATTGGGCAGAGATTTCTGCAAGTGCCTTGACCCTATAGGTCCCCCTGCAGGGCCCCCCGCTCCTGCAGAAGGGCTCCTGTGTGTGTCGGGCTGGCTTTCAGTGCTCTGGTAGACAGTTTACAACTCTGCCTTAGCCTTCGTTTCCTGCTGCCTCAAAGTCAGCCAGAAGTGAGAGATTATTTATTCAGGTCTCCCCTGGGCATATGCATACCTATGTAGCTTCCTATATTCTAAGGAATGAGTCGGAGCTTTTCAAAGCTCCTTATGGACATCTCATTTTCTGATGTTTGTAAGTTTTCGGGCACCCTCTTTTCAGCCTCAGGGTACTGTACTCAGGCAGCTGCACTGTTTCTCCTACCTCCTTTCTGTATACACACATTTCTCCACCTCCAGTGGCCAATTCCTCTATAAAGCTTTATCACAATTTTTCATTAAGCCAATATTTAGTTTTGAGTCAGAATTTCTCAGTGAGGGCGACATTGGTATTGGCATTTTGCTGGGACAGTTCTCCATTGCAAAGGGCATTTAACATTCCTGGCCTCTGCTCCCAATGCCAGCTGTGGTTACACAAAAGAGGGAACCAAAGACGTGCACAGATTTCTAAACACTCTGGAATTCAGGGGTCAGTGCCACTTGGGTTAAGACCCTCCACTTCTCAGAATTGTGACTATCACTATGAGATACCTATGTACTATTATTACATTTATATAGAGAGAGTTAACATCTCTGATGACATCTCGGAGTGCTGTACCTCCTCTAGGACCATCTTAATGCCACCTGGATTCTGCTTTTATGGCTGAGGCAGGACATGGTGGGGGGGGTGGCGTTGGGGGGGTTAGGGGGGAGGGAAGTAGGAGGCTGGGGACCAGGCTTCTGGAAGAAGGTCAGCTGGTTCACAGAATACACCTCCCACCATCACCCGTTAAGACCTGCTCTGGTTTGTATGGTTCTGGCCCTAATTTATCCACATGTTCCCATCACAGCAAGAGTTTGCAAGGAGCCTGGATCCCACTACAGGTGACCACATGGCATATGGATCCTCCTGCCCGCTTTCAGCCCAACGCCTATGAGGTAGGTGTTGCTATTTCATCTTATGCACAATAAACCATGTCTTAGAGATCCAGTTAACTTGTCCAGGGTCAGTCTCAGAACTGGGCATCAAACCTGGGGTCCCTGCTGCTGAGACCTGGGCTCTGTTCACTGAACCCCAAATTGCTTTCAAGACTAAACCTCAAGACCTCCCCCAGACTCCTCCCTTTCTCCTTTGTTTTCTCAACAATAACTACCCGATGTTACTGTTACTGCCACCCCCGTGGGTCCAGTTCAGACAGACAGCATCAGGAGCACTGAATTCATTTCCAGTAAACTTGGTGGAGAGGGGTAGGCAGCGGGGTGAGTGGAAGGGCATGTGTGAGCTGGGGACTACGGTGGAAGAGGACAGAGGAAGAGGCTTTGCTGTGGGGGTCCAGCGTGGACCCCTGTCACATGGAATTTGGCAGGCTGCATGGAAGGCAGGCTGTGGGATTAGGGTTCCTGCTTGAGAGGTTCAAGGAAGGTTTCTTAAAGGAAGTCGGCCTTGGAAAGGAGACCGGGGGATTCCAGGCACAGCAAACCACCCGCTGGGCAGAGCACAGCGACCAGCTGGCTTCCGGCTCCCTCCTGTGCCAATGCTCCAGCCACCTCGGCCACTTAACGCTCTGATGGTCAGCGCCCAGCTCAGAGGATTCCGAGGGCTGGAGTCCAGCACCTCCAGTGGAGCCCCAGCATGCTCCCCAGCGAGGCGGGCCTCCTGTCTCTGCCCTCCCCGCCACCCTGTGTGGCTGTCCGCGAGCCAGGCCCACCCCCGCCAGGCACGGGCCCCCCACCCGGCTGCCTCCCCACTGCTCAGTGCTGCCCAGAAAGCCGCCCCCCTAACCAGCTCTCCCCGCTCCTCCCCACAGGAAGCGCTGACCTCTCTGCGGTTCTGGTTCTGCTTCAGCCGTTCGTCCGTATGGTAACAGCGTTTGAGTTAAGTGCGGCGGATGTGAGCGGGGGAGGGAGCGCGTCTGAACTTGGGCCGGCGTGGAGCTTGTGGGGCCTCCAGTGTTTTAGCACAAAACCAAGCTATCTTGACAGAAGTAACAAAACCACATGGAAACTAGAGAGAAAGCCCCGGTCACAAGCTCGCCCAGCCGGGCCCTCTTCTGTGAGTGCGTCCCAGACCCGGTTCCTCTGGTGAAACTCGGCAGGTGGTGCCGGTCGTGCTGACGGGGCTGAGGGGCTGTGGTTACCGGCTGCGCTGAGAGAGGGTTTCCGCGCCATCAGTCATCAGTTTAAAGAGGGCACGGCCATAGTTGTTCCCTCTGTTCAAAGAGTTGTGCAACCATCCCGCACGTAGAATATTTTCATCACCCCAAAGGAAATCCTCTGTCCTTTTATCAGGCAGCTCCATCTTTCATTTTCTGCTTGATGTTATTTCACAAGTATCTGAACTGCCTTGTCAGGTGACTGCCAGCAAGGGATGTAGGATGAATGGTGGTGTAGACTCCGAACCAGGAGCTTCCCGGAGAGGAGCGGGGACCCGGGGCAGTGATGGGGGCTGGAGGGTGGTGAGAGCCGGCAGTGAGGAACGACCACCAGCGCGACCGGGGTGCAGAGAAGCCCTGGAAGCCGGGTGGGCAGCACCGCGGACGGATGTGGCCGCGGAGACGGTGTCTTCCCGGGGCGGGCGAACTGGGGCCGGAGGGTGAGGTCAGTCACTGAGTGCGGGGAGCGGGGGCGGGCAGGGCCTGGGAAGGGCTGAGGATAGACTTGGTCTTGGACCTGCTGGGCTTGGGCCGGGCTCTCCTCGGGAGTCCGATAGGCGACAGGGGGCGCAGGCAAGAATCTGGGGTTCAGCTTGGGGACTGAGCTCAACCGGGGTGACCAGGCAGCCGAGGAAGCGTTGGGAGGGCGAGGCCGTGAAGACGCGGGGTGGGGGTCGAGGGCGGTAGGCCAGCGTTCGGAGGCCGAGGGCAGCCGCCGGGACAGCGCCCTCATCCCTTGCTGGGATGAGGAGCTCGCCCGAGGGACAAGCGGGGAGGAGCGAGCGGCCAGTCCGGCCCCGAATCCCCAGCGCCCGGTGGCCGGACAGTGCGACCGCTCCGACCGCCCCGCGGGCTAGGGCGCAGGGAGCGCGGGAAGCGCGGCTCGGCCGGACCCCGCGGCGGACGGAGGGGGCGGAGGGACGGACCCGGGCGGGCTCGGCCGCTGAGCTGCGCCGCCCCCGCCCCGCGCCGCCCTCGCCCCGCCCGCCGGACGGCAGAGCACGAGCCCCGGGCTCAGACGCTGAGGGGCAAGCGCGGGCCGGGCGCTCCGGGAAGCCAGGTGGGGCGAGCCCGAGGCGGGCCGGGCGGCGATGCCGCTGGAGGCGCAGGACGCGGTGTACGTGGCGCTGGAGCTGGCGCTGGCCGCGCTGTCGGTGACCGGCAACGTGCTGGTGTGCGCGGCGGTAGGCACCTCGAGCGCGCTGCAGACGCCCACCAACTACTTTTTGGTGTCGCTGGCCGCGGCCGACGTGGCCGTGGGGCTGTTCGCCATCCCCTTCGCCGTCACCATCAGCCTGGGCTTCTGCACCGACTTCCACAGCTGCCTCTTCCTCGCCTGTTTCGTGCTCGTGCTCACGCAGAGCTCCATCTTCAGCCTCCTGGCCGTGGCCGTCGACAGATACCTGGCCGTGCGCGTCCCGCTCAGGTGAGGCCCTTGCCCCCGGGAACCCAAACCCTTCCGGCGGCGGGCGCGAGGCACGCGAGTTCCAGCCCGCAGCCTCCCGACCCACGTGCGCCGCGCAAGACCCTCTGGGCGCCTGGGGCGCGCGTCTCCTTTCCGGAGCCCGATTAGGGACTGCCCTGGGCCCCGGGAGCGCAGCCTGGTGGGGCAGCTCCGGGAAGGCTTCCGGCGCACAGGTGGGCGCCCCCATTCCCTGGGTTTGGTGGGGCCCTGGAGGATCCAGGACAACCGTGGACGCTGGGACGCGCGGGGCAGAACGACGGGGCTCACGGCCAGACTTCGGGCTGCACCGACGTGGGGGAGGTGCCAGTTAACTTTGGGGAGCCCTGCGTGCTCCACATGGACTCTAATCACCCTCTTATACTTTAAAGAATTAGAAGGCTTCCCGGCTCTCTAAGACCGACAGCCTGAAAGCCTCGTGCTTTGTGTAACCTTGTCCCAGCCGCTGGGAAGGTGCCACCAGCGTTTCCAAACACCGGAGGACTTGAGGGTTGTTCTTGGTCCCACACTCCGAAGATGCAGGATTCGGGGATGGAGCGCTGCGGCAAGGGGAGTACAGCCCCACGTGTAGCTGCGAGCTTGAGAGCCCGGGTGTTACGCAGGGCTTAAGTGAAAGCACTTTTCTCTGCCTCTGGTGCCTGGAGGTCGTTTGGCGTTTCTCAGTTGGGTGAGCTTGGGATCTCTTTGGACTAAGAACTGAGACAGGGAAACTGAGTCACGGGGTAGGTGGGACAGGAAGGAGTTAATCGCTGTCTGCCAAGTCTATGAGGTACTTTAAACTCCTATCCTTTAATCCCATCAGTAATTCCTGAGGTGGGTACCTGCGTCCTGTCGAGGGAGGAGGCTCAGAATGGCAGCTCTGGAGCAAGGGAGGGAGCAGGACCCGCTCAGCGCTGGGCCCCGCATTCCCAGGCGTGCCTGCCTGCTGCGTCCTGCTCTCCATCGGGGCCGAAAGCAGATTCTGCCTGCAGTGAGTTATAAGGGAAACCTGTTTGAGGGGAATTGACAAGGAATAACAAACACTCTCCCAGCAGGCTCACGTGTCAAGCCTGGTCCCTGTGCCCTGCATCTGGGTCCCAGCGGGAGCAGGAAACTCCTGCTTGGTGGGCTGTGAGCCTCCTGTCTGTCCAGGCCTTTCCACGTGCTGCCCCTTGGCCTGCAACCAGGACGCCCCTTCCTCAGGTGTGACAGAGCCCAGGAATTTCCGAGGTCCGGGGCTCACAGCACACTCTTTTTGTAGAGGTCCCTTTCCCACCTCCTGGTCCTCATGTTGGTTACTTGGTGCCCTTCTGGACTTTATGCACCCAGCAGGCAGCCACAGGCACCAGCCTCATCTGCTGGAAGCCCTTTGGGCTTGGCCCTGACGAAGGTCCAGAGAGACCTCTGCTCAAGCTTCAGAAAGCATCCCCCACGCCTGTGTAGCAGGAAGTTCCATGGGAGTTTGAATCTGTCAGTTCTTGTCCTGGTCTCTGCTGGGCGGCTTGAAAGAATGGGTGTGGGTGTGTTAAGGGGAAAGAACTGTGAATCACAGCCCCTGACTTCTCCTTTGCATCTGCTGAGGGCGGGAGGCAGGTGTGGGGAGGGCAGAGCAGCCTGTCCTACCCTGTCCCACCCCTGCCTTCCTGGCTGGCCTGCAGGAGGTGTGTGTGACCCCTCGGGGCAAGGGGTGCCTCTGTTCCCCCTACCCTTCCCTCCCGCCCCCTACTTCCCCACGTGGCGCTAAGCCCACTCTCACAGGCGGGAGAGGTCCTCCTGGCTCCCGTTTCAGCACTTCCTGGGCCCTTGAGCTAAAATGGAGATTACAGGGCCCCACTGGGCCCTCCTGACTCAAAATCCATGGGGTGGGGTGTATCACCCCATGATTCCAGTATTAGAATTCACTGGGGACTTCTGGACCCACCAAAGTTTGAGAACTTCGGAGAGTCAGGGAGACTGGGAGCACTCCCTTGTTCACTAGCCCAGCTCCCAGGCAGCTCTGAGGCCCTCCCTAGGGTCATGGGAGTGAGGTTGGAAGTGAGCCTGTGAGGGAGGTGTCTCCTGTAGGGGCGGCAGGAGCCAGGTGAGGGCCAGGAGCTCAGGCTCGTGTCTTACCTGGGCAAGAACAGTGTTTGGACTCACCCTCAGTGCCAGGTCACTGGTGCCCCAGGGTTCTGAGTGAGGCCCGCGTGGCCATGGTGGGTACAGCTCAAGAGTACAGAGCCCACAGTCCCATAGCCGCCCCGTTGTCAAGGCAGATACTGACCAGGGAGGGTTGCAGGAAAGGGGAGTCAAGGAGATGCTGGACACAAAGATGAGGCGGCCTCAGAGTGAGGGGCGCCTACACACAGGAGACTGTCCTAACTCAAGTCTGCGTGGTTCCTGATGCCTGCCCTGGCCCAGGGTCCAGGCGCAGTGGTGCTCAGTGGGCAGCAGGGATGGGGCGCGGGGTGGGTGTGTGCCCGCAGCTGCTGGCTCTCACTTCACCCTGGGGCCATTTCTGGCTGGAGCACTTCCTCCTCCCTAATCTGATTTCCCCGCAAGCCACACCCCAGGTCATTGCAGGACTGAGTGGTCCCCTCTGCCTGCCTGGAGGCCTGCCTCCCTGCTTCTGGATGCTGTTTCCCCAGGCTCTGCTGCTGAAGAAGAGTGTTGCCAGGAGCACTGGGTTGGCTGGGTTGGTCAGCAGGATGGAAGGGTCTGTCTGTCTGTCCCTGGACCCTCCTGCCCCCTTTGCCATGTGGTGGCATCTGTTTTCTGGGAGCCTCACATGTCCAGTCTTGGAGGGAGGTGTTGGGGAGTCTTAGCAAGACTATGTCTCTATTGGAAAGGTGACATCCTCGGAGCTCCTTTTAAGTGACTGAACTGTAAGTTTTCGGCAGGGCATTCTGAGTGGCTTTTTGTTTTGTTTACATTTTTTTCCTTTTTTAAAATTGAGCTTTGTTGTTCTTGTTTAGTCACTCAGTCGTGTCCAACTCTTTGTGACCCCCATGGACTGCAACACACCAGGCTTCCCTTTCCTTCACTGTCTCCCAGAGTTTGTTCAAACTCATGTCCATCGAGTCGGTGATGCCATCCAATCATTTCATCCCCTGTCACCCCTTCTCTTCCTGCCTTCAATCCTTCCCAGCATCAAGGTCTTTACAAAAGACTCGGTCGGCTCTTTGCATCAGGTGGCCATAGTATTAGAGCTTCTGCCTCAGTTCTTCCAATAAATATTCAGGACTGATTTCCTTTAGGATTGACTGGTTTGCTCTCCTTGCTGCCCAAGGGACTCTGAAGAGTCTTCTCCAGCACCACAGTTCAAAAGCATCAGTTCTTCAGTGTTCAGCCTTCTTTATTGAGCTACAGCTCCCATATAATAAAATTTAACTGTAATGTTGTGATTTTTTTTTCTTATCTTTAGTATTTATTTTTCTCTATTTTATTTATTTGTGCCAGATCTTAGTTGCAGCACATGGAATCCTTAGTTGCGGCATGTGAATTCTTAGTTGGGGCATGTGGATTCTAGTTCCCTGACCACAAATTGAATCTGGGCACCCCCTTCATTGGGAGCATGGAGTCTTAGTCCCTGGAGCACCAGGGAAGTCCCTATGATGTTTTGAAATATACCTGGGAAAGAAGGTTTCAGTTCTTGGTACCCCCCAGCCCCACCTTTCCAAGGACTGCAGCCTTGGGTTCTTCTTTCTTCCACAGCAGGGCCGTCTTTTTCTCCCAGATCATTCCCACTGCAGTGGGTTGAATGGGGGCTCCCAGAAGGATGTCCGCATCCTAATCCCCAGAGCCTTAGATGGGAAAGCGTGAACATGTAGGCCTTCAGGGAGGAGCTTATCCAGGATGACCTGGCTCCTGAGTACAGTCCCATCCCCATGAAACAGACAAGCAGGGAGAAGCGGGGGCGTGTGGGGATGGAGGCAGAGACTGGAGTGGTGCTGGGCCTCCAGAACCCGACCTCCCCGAAGCCTCTGAGCTCTGAGTGCAGCCCTGCCCACACCATGATTCCAGGCTCTGGCCTCCAGAACCATAGAGGGTAAATGTTTTTGGCTACCATGTAAGTTTGTGGCGCTTTGTTACGTGGCCCCAGGAAACCCATGTCATGAGAAAGTGCCAGACCCCGAGTCCCTCACTGCTCACCCATGTGCTGGCCGCTCCATGTTTCCTCCCCAAGAAGCTTCTCCACCACGACCTGCCACCAGGCTCTCAGCCCCCGTGTCCCACGTCACCATGGCGCCACCAAGTCATTCCTGTCAGTAGAATCTGAGGGTCCCTCCTGTGCCTCGTTGCCCGTATCCCTCAGCAGCTCTTGACTGGCTCCTGGGGGACCCCCACCCCACCTCCTCCTGCTCCCCTCCAGCCATCTCCAATCCGGAGGGTGCCTGGGGTCCTGTCCCCTCACTGCAGGTAGAGTGCGAGCAGTTGGACAGTCGTCCCTGGGGCTTCAAGGGAGAGGAGTCCCGAGGATCCGGGGTGAGGAGGAGAGGGGGGCTGTCCCCAACTTAGGCTGCCCTGAACCATGGTGACCGGCAGGCAGCCCCTCAGCAGAGGAGGGACAGTGCTCTTGGCTGCAGGGTTTCAACAGCATTCGCACTGGACTCGGGAAAGTGCAGGTCACCTTTGATCATGTGGAGAATGAGCATGTGTAAAGGGGTGAGGTTAACTGCATTCTCGTGAGCTGTGACCACAGCTGTCTGTGGGGCCCTGGGTTGCCCTTGCACCAGCTCACCTGCTGGCCGTGGTCACAGCAGAGGGACAGGAACAGACACAGCGGGGACGGGTGTGGTCCACACTGGACAGGAACATGGTTGTGAGCGACAGCTGCTCTTTTAATCTTTCCCAAGTGCTGGGTCCCCCATGTGCCTCCTCTGGGTGAGTCCTTACAGCAGCCTTCTAGGCACTGTCCTGTCAGCCCCTCCTCCACAGATGGGGTGACCAGGGCTCCATCAGTCCAGGGCACACAGCCAGGATGGGGTGAGCCTGTGTCCCCGGAGGGAGAGGGTGCAGGCGGGCTGTCAGAGGACTCCCCTCACAGAGCTGTCCCTTCTAGGAGTGGACGAGGGTGCCAAGACAGAGAGGACCCTGTGGCTGAGGGCAGGGGAGCTGGCTGTGCCTTGGCCAGCCTTCGACCCGTCACAGAAGGTGACTCAGCTGCCGGGACCCACGGGGGCATCTTGACCACCTTCCCCTTCCTCAGAGGCAGGAAGAGAGGCCCAGTCTTTCCTGATGCTTCCGATTCAGTACCCTCAGGAACTGGGCTTCCCTGTGCTTCTTCCTGTCCCCCCGCCCCTCCTCCCCACCCCGGAAACCCATTAAAAGGTTGTGCTCTTGACCTCTGGAGAAGGCAATGGCACCCCACTCCAGTACTCTTGCCCGGAAAATCCCATGGACAGAGGAGCCTGGTAGGCTGCAGTCCATGGGTCTGCTAAGAGTCAGACACGACTGAGCGGCTTCACTTTCACTTTTCACTTTCATGCATTGGAGAAGGAAATGGCAACCCACTCCAGTGTTCCTTCCTGGAGAATCCCAGGGACTGGGGAGCCTGGTGGGCTGCCGTCTCTGGGGTCACACAGAATCGGACACGACTGAAGCAACTTAGCAGCAGCAGCAGCAGCTCTTGACCTCAGAGGCTGGCAGGCTGGAGACACTGCCCTAGGCAGCAGGAACTGAGCGGCAAGAAGCAAATGTCCCTTCTTTGAAATAATTAAAGTTGGGAACAGACTTAGTGTGGCCTTCCAACTCACCAGGCTGACAAGGGGAGCAGTGCTGTTTCTGGAGGGCAGAGGCTGAAGTTTCCTGCGGCGGACAGATGGGAGACTAGAGTGTTTTGAGCTGTGGTGGGGCCTGTGCCAGAGGAGCAGGGCTGCTGGGCTTCAGGGTAGGGGTCCCAGCTCAGCAGGTCCAGGGGAGCCCCGAGCTTGCCTAGAAGCTTGGATTTTGTCCTCAAGACACCGTAAGTCCATGAAGGACTTGGTTCTGTTTGTTTTGTGTTAGAAAGCAACCAGTGTGAAGAAGTCAGCGTTCAGAAGCACAGAGGGTTCAAAAGGCAAGCCCACACCAGCCACTCTGCCTGGGCGGCCCTCCCGCCCGGGTACCCCCTCTGCGGTGACCACTGGGTTTGTGCTGCCTCCTTTAACAGAACCTGTTGACTCTCTCCCATGCAACCCAAGCCCTCTTCCCCACCCCGTTCCCTTCAATTTCTGTTACATTTTGATTTTTTCCTGTGGATCATATTTCAACCTCTGTTTCTAATGCCATCACTTGTAGGCAGTATGTGTTAGCTGTCAGAAAAAGAAGGAAAAGTGTTCCTCCCCCGTCTCTCTGCCCCTGCTGTCACCCCCATCTCTACCTCACTTTTGAGCAGGTATGTGGTTTCGCCTACTTGATAGAGGTTTCATTTTCAAAAGGTGATCCCTGCTGTAGTAAAGAGATTGAAACTGTGTAAAAGGTAAACTGCGGGAAGTAAGTCACCCAGTCTGACCTTTGGTTTCCCACGTTGCCTGTCAGACACTTCCACTGCTTCTTAGTTTTCTTCTACAGAAATTACGTGTTGAATACGTTTATACTATACTGTTGTTTTTACACTGTCAATGTTAATATCTTCTGCGTTTTATTCCAAACCTATGGTAAAGTTCCCTGCACTTTGTGGAAAAGTTCCAAAAGGTGGAAACAGGTATCTGGCATGTATAATATCATGTCCTGCTCATGTGTTTCTCACTCATCCTGAGCAGAGCATCCGACTGGAGCAGAAATGCTCGCCTGTCACTAACCCACCTTCTCCAGGTGCGTGCTTAGTCGCTAAGTCATGTCTCACTCTCTGCAACCCCACGGACTGTAACCCACCAGGCCCCTCTGTCCATGGGGTTTCCTAGGCAAGAATACTGGAGTGGGTTGCTGTTTGAGATGGTTCTAAAGGCGGGTCACTCAGGTTCTGTTTGTGGGTGCCTCCCGCTGATGAGAATGAGGTCAGATTTTAGTCTGCCCCGTGTTTGGACCATGAGCTTCCCATTTGGAAATTAAGACCGCCTGGCTCCCACACGTCTTCCTGGTGGAGGGTGCTGGCACCATGTGGGTGTTGCCGTGGCTCTGCCTGTCGTGCTCTTCAGGTGGTTCTGCCATTTCTTGCCACCGCCATGCTTGCTTTCCTCTTTCTGGGATCCCACATGTGTGTGTCTGTGTACCACTCTTAGGGATCATTTTTAGGACCTGGGTTCTTCCATGCCAAAAACATGGTTTCTTTCTCACATGTGGTTGGCGGTTGGACTGGATGTGGTCAGAGGCTAGAAGGCGTTGCTTTGGCACCCAGGGTTGCTCAAGAAATCTGACGTGGGTGTGGGTGTGGTTCTTCTTTGTAACTCTTGTTTCCTTGGAAGGCTTTGGGATCCTTCGCTTTGCTTGGTGTCCTGAAATTGCATGAAGTGAAAGTGTTAGTTCCTTTGTCCATGGAATTCTCCAGGCTTACTACTGGAGTGGGTTGCCATTTCCTTCTCCAGGGGATCTTCCCAACCCAGGGATCCAGTGTGGGTCTCCCGCACTGCAGGTGGATTCTTTACAATCTGAGGTACCAGGGAGGCCCATGAGGTTGGCTCTAAATACTCACTTTCAGCTCTTCTCCTTCATCTGAGGATGACATCTTTCCAGTCTGAAGACTGAGGTTTTCTGTCAGCTCTGAAATCTTAAAAGAGAAGTTTTCTAGATTATTTTCTTATGTCCATTCCCTGTTTTTCCTTCTGGGGTTTTTAATCGGTGGAGACTTTCCCTCCTTGACTGATTTTGTCTTTTAGATGTCCTCTTACACATAAGGTTCCAATGCTTACCTCTTCATTCTGCCCTGCACGAGTTCATTGACTTCCCCCACCCCAATTCTTCTTCTTTTTAATTTTAGCATTCATATTTTTCCTTTTGATTTAAGGTTAAGTTTCTGGACTTGACTTTGAAAGGCCAGTTTTGGATTCACATGATTGAGATTCTTGCTGTGGCACAGACTATATATATAATCAAAACTCTCCCCCTCCCCCCAACCCTATCCTCTGTTGCTGGGTCTGGAGCTTCAGCTTGAGGGGAGGGTGGAGTGTCAAGGGATATATGCCCAGTGCAGTGGGAATGGAGTGAGGCTGCCCCAGGCTGGCCAGCAAGCCTTTGCCTTGACCTTCACTCCTTCTCTAAATACTGTCTGGACCGTGCTGTCCGTGAGGTTGGAGCCTCTTGTCCCAGCCGCCCTGTTTCTGATTCAAGGCTCCATGCCCCTCCCGACAATCCCATCTGCCCTCTGGCTTCTGGAAACTCACCAGATTCTCTGGCTTGCTGGGCGTCTCCTTCAACTTACGCTTTTAGGAGGGTTTTGAGTTTACTTCCTTTCTGCTGCCCTTAAACATGGTTTTCTGAGAGGTGACAATTAGGTGGGACTTGGAAGGCCAGGAGGGGCTTTTAATCAGGAGTTTGCTGAGGTCGGGTTTGCATTACTGAACAGCCACTCTGGCGGATGGCAGGGGCATGGACTGGAGGGCAGCCCACTGTCACTGGGTGAGAAGGAAGGAGCGTGGCTGGTGCAGAGGCCACGGAGATGGAGACAGAGTCTAGGGATCCTTGAGGCAGGAAGCGTCTGGACTTCTCCACCAGGAAGAAGGCTGATGCCAGAGGCAGCTGGGAGGTCAGCAGAGTCCAGAGCAGAGGGGCTGCCAGGCTGACTGGACATCTGGACAGGAGCGGACCCTGAGGCCAGAGGTAGGCCCTGGGGTGACAGTCAGTGAGCAGGGCCAGAGACATGGCTGGTCAGGGCCAGATGGTCATGTACTCACTATGTTTTTTTTTAATACGGAGACTGTAAATATTAAATTTTGGTGCTGGAGAAGACTCTTGAGAGTCCCTTGGACAGCATGGAGATCAAAGCAGTTAATCCTAAAGGAAATCAACCCTGAATATTCATTGGAAGGACTGATACTGAAGCTCCAATACTTTGACCAACTGATGCAAAAATCCACCTCATTGGAAAAGACCCTGATGCTGGGCAAGGTTGAGGGCAGGAGGAGAAGGGGGTGACAGAGGATGAGATGGTTGGATGGCACCACTGACTCAATGGATATGAGTTTGAGCACACTCTAGGAGATAATGAAGAACAGGAAAGCCTGGCATGCTGCAGTTGAGCTTGCAAAGAGTTGGACATGACTAAGCGACTGAACAACAACACATCTCTATTGAAAGGCATCACAGACAGGTGCTGTAGGCTGCAGCTGCCCCCACCCCAAGCCAGGTCTCTTTGGTGGCTTCTCTGCTTCTGCCCTGTTCCCGACACCAGCTCTGCACCCATACTGCCCCTCTTTCCTTGCCCTGATGCTGCGGCGTCTGGGGCTAAGGCCGGCCTCCCACCAGTTCTGGTCTCTCCTCCAGCCTCCCCCTCCCCTCCCTCTTTGTGTGTCTGCTCTGCTTCTCAGGAACCGCCTCAGTTCCCTGGCTGAGGTCAGGCCTTTGCACCTGCCGTTCCCCTGCCTGGCACATTCTGTACCTGCGGGCTCTTCCTGATTCTCACGGAACTCTCTCTGTGAGGCGCCCTCACAGCCTCTGTGCACGTGGGGCACTTTCTAGATGGTTCGTCTGTTAATGCAGGGCTCGTGCTGCTCTCTGAGCCTCCCCAGGAGGCGGCCCAGTGACTAGCCTGTGTGCTTGTGTGTGCACATGCGTGTGCTGGGGGACCTGCCCTGATAGGCGTGGACCAGCCTGTGGCCAAGATACGAGGAGCCCATGGAAGGTGTCTTCAGGATAAAGCAGGGTAGAGCGGGAGTCCTGGGGTGACCCACAAAGAAAGGAAGGAGAAAAACAAGGTTGTGTTTCCAAGGGGAGACTTAGCTCTTAAGTTTGGCATTTTCTAAAATCATTAGAAATGTAGTTTTTTAATAGCAGGGACTTTAAAAAAATTACACGATGAATGTGTGTGTGTGTACCTACATATACAAGCACACATATACCGTACCCATTCTGAAAATTTTAAAAAGTCCTTGCTATTAATGGATGTGTATATATGTCTCTGTACCTATATCTGTGTGTGTTTATATACACACATATTTGTATCCATCTGACTCAACTGGTCTGTGGTTTCAGAAAGAATGAGTCAGAAAGAACTAGTTCAGAAAGAACTAGTGTGTTCACAACTTCTAAATTGCAAAACTAGTACAAATCCCTAATTGCTTACATTTTACTACTTTTGCTTCCTTTGTCTTACACCCACCCACACCCACAGGCACAGTTATACTCAGGAGCTTTAAGACTGACATGATATAGTCTATAGTCAGATGTCCCAATTGCCCTGATCATGTTCTTTACAGTTAAAAAAAAAAAAATCCAGGTTTCCAGTAAAAGGTCACGTGTGCATCTAATATGTTCTTTTGGCTTTGTTTATTTGTTTGTAAACATTTATTTATTTGCCTGTACTGGGGCTTAGCTGTGGCACATGGGATCTCTTAGTTGTGACATGTGGGATCTAGTTCCCCTGCCAGGGATCAAACACAGGCCCCCTGCAGTGGGAGCTCAGAATCTTAGCCACTGGACCACAGGGAAGTCCTGGTTTTCTTTCATCAGAAGAGTTCCTCAGCCTTTTTTTCCTTCTCTTTCAATACATTGTTTTTGGTTTGGTTGTTTCCTTGCAATTAGGTCCAGTTTCTGGTGGGAACACTGCCTGCTTGATGTTGTGTCCATTCCCACCTGTCACAAAGGAAGGCGCTCGGGGTCCACCTGTCCGCTGCTGTCATTTTAGAGCTCACTTAGTTACAGCTGTGGCCACCAGGGTTCATCACAGTGAAGCTGTGCTTTCCCACTGATGATGCTTCTTAGATCAGTTACACCCTGTCAGATGGTAATTTTATTTTTTCTCAGTTGTTTTACTGTATCAGTTGGCTTTCTTCTATAGGGAAGAGGTTGCCTTTTCTTTGCTCTTCCTTAAATTACTTTTTTACACACAGTGGACTTAGGGAATGTTATTTTCACGTATTGTGTTACTGTCCATTCCTGCCCAGGCTTGGAGGATGGGAGCCCATTCAGGCTGACTTCTGCCTGAGCGTCCCCATTACGTTTTTGAGCACGTCTTATGTTCTGGCACAGAAAGGTTTTTCAGGCTCCGTTGTGTGCTCTAGCATCGGAATCAGCCATTTCTCCAAGGAGCCCTGTTTCCTTTCAGTGGAGAACGGTGTCTAGGAGCCAAGATCTGGCTGGTGTGCTCGTGGATGCTGGAGCATCGTCTCTTCTGGCCCTTGAGATGAGCAGAGCGAGGAGAACTTTGTTTTGTTTTGTTAGATAACCACTTGGAAGAACTCTCACTGTCTCATTAATGAGCAGGATGATGGAGTTAATAAGCAGGTCATCATTTGGCAGCTGTCAGCATAGTAACCGGTTCAGGCAAGAAGTCAATAGGTGATAAAACTCACTGATGGAACTTAAAGGAGGGCCAAGACACTCACCTCACGGACTCAGCTCGCCAGGCTCCTCTGTCCATAAGATTCCCCAGGCAAGAATACTGGAATGGGTTGCCATTCTCTTCTCCAGGGGATCTTCCCAACTCAGGGATCAAACCCGGGTCTCCTGCATTGCAGGTGGATTGTTTACCATCTGAGCCACCAGGGAAGTCCAGATATATTTACAAAATCTCAAAGTACATGCACCACAAGATATAACTCATCATAAACAGTGGAGCAGTTATAGTGGAGAAGCCTAGTGGACACTCCAATGACCGCTTTGCATCTATGTTACTGTCACCAGGATCCACATGCCTCTTGGTATCTAACTGCTTATGTGCGTGGTGACCGATGTGTTTGATAATTAATGTGACTGCTGTCCTTCCCCAGGCGGGGGGTTCCTGTTGTGTGAATGGGAGCACGTGTGCTGGGTGAACAGAAAGGTATTGGGGCGATGCAGGTGTTGTCTTGGTGATGTTAACATCACTGGCTTCAGCAGGAGAGGAAAGACCCCTCAGTGTGACTGCTGTGAGGCCCAGAGGGGCCAAGGAGAGTAAAGCTGGACCCAGGTCTGGGCCTCTCTGCCTGCTGGCCACCCTGCACCTCCACCCCCACCCTGCTGGCACCCAGTGCAGTCATGGTCCCACTCACTCGCATCTCCTCGTTCAACTCCGTCGTCTTGGCACCCGTCAGCCTTGTTCTCATCGCAGTTTTGCCAGGATTTCCATTAGACTTCCTGGTACATTGTTAATATTCACCGTGGCAGCTCTACCCCGAGAGACCTACCCACTGGGTGGTGAGAGTTACTTTGTTAGTGCTCTAGTTACAGCGCTTGGTAGGTTTTGAGAGGTCCGTCCTCGCCCCTTGTCGTGCAAGTCCTGTTGTTATTTGTGTGTGATTTTAGAGGATGAGAAATTTTCTAAGGATTATACATTGCTTCAGAGCAGAAGTATTTCTGTTACCGAGGAATGAAACTTGTGAGTGAGACTGAACGTAAAGAAAAAAGACGCTGAGCGAACAATCAGCAATTTTAAGAAGCAGGACAGAACTCCATGTGTGTTTGCTTAGTGACCTGCATGCAGGAAGTGCTTTGTGCATGTGATGTCTGGGATCAAAGGCCAGGCAGCAGCGGGGCAGGTTCCGTTGCCACCAAGGGCCCCGTTTTTCTGAGAGCAGAGCTCAGACTCTCCCTGTCTGGACTCAAGTGTCACTGCCAGGGACAGCTGCCCTTGAGGATCCACTGAACTCAGAGCTCCCCGAGCGCTGGGAATCCTGGGACAGTGGCTGGTCTGAGATGCAGGGGAGGAGGAGCCCTGCCCCAGAAATAGACCAGTGCTGGTTCAGCTGTGCCCGGCGAGCCCTCTTTCATGACTAACCCGCTGTTCACACTGCTTGTTCCCTTCTGTTGACTCCGGCCATATGGCTGTCTTGATCCGGCTCGTCTGTGGTGGGAGGGGCGGGGGGGTGGGGAGGGTGTCCAGCACAGCAAGGGTTCAGTCACTTCCCAGAGCTGGACGCCCCCAGGACACCCTTCTGTGTGGCTGGAGCTGGTCCTGCTTGTTCGGAATAGGGAAGGCACCTATCTCCTCTATCCGTCAACTTCCACATACTTGCCCTGCACTCGAGGCAGATGTAGGAAAGGACATGTTGCCTGCCTTTCAGGAATGGTTTGGGGACACATGAGGATGTTCTGAGACCAGAGGTGCACAGGGAGAAGGAGTGAGGGGTGGGCAGGTGGAAGCCGAGCATTCTGGAGAGGACAGAGGCCCAGCCGGAAGTGGGAGATGGGAGGGGACATGGGAGGAGGGGAGCGGAGCTCCCATGAGATGCCAGGGCCCCTGGGGGGCATGCCCGCAGCCTTCTGCCCAGTGCATCAACCCCTGCCTGCTCTCCAGAATCCCTGGCCGTCCCTCACCTGCGCCTGGGTCCAGGCAGCGCCGCCTGGACACTGACTGTCCTGCCATCGTGGGGCTGCAGCTCTGGTGCCAGTTGTGCCTCTGCCTTAAATTCCCCCACCCACCCCCCCGGGGGTCTAGTTGTGTCACTAGCAGAAGAAAGTCTTTCTGCCACCTTTTAAGGACTGCCTACTAAGAGGGCAGCAGAGGCCTCTGCTAGTTCCCACGTGGCTGCCCGCGGAGTCGGGGGCGGGGAATCCCTGGCACCAGCAGCAGCTTTGGCAAGAGCAGAGGGCGGCTGAGCCGGGCTGGCTGCACCCACACTCGACCCGTGGCTGGGTGAGCAGGCAAGTGGGGTGTGGGCGGGAGCTGGGATGGGGGGAAGAACCACAGGGTCCTGAGGAGGACAATACCTGCCTTGGACACAATCGGAATCAGATTGGCTGAGTGGCTTTGTATTCTTACTGTGGCTTTGGAGCCGCAGGCCAGTGTCCACCTCTGTGAGCCGGAAGTGGCAGTGATGACCTTGGGCGCGGGCTGAGCGGGACGCGCGGGCCTGCTGGTGGTGCCGCACTCAGGTGGAGAAGGCCGTGGTTCTGATGTGCTCTGTACAGCTGGTGGGGGCGGTCTGCAGGGATGTGTCTCCAGGACAGGTCGTCTGGCCGTGAGATTCAGAGGCTGCTCCAGCGGGGGTGTCTGTCTGTACAGTCCTTGCTGTCACCCTGCTCCACGCCAGTGTCTTCTCTCAAGTCAATCACTGAAAGTTTCCTAACTGCCCTGCTTGCCTTCTTGCTCCGCTAAACTCCATCTCTGCAGGGATCTCTATACCAGCACAGCATGCCTTGGGGCCCAGCCCTCCACCCCCTGGCTCCTCACTGCTCTGGGGCAGCTGAGTGTCACACTTTGCCCCTCCCTGTGGCCTGAGGACGCCCCGCCTTGCTTGAGGTTGTTCACATTCCCTCCTGCTTCTCTGGGAGAGTGAAATCCCTTCCTGTCTGGGAGCCGTGCACATTCTCTTCTCTTTGCTTCTTGTTGTTGAGTTGCTCAGTCGTGTCCGACTCTGTGACCCCATGGACTGCAGCAACACAGGCTCCCCTGTCGGTCCCTATCTCCCTAAGCTTGCTCAAACTCATGTCCATTGAGTCAGTGATGCCATCCAGCCATCTCATCCTCTGTTATCCCCTTCTCTTCCTGCTTTCAGTCTTTCCCAGCATCAGGGTCTTTTCCAATGAGTCTACTCTTCGCATCAGGTGGCCAAAGTATCGGAGCTTCGGCTTCAGCATCAGGCCTTCCAATGAATATTCAGGGTTGATTTCCTTTAGGATTGACTGGTTTGATCTCCTTGCTGTCCAGGAGACTCTCAAGAGTCTTCTCCAACACCACAGTTCAAAACCATCAATTCTTAGGTGCTTAGCCTTCTTTATGGTCCAACTCTCATATCCATACATGACTATTGGAAAAACCATAGCTTTGACTATACAGTCATCTGTGGGCAAAGTGATCTCTGCTTTTTAATACACTGTCTAGTTTGTCATAGCTTTTTTTCCAGGGAGCAAGCAACTTTTAATTTCATGTCTATAGTCACTGTTTCTTCTGCTTAGAAAGCCACTCTTCCCAGTTTCCAGACCCTTCTCTCCTTCTCTGCCACTGTCTAAGAGGCTTCCCTGATGCCGTGTCTGAGCTCTTCCTGGCTTTCTCTTATCTGTACCCTGTTCATTTTGATTTGGCCAAATTCCTTCCGACTTGTGTTTACTTGTGCTTACCTGTTTATTTTCTGTCTGTTCCATCAGCTCTGTCACCCATGAGGGCTGTGATTCTGTTTGCTGTGCCAGCAGAGTGCATGGCTCAAGGGGAGAACTCTGAATGAAATAATGAACCACTAGAGGAGAAAGGCCGTGATGGGGTTCACAGAAAAGGCTGTGACCAGCGGCTCCCCAGATGAAATTAGCTGCTTTTTCTCATCTAAGACAACTGAGCATGAAAGTTATTTTTCACAGGCAGGATCCAGCAGTTGTGAGAAGTTCAGATGTGGTTGCGTTCCAGCTGTTTTGAACTCTGGCAGGAAACCACCCCCACCCCCATCCCCTGGACCCTTTTGTGTACAGAGGATTCTAATGTTGCTCAGACACAAGTGAAGTTAAAAAAGCAGCATAATGTGGTGCGAGGAACAGGGGCCTCAAGTCTGAACTTAGCTTTGGTCTTTGGTTCTTATATTCTTATATTGCCTTTGTTACCTAAAAACTTTGTATATCTTTCCTCCTTTGTAAAATAGAGAAGTTGGACTAGACAAGATAAAAATCCCTTCCAGTTTATATAAGCATGCTTTTAGCTGCAGGTAATAGTGACTTTTAAGCAGTCAAGACTGTCGATTCTCTCTTGAGCTAGAATATGGAACCGTGGTGGTTCTAGAGTTGGTGTAGGGGTTAAAACACACCATTGAGAACCTGGACTCTTTCCTTACTTCTGCTTTGCCATTAGCCTTTTCAGGCTCCTGCCTCATATTCACAGGATGCTTCACAGCCTCCCGGAAAAGCAGAAAGGGATGGGCATGGGAGAAGAGCTCTCCGCGTGGGTCTCTCTCCTTTTACCATGTAAAGTCTCTCTTGGAAGTATTCTAGCAGACTTCGTCTCGTTGGCTAAAACCACCTCCTGTAGCACCCCAGTCCATGGCTGAGAGAGAATTTGCTTGCCCTGATCTAACTCATCCCCGGGGCTGGTCTGCACTCAGCTGTATGCACTTCAGAAAAGCAGAGGCATGAGGGCAGGCCGCTGTGGAGGCTGCCTCATGGGCCTAAGGTTCCGTGTCTAAGAGTTGTGTCTGCAGGAGGCGGCCCTGTTACCCTGCAAGGGCCTGACTGCGTTCTTCACGTCCCTGGTGCAGTCATGGCCGGGAAGGATATTTCTGTAAGAAATGGCTTTACATTTCTAAACGAGGAGGGAAGCAGAGGGGAGTTGGAAATAGATGCAGCTGAGTGGCAGCTGCGCCCGCAGGTCCTTTGCCATCAAGGCCCCTCAGCTGAGCTGCCTGTTGCTGAGAGCAGAGATGAGGGATTGTGGCTGATGGGAGGCGAGACCTCCCCAGTGGGCCAGTTCTGCTGCCCGTCCAGGCCCCAACATTGGGCGTTCCTAAGGAGCAGGCTCTCTAAAGCTGTCTGGTAACAAGTCAGAATGTGTGTGTGTGAGCTCATTACTAATGTGCCAGGCGCTTTGCTAGCTCCTGGGAATGCTGATGCAAAGGGACGAGGTCCGAGTCCTAAAGAGGCTGGATGTTCTAGTCGAAGGGCAGACACCTGTAACATAAACAAAGCTCTGTGACAGGTGTGTGTCAGGGGGCGGAGAGTGGGCGTGGTCCCCTCCACCCATGAGCTGAGCTGGAAAAGAGGTGACCTTCGAGACAGCAGCTGGGCCAGGAGGCCGCTGTGGGGAGCCACAGGCCAGGGGCACGTGGGGCCGTGGCCTGAGGCTCTTTGGGCCACACGGACAAGTGTGGGCTTGGTCCCACAGCAAAGGAGATCGGACGCTTTCCATAGACAAGTCCCAGGGTAACGTGTACCCAGTTACTGCCCAGCTCTCTTCCCAGAGGTTAATGATTTTATTTCAACTTTTTCCAATACATTATGTCGAATACATATTAGGGACCACTTATGAATAGCAAAGTTTGTCTTTGCTATAAACTGTTGTTTTAGGCTAGTTGATAGCAAAATGTCCAAAACGTCTATTATGATTTCTAGAGATTTTAAGAGTTAATGGTCTAAAAGTTACTTTAAAAAATTTAATACTTGCTACATTCCTTCCCAACTTTTATCAGCTTTGCTGAGCTGAGACAGCCAGGGATGCTCCCAGAAGTGTTCTCAGCATTTCCCCAGGGAGTTCAGTGCAGGAGGTGGGGGGTGGAACAGTTCTGTCTGGGTGTTTGTGGGAGACCCGTCTTCTCGCCCAGAGCCACCAGGTGGAGCTGCCTGACTCAAGGGGCCTCCAGGCCTCACTTCTCAGGTTCTTGTTCAAGGGCATCTTATCACACCTCACCTTCCACATTCTGCTTTTTCCTTTTTTATATTATGCATCTCCTTCTAACACACCATGTAACTTACTGACTGATGTTTGTTTTTCATTCTGATCTGTCCTCCTACTAGAACTAAGTCCCTGAAGAGCAGGGGTCTTTGTGGGTTCTGTTCCCTTGTGTATCTTGACCCCCTATACTTGTGTCTTGTAGGAGATCTAGACCCAAGGTTGGTATATGGGTAATCAAAAAGCAGCCTTTAAGAATTTGCCACTTGGGACTTCCCTGGTGGTCCAGTGGCTAGGACTCCATGCTTCCAAACCAGAGGGTCCAGGTTTGATTCCTGGTCAGGGAACTAGATCCTGCATCATTTCCATTCAGTCGCTCAGTCATGTCCGACTCTTTGCGACGCCATGAACCACAGCACGCCAGGCCTCCCTGTCCATCACCAACTGCTGGAGTCCACCCAAACCCATGTCCATTGAGTCAGTGATGCCATCCAACCATCTTATCCTCTGTCGTCCCCTTTTCCTCCTGCCCTCAATCTTTCCCAGCATCACGGTCTTTTCAAATGAGTCAGGTCTTCGCATGAGGTGGCCAAAGTATGGGAGTTTTGGCTTCAACATCAGTCCTTCCAATGAACATCCAGGACTGATCTCCTTTAGGATGGACTGGCTGGATCTCCTTGAAGTCCAAGGGACTCTCAAGGGTCTTCTCCAACACCACAGTTCAAAAGCATCAATTCTTCGGCACTCAGCTTTCTTTATAATCCAACTTTCACATCCATACATGACTACTGGAAAAACCATAGCCTTGACTAGATGGACCTTTGTTGACGAAGTAATGTCTCTGCTTTTGAATATGCTATCTAGGTTAGTCATAACTTTCCTTCCAAGGAGTAAGCATCTTTTAATTACATGGCTACAATCACCATCTGCAGTGATTTTGAAGCCCCAAAAATAAAGTCAGCCACGGTTTCCCCATCTATTTGCCATGAAGTGATAGGACCAGATGCCATGATCTTAGTTTTCTGAATGTTGTGCTTTAAGCCAACTTTTTCACTCTCCTCTTTCACTTTCATCGAGGCTCTTTAGTTCCTCTTCACTTTCTGCCATAAGGGTGGTGTCATCTGCATATCTGAGGTTCTTGATATTTCTCCCAGCAATCTTGATTCCAGCTTGTGCTTCTTCCAGCCCAGCGTTTCTCATAACGTACTCTGCATATGAGTTAAATAAGCAGGGTGACAATATATAGCCTTGACATACTCCTTTTCCTATTTGGAACCAGTTTGTTGTTCCATGTCCAGTTCTAACTGTTGCTTCCTGATCTGCATACAGATTTCTCAAGAGGCAGGTCAGGTGGTCTGATATTCCCATCTCCTTCAGAATTTTCCACAGTTTATTGTGATCCACACAGTCAAAGGCTTTGGCATAGTCAATAAAACAGAAATAAACATTTTTCTGAAACTTCTCTTGCTTTTTCGATGATCCAGCAGGTGTTGGCAATGTGCTCTCTGGTTCCTCTGCCTTTTCTAAAACCAGCTTGAACACCTGGAAGTTCACGATTCATGTATTGCTGAAGCCTGGCTTGGAGAATTTTGAGCATTACTTTACTAGTGTGTGAGATGTGCGGCAGTTTGAGCATTCTTTGGCACTGCCTTTCTTTGGGATTGGAATGAAAACTGACCTTTTCCATTCCTGTTGCCACTGCTAAGTTTTCCAAATTTGCTGGATATTGAGTGCAGCACTTTCACAGCATCATCTTTCAGGATTTGAAATAGCTCAACTGGAATTCCATCACCTCCACTAGCTTTGTTCGTAGTGATGCTTCCCAAGGCCCACTTGACTTTGCATTCCCAGAAGTCTGGCTCTAGGTGAGTGTGACTGATCACACCATTGTGATTATCTGGGTGATGAAGATCTTTTTTGTATAGTTCTTCTGTGTACTCTTGCCACCTCTTCTTAGTATCTTCTGCTTCTGTTAGGTCCATACCATTTCTGTCCTTTACTGAGCCCATCTTTGCATGAAATGTTCCCTTGGCATCCTGCATACTGCAACTGAAAGATCCTGACTGCTGCAACTAAGAGCTGGCACAACCAAACGAATATTTAAAAAAAGAATTTGCTACTTGCTCTCCTTGACCATTATTTATTATCAGAGGTGAGTTAGTAAGAATGAAAATCTTGTTGAAGCAAAGCTGTTTATATATTTGACTGTCATCAGCGTTGCAGACAAAAGCCCCTAGCACCCTCTTGAGTGTAGACCTGAGGCTGTTGGGGTCAACTCCTGGCACAGAAAGCAGAGATGGTGGGGTGCTCTGAGTTTTCTGTAACAGACCCATGTCCTTTTGAACAGGTATAAGAGTCTGGTCACTGGGGCCCGAGCAAGAGGAGTCATAGCTGCCCTCTGGGGCCTGGCCTTTGGCATTGGCCTGACACCGTTCTTGGGGTGGAACAGCAGAAAAAGTGCCATTAACTGCACGGAGCCGGGGGACGGAGCCGCAAACGTGACCTGCTGCCTCATCCGGTGTCTCTTCGAAAACGTGGTGCCCATGAGCTACATGGTGTACTTCAACTTTTTTGGCTGCGTCCTGCCCCCACTGCTCATCATGCTGGTCATCTACGTCAAGATCTTCCTGGTGGCCTGCAGGCAGCTACAGCGCACAGAGCTCATGGACCACTCAAGGACCGTCCTCCAGCGGGAGATCCACGCGGCCAAGTCCCTGGCCATGATTGTTGGCATCTTTGCCCTGTGCTGGCTGCCGGTCCACGCCATCAACTGCGCCTCGCTCTTCCAGCCAACCTGGGCCAAGGAGAAGCCCAAGTGGGCGATGAACATAGCCATCCTCCTGTCTCACGCCAACTCGGCTGTCAACCCCATCGTCTACGCCTACCGGAACCGAGACTTCCGCTACACTTTTCACAAAATCATTTCCAGGTACATCCTCTGCCAGACAGACGTCTTCAAGAGTGGGGAAGGGCAGGTGGGGTCGCAGCCCACTCTCCAGCTGGGCCTATGACCCAGGCTCTGGCCTCTTCCAGGAGAAGGCTCAGTAACAAAGGGACGGGGCACGCTTGGCCAGTTCTCACTGGAAAGACAGCAACCCTCACAGGCCAGCCAGTTGCCTCTTCTGGGTGCTTCCCTGGAGGTTCCAAGTACCTCGTTAACATGTGACTACTACTTCCTGAGGGTTGACAAATGTATTTATGGTTCTCTGGCTGCTCTGTGTGGATGATGCTGATGGTATGAATGGATTGTAAAAGTATGTTTTGCTTTTTTTTTAAGAGTCTGCCTCTGTTATAGTAGAAAATGATCAAAACTATTTTACTGAGACATACTGTGAACTATTATAATAACAAATATTTTTTTAACTTGGAGGCAATGGGAAAGGTTGGACATGTTAAAAATAATACCTATTCTGAGGAAGGTGACCAGGAAAAGTAAAAGTATGAATCTTCAACCAAGAGACTGCTGTTTTAGGGAAATGACAGGCTTGGAAGTTCTTATGTAGAACATCACAGCAGGCTCGACAACATTGTGCTCCATGTACAGCACCCCACCCCAGAAGCAGCTGGAGAAGCAGGGTCCTCCACTACCAGGCTCCAATCCCCTTCCAGAGCTAGGTGGTGATTTTTACGTCTCTCCCAAGTTCAAGTTTGGCCATGATGCTGGACCCCAAAGTGAAAATTTTACTAAGGTGGGTTATGTAACTGTGTTTCTGTATGAGGTGAAATAAAAATAAAAACTTAACATGTTCTGGGTGTTGTGCCAGCTTGCTGCAGAGCTCACCTACCTTCTGTTCCATATCCTGAAATAAGTTCACACCCAGGCCCGTTTCCTGAGTAGAGCCTTGACAGGTTTTATTTGCCGCACCACCGCCTAGGAGATGGCTGTGCCAACCACAGAAGCTTGCGCCGTTGTGACCTTCCACACATTCATTCCTTAGCACCTCCTGTTTCCGGGGTACAGGGTTGGGAGTACCTAGGCTGCAAGACCATCCACTTCGCCTGTCTGGTGGCTGGCTCAGCTCCTCCTGCAGTAACCCTGCAAGGACGTGAAGCCCCAGAGAGATGGGGAAAGCCTGTCCTAGGACCCTGTTCAGCTGTGGATGGTTGTCGCTGGGGGAGGTGCCTGTCCTGTCTCAGCTCTGTCTCGTGTTCATTTCCTTCTATCACAGCTCCTTTGCTCTCTCTTGGGGTCCAAAAGAGTCCCATTCCTCTCCCGCCTCACAGCCTCTGGAGATCTGCCTTTTCTCACTCAGCGTGGAACACCCGGCAGCATCTCTGGCTGCCTCCCTCACCCGCTTGTTACGAAGCTCAGAAATGCTCTGAGCAGACCTGCACTTCCTTGCTCTAGGTGCTACCTTTCCAACAGCACAGCCTATTTAAGCAACTGTTCTGGCCTCAACCCTGCAATGTCTGGAGCCTACTGAAACCAGCACCCCAACGTCTCTCTGTATCTGCTGCTGTTGTAGCCACATCCTGCTCTGACCTTTTACTGCAGAAAGACTTTCTGGGCCCAAGAAAAACTAACACTTGGGCGTCTAAACCATTGTACTGTCTCCTCTCCCATTCTAGCCTCTTAAGAAGGACTAGGACTTGATTGTTTGAAAATCTCCCTCACTGTGGATGCAACTTGATGTTAGGCTTTGGAGTCTAAGATGCTTGATTACATTTGGAAATTTTTCACTCATGGGGCTTGGAGGCTGGATTTTTCGTGAGGGCTTCATACTGTATACATGTCCTGGCTCTGCAGTCCAGGGCAGAAGGGGACACTAATGTGAAGTCTGGCCCACGTCTTCTCCACGGAACCACGTGTGACAGGGCACGTGTGTCTCTGGACAGGACTTCTACTTTGAAAGATGGTCAGTGATGCTCTGTCTGCACTTTTATGCTTCCTGTGTCTTCTCCGCTGACAGTATGTCAGTCAGTTGCTTGTCAGAGACACTCAGCTGCTGACAGGTCCTTGTAACCTGACTCAGGTAAACTGCCAAGAGGTGCTTGCACTAGGACAGACAATACACAAGCCAGTTAGAAACGAGGAGGGCCAGGCTTCACGGAGTAGGAAAAGAGCGGGGCACACACATCAGGGGCCTGGAACCCACTGCCTAGAACCACAGACCAAGGTTAGATAGGTGTCTACTTTCTAGGAGTCCGTGTGGACAAGGAGGTTTTATCAATACTTGGCCTGCTGTTTGGGGCAACAGTGTAGATCCAGCAGGGACAGGTGAAACCAAGTGAAAACCAAGACAGGCTCTTTATGTCAGTCCTAAATTATACTACTTTCTTCCTTGCCCTCAGAAAGCTGTTAACAGCAGTGGCTAAAGTTCTTCAAGGTACAGTGTTGCTAAGAGCATCTCAAGGATTATCTCGTTTAAATCTGACAGCCCCCTGGGGGACAGGGCTTATCTTCATTTTACACACGTGCACCGAGTCTACATAGGGGGACCAATCCTTAACCACTGGACAGCCAGAGCAGGGATGGTGGGACCCTCACTGTCTCTCCTGTCTCTTTCTGAGGCATGATCTGTGCTGGACCTCACACCACGGGGCACACACCACTCTAACCCTGGACCTCACACTGCGGGGCACACCACTTGGGCTGCTGAGGGCCTGGCTCCAACCCTGTCATTTTTCAGGTGAGATCACTGACTTGAGGCTCCCTGTCAATGGGAAAACCCGCTTGCCACCTGCTTCCTGACAGGTATGACAACTGTGTAAAGAAAGGGGAGCGTGGGGCGGATGCTGTAATTTTCTTCCTTGTCAAGACTGGAAAGATCGCTCCCCGCCCTCAGGTGGGGTAGTGGTTCTCCTGTAGACTTGGGACGGATGTGAGGAGGTCTCGTTCCTGCCTGACGCTCTGGGCTCCTGTGAGATCGGCCAAGGCACCAACATGCTTTGCTGCCCCCGGTGAAAGTCAAGCGAGGCTGAGCACCACGCTGTCCAAGGGCAGTGGGAGAAGTGCCTTGTGGCTGGAGGTCGGGGCACACACACTTGCCAGCATCCAATTTGGCTCATGTTTTTACTGGGCCTGATAACTGCCCAGGTGCCAACTCTGGGGATTACTTGCTGCCTTCCTGAAGCTTCATCTCTGACCTTTAAAATTAAAACAAGAAACTGGCATAGTTCCTAAAATGCCCCTGCGTTTTGGGAGGGTAAAGCCAGAATAGATGACTGACTGAAGTCAAGGACAATGAACTACCGTCTGTTTCCACACAGAGTCAATCCCATGTAGGGTGCAGGGCGAGGCTCCCAGCACCCCCTGCCCCTCCACCAGCTCGGCCATGGCCGAGGCCCATCCGTCCTCACCAGGAGGCTGTCCCCCTTCCGCAGCACGGAGAAGGCGAACGCCGGGCACGAGCAGTAGTGGCAAGAAGCCAGACATGTGTACGTTCTCCCGGAGCTTCCAAGCACCTGGAAAGGGGAGGACAGGTGGAGTCAGACCTGGAAAGGTGAGCAGGGAAACCGCTATTCCCTTTGAATGTACCTGTGTGAGGGTGCAGGGCTGTTCTCCAAGGGCCTACCTGCCCACGGGACCCTCCTGCTGCCTCAGTGCCCTGCCCTGACACCTCCACACGCAAAACAGAAGCGTCTCAGGTGGGCTGAGCCCTCCATATGAACCGCTGTTTCTCCGCCTGGGGATTCAGAGGGTTGACTAGAGAGACAGAGAAGGCTCCCCGCACTGTACTTGTGTTTCTCAGCCTTTGTAGTTATTTCACAGCATGTGTGTTAATGTCTAAAGCCTCCACCACACTCCTAGCAGGAGTCTGAGGGCAGGAAAGGCCCAGTGGGGAGTGGGAAGAACACGTGGAACAGACTCCTTTAACGGGGTGACTCAGCTGCCATGGGGAGTGGCAAGCCCAGGTCTGCCCACTCACCTAGCAGGACAGGATGAGGGCAGGGACCTGGGAGGGCCGGCAGGAGGCCACGTTCAGAGCCAACGGCCTTGCTGTCAGTCAGGGGACACGGGGGACCCTGTGTTTGGAGGGTGGCTGGACAGACCTGGAGAAATGGCTTGTCTCCGTCCTCACCCCCAGGTGCCAGAGACAGGAAGGGGAGGGCTTCGTTCCTAATGTCCCAGTGGAGTAAAGTTACTATCCTAGGGACCTAGAGCCCCCCTGCAGTGGGTCAGTGGCAGGGAACTGCCCCTGGGGGATGTGCCCCAGGGCATTCACGGTTGTTTCAGGCTCTGAGATGACGATCTACATGGAAAAAAGGAATGTCAGTGCTCCTAGAATTGTTTCCTGTTTTCCTCACACAGGTAAGACTTCCACTGAACAATAGCAGTGTTGAGTCAGGTGTTGTCTCTCCAGCATTTCGCCTGGTATAGGCATGTCGCTATGGGTTTTTTTGCCAAGTCAGGAGGACTCCTTGGGGGCTGCAGGATGACCAGAAATGGCCGGTGACTGGGTAACAGGACGCCTACTGAACCCATTACACATTTCAGCCCCATTACAAACTGGACATTAAAAAAGTCACACCACACATTTCCAGTCCTGAGGTGCTGATGTGTTGTAACTGGTGAGCACTGGGGGTGCGAGGAGGCGCTGCCCTTTGCTGAAGGGAGAGCATGAGAGCAGACTAGTTCGTACTCAGTCCCGCAAGAAAACCCACCAACGTCCGGCAGGGACACCAACAATTCTTGGGTCTCTAAACCATGACCAATGATTTCTTCTCTCTAGATTTATGGTTAATTAGGCATAAACCTCTGGGATTCCACACAGACTACTTCCTCCTTATGGTGGGTCCCCAGACAATTACTCTCTGCATGAGGCTAAGTAAGTGCCTGGCCACTCAGGGGTGGGGAAAAGTTCTGCAGAAGTTCCCTGGCTGGGACTTAGGACGTGCAGCTGCCTAAGGCGGTGAATACGGTAAAGAGAGTCATTTCTCAGTTGTCTTCTCTATCTAGAAGTGGACAACTAATGAACCTGATAATCGGGCAGAGATCTGAGTCAGATGTGTTTAGAGCTGGAAACTGACCTCAGGGACTATCTAATTCACCCTTTGTGGAAAAAACCACCTCCTCTTACAGGAAGTGCTCAAAGCTCGCTCACTCGGAGCCAGGAGTGTCAGTCCCAGAGGGGAGCCTTTACAAAAGGAATGCAGGCTGGATGATACTCAGACCCAGGCTGGACTTGCCCACACCTCCCTGGGAGGAGTCTGCTGCGGCTGCAGTGAGGCTCTAAGGAGACTGGCCCACTGGACGGTCATCCGCCCACAGCACAGTTTACTTTATGGCTGCTCCAAGCCCTCAGCATCCGTCACAGTGGTGAACTGTATACAATTCACCGTTCCTTGAGTTAATGCCTCTCGGAAAGAGGCTGATATGTCCCTGCCCTGTTACATACAGGCTGACTATGTGACCTGCTTTAGCCGGTAAAGTGTGACTGGCCAGGCAGAAACGTTCAACATGGATACCTACGATATCCTGACTTCTCTCTGCTATGAGATCCACAATGTCCCAGACACAGGCTGCTCCATCGCCTGGGATCCTGGGCCACGATGTTCTGGATCAAAGCTGCAACTGACTCTCGATGGAGATGGACAGGGAGTGAGACATAAATCTGTAGCTTTAAATTTAGGGGTCACTGTTACAAATGTAACTTGGCCCCTCCTGACTGATGCATCCCCCTTCCTAGGAGGACTGAAGTTTATCAAAAAGCGACTCAGGTGACAACATGAGTGTGACTTCAGGGTAATTACCACCACACCTAGAGGAGGTGAGAATGTTAGAAGGTCGACCTATGGAACGATAACTAGCTGGGTAACAAGGCAACATCTGACTCAACCTTTATCATCTCACAGAACCTCTGAATTAAGCCAAACTCCTTCCATATTACTATATACAGTGAAACCACTGAGGTTAATTGGAGGGTGTCTGTAAGGTTTCTACAACCTTATTTAATTCAAAGTCCAACACAATTCTAAGAACTTTGCATTTTTATGATAAATAAAGCAACATGACATAATACAGAATGTGAATGACGAAAACTAAAACAAGTCACGGTGATTGTGGGAGGAATAACAAGTCAACGATAACTGAAATATTTCCAACACAGTCTTTGAGATTTTAACTAACAGCAAGATCATGCTTGTGTGGGTCAAGTGTTCTGCTGATGTTGGAACTGAGACAAGAGAATCTGAAACTAAAAGACATGGGAAAACTCAGAAGCCCTTTTTGACAAGGGTATGTTAGCTACATAAAACCCCAAAATAAATACACTAGGAAAGAAAATGGAAATCCTTCCTCAGGTACAAACAACATCAATTAAGAGTTCTGATTCTTAATCTATGATGTTCACCAACAGAAAATTCTAATAAGAAGCCTCTTCTGAGTAAATACAACGCAGAAGTTTTAACTGCAGCATTCGGCACTAATCACCCCAGCTTACTTCAGGCAGAAATGCACGAGGACGTGCCAGCTGGCTGCACCATCCTACTGCATGGAAAAGTGAGTTCATGGGCCAAGCCATCCATGTGCCTGAGCGGCTTTGCTCAGTCACTTGCTAAAAATGAATCACCACGGTCTCAACTCTGAGATGGTCATCATAAGTAAACCAGAGCCCCAAAGCTCAAAAGTTCCACCTCTCCTGGTCTTCAACAAGGCCTGGATCTCATACAAGAGCTGATGGCTGCTGCTTCTACCCCTTCCAAACACAAAATTCTGGAGACCACTGCCAACATTTTTATTTCATTCACAAGATCCCCTTCTCTGAATCCCAGCTGGCTTACCATGTCGTGGCTAAACTTGGGGTTTGGGGGGTGGAGAGTCTGGCCCGCTGTTGACATAGAGACAGGCAGGGCCGTCTGCCAGCTATACAACCCTGCTACCATAGGGGACTGTTAATTTTCTGCATCTCAGTTTTCAGCAAAATAAATATCTTTCCGGGCTTTTGGTGAGAATTAGCAATACATGAAAGTAATTCAGAGTCTGAGAGGAGTCCGATTTGTACTTTACAAAGCTGCCTACCTTAAGGTCCGCTTGAACTAAGGTCCAAGTAAACTGCCCACATTCAGCAGTGTGGCCTTCATGAATGCTTCCAACAACAGTTCTGACAGATCGTTTCTGTTAGATAAACCTTGACATGTGAAAGGACCTTAAAATGCATTTTGGCTTTTGCTTGTAAGCAAGAGACAAGGAACAGGGTGATCCCTGTAGTGTCAAATGACAGAAAGGGAAAGTTGGCTATGACCATCAGACCTGGTCAAAGAGCCTCCCTGGATCATTGCTGGTGCCACACACTGCTCCCAGGTGGGGTTAACAGGCCACATCTATCTGACTGTAACTACTCACACTCTCATTTCACTAAGTTGGGTCAAGTCCTTTCAACACCAGCTTTCATACAGATTCATGAAACGTTTGTCCTAAGGGGATCTGGTTGAGATTACTCTACCTCTGGGTTTCTACCTGGTAAACACGCCTCCCGCTGGGCGAGGAGATTAAGGTGACAGACTGGCGGTCAACTAGGTCCAAGGCTTGGACGGCTGATGAGCCGAAGACAAATTTCAGCCTGGGAAGGAGAGGAGCCTCAGGTTAGAGGATGGACTGATAGCCACCTTTCTGACTTGACCCGAAGGATTACCATCAGCAGCTTCTGAAAATTTATTTTAATTCGGAAAAAAACGTAATACAGCAAAATCCCACATAATCAACCACCCAGAATAAATGTTAACATGTTGTTTATAAAGAAGACTCTTTATATGTCAGAGGCCTTCCTGTTCTTCCTCAATTTCTTCATTCCCAAGGCAACCACACACATTTCATATTCGTGTTTTTATATTTACTTTACATAGTACATATGTGTATGTGCATACATACACACACGCACAAACATATAAACATATGGTGATGTTTTCTAAGTTAAAAACATGAACAGTATATTCTGGGCTTTTTGGGCAACTTTTTTTCCTATTCAGTGTGCTTCTGAGAATGATGCACATACATGTGTGTGTGTGTGCATGTATATATATATACAAACATGTATTTTAAAATTTAACTTTTGGATAATATTCTAGTGTATGTACCTAGTACATTTTATTTCTTAAATACTCTTAGCCTCTCACTCAGGAAACAGGCCTCCCTGAGCAGTGTATGTGTAAGGGTTGTTGTTCAAGGGTCAAATGTCCTTCTCTTTTCATGTGTTAGTAGTGTAAGAGTTACACCTTTTAGAATAATGTTAAAATACAGTGGCACTTAGGACAATAAGGGAGTGCCTTGTACTGTCAAGTACAGTGCTGGTTATTCACTTGAGACAGATTTTTAACAATCACATCAATAAAATATTGTTCCTAGCTTAGTAAGAATATTTTCTACAATAAAAAAAGAGTTGATGTTGAAAGAACTGGCCTTTAAAAACACACATTAGTGGTTTATAAAGAACCCCAAATACAAAAAGATATATACTTACGATAACAGATGCTCATCAGGAACTGTAAAACAGGAATGGAAAGTAAGTAAATTGTGTTAAACCAGTGACCAGAGACAAAAACATTTTTAAAAGGCTATTATAGCCAAAAAGACTTATGTGTAAGATGGTGAACTGAACCTATGCATCAAATTTTACTCCTCAATATCCACTAAACAATAATAAAAGAATTTTCTAAAATGCATCAACTCTCAAGGATGAGGACAGGGAGAAACACAGCTAAGATATGTTCAAAAATTATTTACAAGACCTGAGAAAACTGAAACTTAAGCTAGCAAGAGGAGAGCCAAGCAACAACCTGATTTACACTTCAGACTCTAATACCCTCACTCCCTAAAAAACAAAAAAAACCCTCCAGAAATTGGTGGCACCAGATGGCTCTGGAGTGGGAATGAAGCAGGAGGGCTAAAATAAGACTCTGTGAAAGTAAGTTTAAGAAGTTGGAAGGTAGTAGAATAATACTTTAAGATGTCTGAGTAAATATTTCCAATATATAATTCAATAACACCTAGCCAAACTATCAATTAAGTCTCAGGACAGGAGAATATGTGCTCTATAAAATAAGACAGTAAACTGAGAAAAAGAAAATTGTATGGTATACTAAACATTAAGGCTCAAAGTAGGTAAAGGGAATTCCCTAGACAGTAATGGTGGTGGGAGATCTCAGGAGAGCACCCTGGAAGCTCTAGGAGAAGAAAATGAAATGGACAAAACACCTCAGCATCTTGAGTAGAGGATTTAGAACACTGCTAAGAGTTTGAAGTTGAATTATGGATGTGTGTGTGTTTGTGTTAGCCACTTAGTCATGTTTGACTCTTTTCGACCCTATGGATTGTAGCCCGCCAGGCTCCTGTCCGTGGAATTCTCCAGGCAGGACTACTGGAGTGGGTTGCCATTTCTTTCTCTAGGGGATCTTCCTGACCCAGGGATCAAACCTGGGTCTCCTGCATTGCTGGCAGATTCCTTACCATCTGAGCTATAAGGAAGTTATTGAATTAGGGATAAACATATAGAAAAGTAAACAACCAAACAAATGCAATCATGACAGTTTTAAGAGGAAGCAAAAAGTTACAGTAAAGGAGTAGTAGTCATCACTTCCTACATGGCTCAGCTGTGACTATATTTTACATCATCATACAAGTGTAAACTCAGAATACTGATCTAAAGAAAATTATCGTCGAAGGAGGGGGGCTCAGGAAGATTGTATGACTGTCTAAGAACAAAGATTTTTAAATAGCAGAAAATGGCTCTGAAAAACGTGAATCGGTGATAGTGGTCTCTATGAGCTCCAAGCCTCAGGGGCGCCCCCTTCAAGACTCTCACACTGTGCTCTTCACACACAGCCCTTTCTGGCAACCACTGTTTGAGCTGTCAACAGACTGGTTTCTCCCCCAAGCTATTTGGGATTAGAGGATGTTCGAATACCTGGCTCGCCTCATCTTTTAAGCACATGTACTGCTTTAGATTTAACTGAAATGAGAAAAGTTGGCTTCCTCCTCTCAATTCTTTAAAAACAATAAGTCAAGGTAAATCCTTTTCAAAGTGCGGTCCTTTGCAAACAAACGCCGCCCAAGTGAACCAGCAGGGGCAGTCCTGAGGCCTAACCGATGTATTGGATGGTCCTTCAGATGGCGGTGGCGCAGCTCTAACGAGGACGCGCTCTGGCCCCGTGCGCTTGCGGCCAGGGGAGCCTGGTCAGAGAGCGTCCTCTGCTGGTCAGAGGAATAAAGGCACAGCCACAGCGTCCAGACCCCTCAAGTCCTGCATCTGCGGCCCTGAAACAGTCACTCGTGCACAGATGTCAGGAGGGGAACCGTTTGGAACAAACACAGACCGCGGGAAGGAAGGGCTACAGGCGAGTTGAGAGGGCAGAGACCTCCCCAGTGGGCCCGGACCCCCGAACCCCGTCCCGCCGGCGCTGCCTCCCGCGCCCCGGCCCGTACTCGGCGCGCCGTCCCGCACAGCCGCCGCCATCTCGCTCAGTAGCTCCTCTACCACAGCTGGTAGCGTGAGAGGCCCAGTCGGAGCCGCCATGGCGGGTCCCGCGTTCTCCGGGGCGGGGGAGGGCGAGGTGACGTAGACTTGCGTCCCGGCGCATGCGGGCGGCCCGGCCAATCGGCGGGCGTTCGGCGCCAGGGGCGGGACTTCCGGAGCCCGTGGCCGCAGTGCGCAGAGGACGCTTTGGCGGCCATGTACCGGCATCTGGCTGTGGGCCTGGCCCGAGGTCTGTTGCGGGTGGCGGAACGGCGGGGCCTCTGCCACCCGGTGTGCCTGCTGCCCGGGGCGCCGGGAGCTCGGGCGCCACCTTGCCGAGGGGCGCCGCGCGGCCGAGGCTCGGGCCTGCTGCCGCTGCTGGCAGGTGAGGGGTGCAGGCCGGCGGGCCGGGCGGGCCGGGCTGGCTGGGCTGAGCGCGGTGACCTCAATGCCCCTTCCTGCAGCGCTCGCCTGGTCCTCGAGGCCCGCGGCGGCGGAGCAGGAGCGGCGGGGCGCGGGCGGGGCTGCAGCCGGGGACGCCGAAGCCGAGATCATCCAGCTGCTGAAGCGAGCCAAGGTGAGGGGCCGCAGCGCGTCCCTCGACTACGGAGACCCGGGTGGACGGAGTCCTAGGGTCCGCGCGTCGGGCGCAGGTGGAGGCGGCGCTGCTGGCTGCGAGGTTGCGAGCGCGGGGAGAAGTGCGCACAGGGGAGCGGGGCGGGCCTCTTCTTCCTGAACGTTTTCCCGTCTTCCCGGGGTGCCGGGCCTCCTCCTTTGGGCTGACCGCCGCCTCATACCCACACGGCGGGTGCGGCCCGCATGCCAACTCTATTTGAGGCTTCAGCTGACCCAAACGAACCTGTGGTCTTAGGCACCTCTCCGACCCCTTCCCTCAGTACCTCTTCTTTTCTGTAGTCTGCCCCATTCTGAGAACTTGTGTGGTACCTAACTACCACCTCCCATATACCGAGAATCCAGCAACGAAGTTTTGGATTTTGCCACCAAATCCAAAATCTCGAACCTGTCGCCTCTTCTGTGTCTCCTCCTGTCGCCCTGGCCACGCTGCCACAGCCTGCAGTCTTGTCTGTCCTGTTGCCCCCTTCCATCCAGGCTTGACAGCAACTGGAGCGATCATTTAAATGTAGATCAGCTGGTGTCATTCCGTGCCCACAAGCCTTGATTGACCCATCACAGCGTTTGTGGTAGAACCCAGACTCCTTGCCCTGGCTGGTGAGACCTATGGTCCCACCCCATTGCCTCCCTACTTGGCAGTAACAATCACCATCCTCAGTTCACATCTGTTCACTTTCATTGTTTGAGTGGTTCTTGAAAGTCCATTATCTTCAGTCTGTAGCACCTTTGCTCCTTCCCTGCTCTCTGTTTGGGTCAGTTTCCCCCCATAGTTCCTTACTTAGTTGGCTGTTTCTGTTTCTTTTTACCTCAATTTAACTGTCGCTTCCTTGGGTGGCTTCTCTTGACTCCCATTTGAAGGAAACCCCTTGTTCCTTTCTCTTGCTTTTCTTCGCCTGTGTCATTGGTTGTGATTGAGCCCACCTGTCCTGCAGGAAGAGCGGAGGGGGATGTAGGGCCAGCAGCTCCGTTATAAGAGCTCGTGAAAAGTGCTCACAATCCTGCTGCCTATGTCTGTCAGCCAGTGTGCTATATCTGTGGCCATGCGGAGCTGCAGGGGAGCCCCTCTCCAGTCCCCACTGCAGACACCATGCCTTTGCACAGCAGGGATTCAATAAGTGTTTGAGGAATGAATGACTAGCTTCCCTCTGTGTACTGGGACACGTAGCCGTACTCGCTTCTGTCTGGCGGTGCATGTCTCTGTTCTTTTCGTGTTTCAATTTCTTTTGTTTTGTTTTCTCTTTTCAGTTATGCATCATGAAAGATGAGCCAGAAGAGGCAGAGCTAATTTTGCATGATGCTCTTCATCTTGCCCACAAGAGTCACAACACAAAGGCCATTGCTTACACTTATGACTTGGTAACTCCTCCGACCAGTCTGAGCCGCCGCCAGTGGTGCAGGAGAAGGGCTGTTAGTGTTCCTGATTAGTATTCCTGACCTGCAGGATGTCTCTCTGGGTTTTGTTTTTACTAAGTTTTCTTTAGCTTTCCATTTTTATTACCCTTGGACTGTCACCTGTAAGAAACCTCAACCCCAGACCGAAAAGAAACAATTAACATTAATATTTGTGTTCTCAGTGAAGAGTGGATCTAGAATTGTTATCATCAGAGTCTATGCACGTACTCTCACCCCATTGCTGAACTTTGCTTCTAGCAGATTAGCGACAGTTTCTGGCCTGTTTTTTTAGATAGAAGGTGAAAGCGAAGGGGAGTTTTCAGTGTAAAGATTTTGAAGTAAGTGGAAACAATGCTTTAAACTGAAAAACAACTTATAATCTGCTTTCAGATGGCGAACTTAGCATTTATAAGGGGTCAGCTTGAAAATGTAAGTAAATCATGTTCTAATGTTGTGAATTTGTGAATGGCTAGCTTCAAGGGACCTCTGCACATAAGGGTACAGGCAAAGCTTCTGTAACAAAGAGACCCCAAGATAAAGTGACTGAAATAAGAAGGAAGCATATCCCTTTAATGTATTAGTCCAGAGGCGGCTGAACCCTGAAGAGGGGTGGGCACTTCTACCCCATGAAGTGACCCAGGAGCCCAGGTTCCTTCTAAGATGTATTCTCGCTTGAGTACGAGCGCTGGCTCACCTCTAGCTGTGGGCAGGGAGAGGATGGAGGGCCAGCAGCGTCCTTGTGAAGTACGCTGTTGAAGATGTTTGTGTAAACTGCATGCATCTCTTGGCCGCAGCCTCCTCATATGATCACACCTGAAATGCAAAGGAAGGACCCTTGACCTAGTGGAAACTGAGGAGACTGTACCTGAAAAGGGTAGTTTGCAGTCTCTGCCACAGTGGGTTTGGGTGGGAAGTTGATCTCTGAAGCTGGTTCTACATATCACAGAGTAGTTTACAAGGTGCCCAGAGGGTGTGGGGTCCCGGCATTTTAGTCTTTTTCTAACGCAAGGTTACCTTTCTCTCTGTATATGTGTTTTTCAAGGAATGCTGCCTCAGACTAATACTTAGAATGCAGGGTCATCTAGATATGGGGCCCAAATAGAAAAATCTCTTCCTTATGCTTTTAGGCAGAAAAACTTTTTAAAGCAACAATGAGTTACCTGCTTGGAGGGGGCATGCAACAGGTAAGGACATTACATAATATTGCACCCTAGCTGAGGCAGTTTTCAAAATAGCCTTATGTCCTAGAAACTCCACCCAGCCCCCACATGTGTTTTGACCAAAAAGTTGGGATTTTTCCCCCTAAGACCAGTATAAAAACTGCCAGTCTTTCACTCATGCAAAAGCATGACACCTGATTCCTCCAAAAGCATCAAGACTGTGGCTTTCAGGGTGTAGTCAGTCTAGAAATGAATCTGAAATACTTAATGAGGAAATTTTATTTGTTACGAACTAACTTCCTTTTTCTTTTCCCAATAGGAAGACAATGCAATCATAGAGATCTCCCTAAAGCTGGCCACTATTTATGCTGCTCAGAGTAGGTAAGTGTAGTCAGAGTCTGGGTGTGGGAGCAGCGGGGGGCGAGGGCTATGGGTCAGAAACTGACCCTGGGGTGTCACAGTTTTCATCCTACTAATCACCTGGATATCCAAAATCTTGGTTGTCACACTCCTGGTGTTCCATCCCTCATCTTTGAGATCTTGAGCCTTTTCCAGTCTTGCCCCTCCTGTGTCCATTAGCGTGCCCGGTGGGGCCTGCAGCCCTCGTCCCTGTGGCTGCACCATGACAGGCATGGTCACGTGTTCTGTTCCTGCTTGAACTGGGAAGTCGTTAGAACCTTAGTTTTGCTCTTCCTAGGAAAGCTGGGAGCAATGCAAGAGTGGCCGGGTGTGGCATATTTTGCTGGTGAAAGTATCAACAAAGCAGGAAGTTAGGTACAGGTTACATGATGAGAGAGTTGCTGTGAGAGGGTGTCACTGGCTCGTCCGATGGGCAGTTTGTAAAGGCTGTAGAGGTGATGGGGTGGCTAGGTTGTAGCAAGGAGGCACCGAGGCATGGGGCAGAGGCCTTTGGACGAGTGGGACAGGAAAGCAGTGCTACTTAAAAGTATTGGATGAGTCTAGATTCTTACATAGAAGAAAAAGTCTGCCAGGTACATAGGAAAGGCTTTGGGAAGCATTTTAGATGTGTGCCAAAGGTCAGGGACGCAGATAGAGGGGCCTGGTGCCCTTCACTCTCTAGGTGAAAACTCAGAGGATGTAAGCAGAGGACTTCTGGAGGGTTAATTTGGGGTAAATTTAAGGGAAGGCTTGCTTCTCCTTAGCCCTTGAGTTGCTGCAGAAATTGGGTACTACAAGTTTTGAATGGTACCTAGCCCAGTGCTGTACGAGCAGTGCTCACTGCAGCCAGAGACCCTGGCACTGGCATGTGCCGCCTGAGTGGTCCGCTCCTTGTTTTGGGGGGGACCTGGTCCATCTCCCGGCATTTGGCTGGACACTGGATAGACCAGAGCCTCAGGGCCTCTGACTCCAAGTCTATAGAGAAACTTTGAGGTTGGTTCATGCTAGGGAGCATTGCAGCCAGGTTAGTCTCTCTGGACGAGTTACAGACAGGACCAGATATGGGTGGGTGTGGACCCCTGGGTTAAGGAGAAGCCCAGAGATGGTAACACTGGACAGTGAGACACGCCCACGGTCTCTCAAGAGGTGAAAGCTGTGCGGTACCCACAGTAATTAGCCCATAAGTTACCCTGCTCAGAAGTGTTCTCTCTTGATGACTGAGAACGTCTTGGTGGCAGCCTCCCCTGCTCCACGCCCTGCTTGGATGAGGCCCCTGCTGCTGCCAAGGTTTGGCTCGGGGAAAGCTGCTCCTCTTCTGAGAACGGAGTAGAGTAGGGTCGTCTGGCCAAGCCCGGAGGAGAGGTAAACTTGCTTAGTGCCGCTTCCAGTGAGGAGCTGAGAGTCAGAGTGGAGGAGCAAAGACCAGGACAGATGGATGTTCTGTCGTGCTCACCATGTCTCAGATGCCAGCAGGCAACCCTCTTTGTCCAGAGTCGGCCTGCTGGCCGCTTGGGCATCCTCACTGGTGACTTAGGGTCCCCAGACTGGGGCCAAATCCCTTTTAGCGCCCTGGTTGGGGCTTCCATTTCTGTCAAAGAAACTTGTGCTGGAGCCCTGCAGCTTGAGAGGAGTGGGGAGTGCTACATCCCCCGGAAATGGGCGAGGTCAGCAGTCAGAGTTCTGCTGTGAGCCCAGGCCTCCGTTGGCTCTGGAGCTGGCCCCTCGGCTCTGCCAGTGGCGAGGAGGAAGCGCTGGTTGTGTTGGTTACTGAAACCCCAGCTGCGCCCCGAGATGACGAAAAACAAACTTCTGACAGAGGAGAGGTTGACACCCCTTAGGGACTTGAAACAGAGTTCCCATCTGTCTTAACACTAGATGATGCAAACCCGAGGTGGAAGACAGGACAGCTGATTGATCCTCTTTGCTTTACAGACAGGAACTGGCTCTTGCTGGCTATGAATTCTGTATTTCAACTCTTGAGGAGAAAATTGAACGAGAAAGGGAATTATCGGAAGACGTTCTGTCAGGTAGGAAACCTGGCTATTTTTTTGGCCTGCATTTGCCACCGAGGGCTTGGCTGTCAGGCTGCAGTACAGGACACAGAAGTGTGTCAATCAGGGAAGGGGAAGTTACTCGTTATGTTAACTGTGGCTGTTTCTAAGGTCTCAGAGGGTTTGGAGTAAGATTTTCTTTAAATGACTTGATCACCGGTTTGCTTTGTTTTGTTTTTAACCCCATGGTGACGTGTTCATAGTATGTCATTGACATATAGAATCTCTGGAAAACTTGGGAGGAGAAGGGACCTATTTTCTCTGGTTTCTTGGCTCAGCCGTGGTCACAGTACAGATTAAGTCACTTAGCTCCCAGTGTCCACGAGGGTGTGAGAGAGCAGTGCAGAGTCTGTCCATCCCCTGTCGTGGAGGGAAGGTGTGACGTCGTGTTGTGGGATGGGCAGGGGGCTCTGGCTCTCAGCCATTCTGGTGTCTTTTTTTTTAATTGAAGTAGTTGGTTTACAATGTGGTGCCAGTCTTTGCTGTATAGCAGAGTGATTCAGTTTTACACATGCATACCTTCTGTTTTAAATATTCTTTTCCGTTACAGTTTATCATAGGATATTGAGTATAGCTCCCCGTGCTGCATGATAGGACCTTCTTGTTTCTCCATTCTAAATGCAGTAGTTTGCATCTAAAACCCCACATTCCCAGTCCTCCCCCTCCCCTTTGGTAACCACAAGTCTGTTCTCTGTCTTTGAGTCTGCTTCTGTTCTGTAGATAAGTTCATTTGTGCTGTACTTTATTTTTTTATAATTTTATTTTATGTATTTTTGGCTGCAGTGGGTCTTCGTTGCTGCGGGCAGCCTTTTCTAGTTGGGGCGAGTGGGGACTACTTGCTGGTTGGGATTCGTGGGCTTCTCTCTTGCAGTGGCTTGTGGAGTTCGTCTTGTGGAGTTTGGGCTCAGTGGTTGTGCACGGGCTTAGTTGCTTGGAGGCATGTAGAATCTTCCTGGACCAGGAATTGAGCCTGTGTCTCCTGCATTGGTTAGTGGATTCTTAACCACCGGACCACCAGGGAAGCCCTGTGCCATTATTTTAAATTCTGCGTGTAAGTGGTGCCACGATTTTTGTCTTTCTCCATCTGATTCGCTTCACTCGGTGTGATCACCTCTAGTTGTGTTCGTGCTGCCGCAGGCGGCGTTATTTTGTCCTTTTTGTGGCTGAGTGGCATCGCATTGTGTATAGGTGCCGCGGGTGTCTTACCAGTCCTCTGTTGATGGCAGGTTGCTTCCCTGTCTTGGCTGTTGTGAAGAGTGCTGCGCTCTGTGTTCATAGAGTGTGTGTGTCGTTTTGAATTGCGTTTTGTCTGGGTTTATGCCTAGGAGTGGGATTGGTAACTGTTTTGTTTTCTGAGGAACCTCCGTACTGTAGTCCAGAGTAGTTGCACCAGTTTCCATCTCACCAGTAGTGTAGGCGGGTTCTCTTTTCTCCACACCTTTTCTAGAATTTATATACTTTCTGATGGCTGTTCTGACTGCGGTCAGGTGTTATCTCATTATAGTTTTTATTTGCATTTCTCTTAATAATTAGGGATGTTGAGCATCTTTTCATGTGCATTTGGGTTTTTATTCCTTTTGATTATTTTTCTCTGGTTGTGGCAAGTGGGTGCTACTCTGTCTCGGGGCTTCTTGTTGTGGGGGGTTCTCTTGTTGCGGAGCATGGGCTCTGGAGTTGCTCTGAGGCATGTTCCCTGACCAGGGATAAAACCCGTGTCGCCTGCATTGGCAGGTGGATTCCTAACCACGGGGCCGCCAGGGATGTCCTTGCATTCAGATTTCTTATTGTGGGTTGAAATATTGGGGATTTTCAGATTGACATTCTTTCGGTGACTCCGATTTCACACTTCCTCTTTGCTGGGCGCTTGCATGATGATGGAGGTGGAGCACAGCTCTGGTATCCCTGAAGGCAGTACATGTGGCTTCAGGGAGGTGTCTGCCCTCCGTGGTCTTAAAATTTTCCCTGGAACAAAACTCAGTTTTCCTCCATTAGTTCTGCTGAAGCTCCCTGCATCGAGGACACCAGCTCTCCTCCCTGGCAGCTCAGCCCAGTGATCACCATCTCCTGCGGGAAACACTTCACTGGACTTCAAGGCCACCTCCCTGGTAGCTCACGCTTGCTGAGTCACCTCTTGCATGAGCCTCGGCGCCGTCTGGGCCACTTTCCTGTCTGCCCCTGCACCTGGGAGGTAATCGTGAGGCCTGTGCTTTCCGTACCGGTTCTGCATCTTCAGCGCAGCCTGTGAGGGAGCTTGTCTACCTGACATCTTGACCGGAATGCCTGAGGATCATCTCACACTTCATAAGTTCCACATGAGTCTCTTTGTTTTCCTGCGTTGACCTAGTTTTTCTTACTGAAGTGTAGTTGGTGTGTGTTATATGTTACAGATGGACAGTACAGTGATTCCGTTTTTAAAGGTTGTCTTCCATTTATAGTTACTGTAGAATATTTGCTATATTCCCTGTGTTGTGCCCTGTATCATTGTAGCTTGTTTGACACCAAAAGAGTTTGTCCCTTTTACTCCTTCCGTGTATACTGCACACCCCCACCCCACCCCCTGTAGATGGGTCTCTTGATTTCCACCCCTCACAATTGCTTCTCACCAGGCAGCCTGTGTTGTAACTGGCACAACCATTTACCTGGCGCTTTGGCGCCATCTGTGATTCTTCCTTACTTCCTGCTTGTAGCTCACCAGCAAGCTGTACTGAGCCTGCCATGGCAATATGTCCATGTCACAGCCGTCTGGCCCTCCTGCCCCGTTGTGGTCCAGGCCCCCGTGCTTCTTGCCTAGGCGCCTGTGGTTGTTTCCTCCCAGGGGTGCCTGTTCCCTCATTCCCTAGGGAAGGTGCTCCCGCCCACCTGCCATCTCAGGCCCGCCTCTACCTGCAGCCCCAGCTCCTCTCTGTCAGTGGCTCCAAGAGCATTGCCTTTTCCAGCCTTGTCGCTGCTCTTCTCTCGGAAGTCTTTCTGCCTCCGTTTGGTCTTTGATCCTCTTTCTCTGCAGGTTTGATAAAACAATCTGTTATCAAAAGGAGCACTTAGAGGAGACAAAATTTCCAGTCTTGGCATAAGCTCATTTAACAGTCCATTTACTTAGTTAACTTCAGTCTAAATTTAGTTAGTTGTGACTATGCATAAAACTTTCCTCAAGGCTCCTCTTTGTAATCTCTCATCACTTTTTGTATCCAACCTGTCTTTCATTTTTCATCTAAATAAGATTAACCAGCTCATTTATTTTTTACCAACATGTAATTTCATTTCTCATATCTTCTTTACTGAAAACATTTCATTGTATCTCTTACTGTATTTTGAAAAGTTACTATATTGTTTCTCATAGCTTTCATTACATGTTTAAATTAGAATCCTCAACTCTTAAAACATTAATTTTAGTGAAACTAAGAAGTAAACAGTTAGGTTCTGTCTTTACATTGGTGTTTTATAAATTGGTGAGCTTAAATATCAGTGATAATTTTTTAAAACATTTGTTTTCTTGATTTGTGTGTTGGTTCCTCAGTTGTGTCTGACTCTCCATGCTCCTCTGTCGGTGGAATTCTCCAGGCAAGAATATTGGAGTGGGTTGCCATTTTCTTCTCTAGGTGGTCGTCCCGACCCAGTGATGGAACCCAGCTCTCTTGCATTGTAGGCAGATTCTTTACCATCTGACACCCTCTTTTCTTATACAGAACGTCTTAGGTGATACCAAACATTTTCATTAATATTTTCAAATACTTTTAATTCTTTTTTTCTAGTAATTGATGACTTAGTACCTTAGTATCTTTTAGGTAAACTTTCATCACGTAGCTTAAATTTTAGAATCTTAAGTTACCAAACATCTGGAAAGATCACGTTAAGTAGACATTTCTAAAATAATACTTTAAAGCTTTTCTCCCAAAATTTTTATCTCATTTACCTTGAAGTGTCATCATGTCCAGTTATTTTCTTGCAAGAGATTAGTGAGGTCTTATTTATTAAACCTAAATACAATAAAATGTTGTACTTAATTTAGATGACTCTTTTGTTCTCCAGTCTCTCACTTGTGTCCAACTCTGCGACCCCATGGGCTGCAGCACTCCAGTCTTCCCTGTCCTTCACTGTCACCTGGAATTTGCTCAAACTCATGTCCATTGAGTCAGTGATGCCATCCAACGATCTCATCCACTGCTGCCCCCTTTTCCTCCAGTGAGTCAGCTCTTTGCATCAGGTGGGCAAAGTATTGGAGCTTCAGCATCAGTCCTTCCAGTGAATATTCAGGGTTGATTGCCTCTAGGAGTGATGGTTTCATCTCCTTGCTGTCCATGGGACTCTCAAAAGTCTTGTCCAGCACCGCAGTTGAAAAGCATCAATTCTTCAACACTCAGCCTTCTTTATGGTCCAACTCTCAACATCCATACATGACTACTGGCAAAACCATAGCTGTGACTATGTGGATCTTTGTCACCATAGTTGATGTTTTTGCTTTTTAATACACTAGGTTCATCATAGCTTTTCTTCCAAGGAGCAAATGTCTTTTCATTTCATGGCTGCAGTCACCATCACAGTGATTTTGGAGCCCAAGAAGATAAAGTCTGTCAGTGTTTCCATTTTTTTCCCCCATCTATTTGCCATGAAGTGATGGGACCAGACGCCATGATCATTGTTTTTTGAATGTTGAGTTTTAAGCCAACTTTTTCACTCTCCTCTTTGACCTTCACCAAGAGGCTCTTTAGTTCTCTTCCTTTTCTGCCATTAGGGTCTCATCTGCACATCTGAGGTGATTGCTATTTCTCCGTGCAGTGTTGATTCCAGCTTGTGCTTCATCAGCTGGCATTTCACATGATGTACTCTGCATCAGTTCAGTTCAGCTGCTCAGTCGTGTCCGACTCTTTGCGACCCCATGAATTGCAGCACGCCAGGCCTCCCTGTCCATCACCAGCTCCCGGAGTTCACTCAAACTCACGTCCATCGAGTCGGTGATGCCATCCAGCCATCTCAGCCTATGTCCTCCCCTTCTCCTGCCCCCAATCCCTCCCAGCATCAGGGTCTTTTCCAATGAGTCAACTCTTCGCATGAGGTGGCCAAAGTATTGGAGTTTCACCTTTAGCATCATTCCTTCCAAAGAAATCCCAGGGTCGATCTCCTTCAGAATGGACTAGTTGGATCTCCTTGCAGTCCAAGGGACTCTCAAGAGTCTTCTCCAACCCCACAGTTCAAAAGCGTCAATTCTTCGGCGCTCAGCTTTCTTCACGGTCCAACTCTCACATCCATACATGACCACTGGAAAAACCATAGCCTTGACTAGACGGACTTTTGTTGGCAAAGTAATGTCTTTGCTTTTTAATATGCTATCTAGGTTGGTCATAAGACCTCCCCCCACCCTCCTGTTTTTTTGTTGATATTCTTAATTGCTTTTATTAGCATTTGTAGGGCTTCCCTGGTAGCTCAGCTGGTAAGAATCCATCTGCAATGCAGGAATGAAAGGGAAAGTCACTTAGTTGTGTCCAACTCCTTAGGACCCCGTGTCTGCCACATTGCAGCTTGATTTTTTACCGACCAAGCTATCAGGGAAACCCGCAATACAGGAGACGCTGGTTCAGTTCCTAAGTCAGGAAGATCCCCTGGAGAAGGAATAGGCTACCCACTCCAGTAATCTTGCCTAGAGAATCCCCATGGACAGAGGAGCCTGGCAGGCCATAGTCCATGGGGTCACAAAGTTTCCAACATGACTGAGCGACTGACACGCTGTCTGGCCTGTCTATAAGGGAAGCATGGTTGGCCTGCGGAGTTGGTCGCCAGATTGTGATTTGTGTGTGTGAAGCCAGCTTTTAATTTTTAACTGTGTACGTGTTAAAGAGCCCCCTCAGTGGCTCAGCTGGTGAAGAAACTGCCTGCAATGTGAGAGACCTGGGTTGGGACGATCCCCTGGAGAAGGGAAAAGCTATCCACTCCAGTATTCTGGCCTGAAGAATTCCATGGACTGTATAGTCTATGGGGTCACAAAGAGTCGGACGCAACTGAGTGACTTTCACTTTTTGATATTTAGGATGGGATTTAATTTGTCCAGTTAACTAGGTACTTGCAAGTCTGAGCTCCGTTCCTTATGTCTTTCTACAGTTGAGGCACCTCGGTGTCTTTCAGCCAAACCCTGCGTATTTCTTGGTAAAAACTGAGCCTGCCCCAACCTGTGCCTTTCTCCTAGGTGGGAATTCTTTCAGGATCTTCCAGCCAAGCTCCACCCAGTATCTAGACCCTGGGTGGGTATTTCCAGGTGTCTTCTCATCCCCACAGAATTTAGCATGCAAAATTTAGCATGGAAAAATGGAAACCTCTGGGCTTACTGAATTCATCCCTTTCATGTGCACCTCAGCTGCCTGTTTCCTTGCATCACCCCCTCCCTTCAGCAGTCATGGTGGGGAGGCGGCAGCGTCTGAGGTTTTGGGAGCCCTCATTCACATTCCAAGGCTAGAAATCGCTGATGGCTGTGACATTTCTTGTCTATTGATACGAAAGGAGGTATTTTCATTTTACAGAATAAAATTTCAAACAGCATTAAGAAGAAAATAAAGATCATCTATAATCATACCAAGAATCCTTATTTATTTTTTGGTGTATGTTTTTCTAGGTTTGTTTTGCCCACTGGCGTTTACATTTTAGCAAGCAAGTTATGGATCACACTGTACTTTGTAATCTGATTTTTTTTTTTTAATTGTAGTATATGGGGAAGCACTTTTTTTCTAGTTGAAAGGTCTTGTAAGAGCAAATTAATTTCTCTTGTAAATGTGATTTATCTTTTTCTCAGGAAATATATTCCCTCAGTTTTAAACAAAGCAAATCCATTATCAAATTCATGTGCTTTCAGTTGACATAACTAACTTCATCCCAGGAATATATTACTTCAGATCAAAACTTGGTTTCTAATTACTGAGGAAATGCCCTAACAAATTAAGTGAAAACAATATAGTTAGGAGCAGTCTAATTTTTTTACAATACAGAGATTAAATGTAAGTATAGAACACAGGCTGAAATGATACCAAAATCTATCTATCTCTGGCTGATAGGCTTTATGGGGGATTTATATTTTATTTGTCCTTTTCTGGATATTTTTCTTTTAAAAATTACTTTCTAATATTACCTGAATAATATAAAAAGTCAAAGAATTTTACAACTTAATTTAAAAACAGCAATTTCAAAATAAAAAAACATCATTTTCTTTCCCCCACTTGTTCCTAATCATTTTCAACTCTTAACCAATTTCTTCCGATATTTTATTTCTAAATAACATAAAATTATTATTTCTTAATTTAGTTTTAGAATCTAGTGGCTTGGAAGTGAGGGTTTATCACAGATTTGAGATGTGCACACTATGAATACAATATAATTGCGTTAACTGCTGAGCCAAGTAACAGGGCTATAAGTTATAGTTTCTTTTGTGTACAACCTTTGTTTTCCTCCAAAGCCAGTGGGTGACTGGATTTGCTATGTGTTTTTGTTCTTGATTTTTAATTGGAAAGTAATTACAGTATCGTGCTGGTTTCTGCCATCCATCCACATGGATCAGCCACAGGTGTACACATGTCCGCCGCCCCCCTGCCTCCCTCCCACCTCCGTCACCTGTTTTTTACGAATATGGCAAATCCTTCTAACTGGGCTGCTTGCTTTACTCCAGATCCCCTTCCTCTCAGTCTCTTCTGGGGCTCTAATGTGTGAGTGGAGGCAGTGGAGTATAAGAGTGTGGATCCAGTCCAGGCGGGGTGGCCCAGCCTTCCGCTACTGAACATAAGGCAGTGTTCAGAGCTGACTCCTCGGGGTGGATTTTGCACTGACATTGCAGGTCAGTCAGCACACCTCAAAGTTGTTGATGAATACTGCATGATTGCTTTAGAAAAGACTGTATTAATTTACATTTTCTGATTCTGTTAATGTATTTGCCTTGTGACTTTGGTCAAATCTCTATTTTTAATCCTCAGAATGGGATTAAGAGTAATACTTTCTCTTGGGACTGTTAAAAGAATTGAATGAGTTAATACACGTAAAGCACTTAGGACAGTATGTACTAATGCGTACTAGGTACTCAGAAAGTGTTAAGCGTTATCCTTTTAAAAATCATTTCATTTATTTTCGTCCCTGCTGGCTCTTTGTTGCCGCGCAGGCTTTTCTCTAGTCTCGGCGAGTGGGCGCTAGCTGCTTTTTGTTGCAGTACACAGACTTCTCATGGCAGTGGCTTCTCTTGGGGAGCTCGGCTCTAGGCACGTGGGTGCAATAGTTGCGGCTCCTGGGCACTGAAGCACGGGCGTAATAGTTGTGGCAAATGAGCTTAGTTGCTTTACAGCATGCGGGAGCCTCCCGGACCAGGGATCGAACCCATGTCACCCACATTGGCAGATGGACTCTCAATCACTGAACCGCAGGGGAAGGCCTCCCATTTGGTTTTTCCCTTAATTTTCACATGAATTTTAGATCATTTCGTCAGGTTCCCAAAGTGCTTTGAGACTGAATTTTAAGATACTAGTTTGGGGAGATTGCCATCTGAATAAGTTAACATTTGACTGCTAACAGCAAAAAAAAATTCAACTAAATTGAGTTAAATAGTGAGGACACTATTATGTGCCTGGCAGTTCAGCCAAGGGTGCTCTTCCCACTGCCCCTCACTGACATTCTCAGTGTGCTGGCTTTCTCCTCGCGCTTCCCTTGCGGGTGAAAAGTGACTGTCAGCTCCCAGGAATCTCGCCCAGAAACAGCAGCATCCAGAGGAAAAGGGAGACTCCTCGGATGTTTCTCTTCGAGGCCAGGTTGTCTCTGCTGGAATCTTTCCCTAACCCTGGGGATTTACCCTTAACTCCTTTTGGCTGGGGTGGGTCATGTGGCATTTCTAACCCAGTACTTGGCAAACCAAAGGGGTTACCGTGATTGGTTAAAACTGGCCAGGATCCATTTCTGACAGTGTTCAGAATCCCTCTTCTCGAATCATGTGAGAGAGGGGCTCCTGACACGAATGAATGGCATCCCTGCTGGCAGAAGTCACTCGGGGCATGTCCTGTCACTTAGGGCTGCAGGCTGCTTTCTGCACAGATGGGATGCTGTTCTGTCACATCTGATTCTCGGTGGACACCTTACTAAACTGTTTGGTTTCAGTTGATATTCACACGATTTCCAGATACAGAATTAACTACTTGGGAAGTCATAGTGTCCTTACTCCTGTGTCCTTACTCCCCCCCTTGTTAAATTTAGTTCATTGGCCATAGTCTCAGAGTGTTAAGTAACAGCAGTGCTGGACAGCTTTGTCTTCAGTCTAATTTGGTGTCAAACTGCATGAGTAGATGTCCTGTATCAGGCTTGCTAGTACTGCTGCGTAATATTTAATGCTGATATTTTATTTAGACATTTGCATTTATTTTCTCATGTGAGATCCGTAGTTGATTTCCTGAGCTTGTCATCACAGGATTGTATTAATGTAATAAAATGAGTTGGCGTGTTCTCTGTGTTTTCCTGGAATAGGTATGCGGCATTACATGGAGTGGCCTAGTCCTTGGAAGTTGTAGGATCTGTGAAACCATCTGGGTCAGATCTCCTTTGGTTATTTTCTCGCACCCTTTTTTCTTCCTTCCTTGGTTCCCTACGCATTTAAGGTGGTTCTATTTTCTTGAGTTGCTTTCAGTACCAGGGACAGTATCAGTAACATAACTTAAATAAATATCTGATGAGTAAGTGAATGCATGGATGAAGGAATTTTATAATTTTTTTTTCTGTATTTTCCTGGAAGAAATTTTCTTAGGAATTATAAAGCATAGCTTAACAATATTCTGCTATGTATTCAAGATCATATTCCTTCCCCAGATTTTCATATTTTAAGTAAAACATTTCTGGAAAGTTGGAGTATTTCTAGTGGCATTTGGTTTCATGAATGCTTCGAATTGAGCTGGGTTGGAATTCTGGCTTCTCCACTTAGAACAGCAGTGGGACCTTGCCCATAGAAATGACGGGAGAGCCTTCCTTGTGGAGTTGTTGTGGAGGGTGAGATGCTCTAGCATTGTGGCCTGGGCTCACAGGGACTATCAGAGAGTTTGTTAACCTGTCAATTAAGTGGTTTAGCTCTTCTGTGTTATGTTTACCCCTCTGAGTTACGAAGGACTTTGCTGACTATTTTATATGTGTTTCTTTTTAGTTTTTGTCAGTTTTGTTGACCTTGTCAAAGAGCCAACTTTTGCTTACTTTTGCTTTCATTTTCTCTCTAATTTTGTTTGTTTGTTTTTTACCTCATTTGTTCCCACTCTAATCTTTTCTGCTTGCCATGGGTTTATTTTGCTCTTTTTCTGGTTTCTTAGGTAGAGGATTAGGTTGTTGATTTAAGATTTTTTTTTTTAATTGCAGGATAATTGCTCTATAATGTGGTTTCTGCTGTACATCTATGCTAATCAATCATATATATACATATATATATATACATATATATATACACATATATATACACATATACACACACACACTCTTGAGTCTGCTTCCCAAGACCTTTCTTTTTTAATGTAGCCATTTACAACTAAAAATGTTCCTCTATTATGTTGGCTGCATCCCATGAATTTTGGTGGTGTTGTGTTTTTATTTTCATGTATCTCAAAATATTTTCTAACTTCTCTTGTGATTTCTTCTGAGATCTCTTGGATATTTTGGAGAGTGCTGATTAATCTACATGTATTTGTGAATGTCCGAAATTTCCTTCTATTGATTTTTAGGTTTGTTCCATTGTGATCAGAAAACGTGCTTTGTATGATTTCAGTCCTTTTACATTTTATCGAGATTTGTTTCATGGCCTGGTACGTGGTTTATCCAGACTTCCCTGGTGGCTCAGTGGTAAAGAATCCTGCTAATGCAGGAGACACGGAAGACAAGAGTCTGTTGATTCGTGGGTTGGGAAGATCCCTTGTAGAAGGGGATGGCAATCCACTCCAGTATTCTTACCTGGAGAGTCCCATGGACAGAAGAGTCCACGGGGTTGCAAAGAGTCGGACACGACTGAGCAGCTAAACAACAACAACATTTGTCTGGGGGTGTTGCTTGTGCGTTTGAGGGGAGGTGCACTCTGTAGGAGTGTGTCGGGTTTAGTTGCCTTATAGTGTTGTTCAGGCTTCTGTACCCTTGCTGACATTGTGTAGTAGTAGACAATATTTATGTTTTTGTGATTTTTTTTCTGTATATATCTATGCTGTTTAAAGTCCCAGATTTTATATATACACACATACAGCTTCATTATGAATTATCCTTTCATCAGAAAAGTGATTCTTTTTTGTCCTATGTAAGGTATTTGTCACAAATTTTAGTTTCACATTGTTGACTATATCTTACTCTTAAAATTTGAGTCATTTTGTTTTCAGTATGTTTGGGGTTTGGGGGCTGTGCTAGGTCTTCCTTGCTGCAAGGGCATTTCTCTAGCTGGGAGGCTACTCTTTCGGTACGTGGACGTCTCACTGTGGTGGCTTCTCGTGTGGAGCACTGGCTCTAGGTGCGAGGGGTCAGTAGTTGCAACCTGTGGGCTTTAGAGCGAGGGCTCAGTGGTCGTGACCCATGGACTTAGTTGCCTGTGGCATGTGGGATCTTTCTGGACCAGGGATCGAGCCTGTGCTCCCTGAATTGGCAGCTCCATTCTTAGCCACGAGGGCTTCCCTCCGTATGTCTTTTGTAGAAGCCTGTGTTTGGATCTTTTTTTTTTTTTTTAACCTAATCTGAGTATTGTTGCCTTGTGATAATAAAACCTACTTAAATCTAGAATTGAAAGTGATATTTGGTCTAAATTTTTGCGTTAAAAGCTTTCCATTTTTGTTATTTCTTGTGTTTTCAAGTCCCTCTTAAAGGGTTGTTTTCCTCACTAAATCTCCTTTTATATTTTGGAAGGAAGGCACATAATATGGTTCTTAGTTCTGTTAAGAGCAACCTAAAATTTCTTCAAGATGTATTTGACTCAGAAAAAAAATTTTTATTTTCGGTTTCCTGTGTAAGACGAGATGACTACAGTGTAATAAATCTGCTACTTTTCCCTAGTTCTCTGCGATCTGGAATTTTGCATCTGGTGGGATTTTTCTGCAGAGAATGCGGAAGCCAACTTATTCACCTTCTTTTGTAAATAACCTGTTTTCTCCTGCTTGGTTACTTTGTAGGCATTGGAAGCTCTTTAGCATAATAAGGTTAGGGGTTGGTCTCTCTGAATTCTGCCTGGTCTTTGGTGAACCTATTTGGGTTTTTTGGGACGTGCTGGGTCTCATTGCTGCTTGTGGGCTCGATCTAGTTGCTGTGGGCAGGGGCTACTCAGTGGTGCGGTGCTCAGGCTTCTCTTGTACATGGGCTCCAAGTTGCCCCGAGGCATGTGGGATCTTAGTTCCCAGACCAGGGATGGAACTCGGGTCCCCTCCATCAGCAGGTGGATTCCTATCCTCTGGACCACCAGGATAGTCCCAGCCTACCTCTTTTGTCTGTTCTATAGTATATAAATATATTGTCTCCTCTTACCCACTGTGTATTCTGTATTACTGAGTTATCCAGAAAAGTAAGTACTGTACTTTTCTTTTTAAAGATTTTAAGCAAAAATAGTGGAAACTTTAATAGATACCTGTATGCTTTCCCCTTAGCTTTGACAAGTCTTAGGTACTGTTCATTCGGGTTTTTCATCCCATCTTACAGAAAAGCCTGAACAGACTTTTCGGCTAAGCCAGTATTTTACCACATGTGCTTCAGATGATGGTCTGGGGGGCTAGGGAGAATTTAAACCCCTTGGGTACTTCTCCTTGATGTAACTATAATCCTGAATTTGGTTTTGGTGTTTATGACTCTTCTGCCTGTTTATTATACTTGAATACATCAGTAAACTACGGGACTAAAATGTTCTTAAACTTTATATGAACAGTGTCTTACTGTATAATTGTTTCTGCAGTTTATTTCTTCACTCATCATATTGCTGAGCTTTATCCACGTTGATACTTAAATATGTTAATTTTCACACAAAGGCCCTATTTGCTTGTCACGCTGCATGTCTGTTTGGAAGAGGTGACTTCCTGTGATTGTTCCCAGGTCGGGGTGGCGGGGGCAGGGTGGGGTGGGAGGTTTGCCTTTTTTCCATCCTCTAGAGGAGAGATGCAGGCTAGTGGAGGCCCTGATATTCCGCTGTGGGCAAGTGCTCACTTGGCCTTTCGGTGGACATGGAGGTCCTGCCTCTCATGCTGTGGGAGTGATGCTGGGACCTGTGTCTCTGCGCACACGCCCGGCTGTTCCCCAGGGGCGTACCGAGGAGTGGGACTGCTGGCTGCACACACTAGACATTCCCAAATGCTGAGCAGTGCACTTTCACCACTTTGTATTTTCTTCGGCAATGTGTTGGCATTCTTATTGCGCTGTATTTCATTTAAAAATTTCCCTTATTCTTTGAAGGGTGTTTTTCTTTTCTTCCTCAGTGATGTGTAAATAATTCTTAATATATTTAAGCATCCTTTTTTTTTTTTTTTTTTTTTGGAGCATCTATTTTGTTGGTTACATTCTCTCTTTGTGGTCTTGTTTTTTCACTTTAGGGCATTTGACAGATTGGAGAATCTTTTGGTATCTTCCTTCATGGCTTGTGCTTTCTGAGTCTTGTTTAATAAAATCCTCCACTTTCTAAGGTCAGAAAAACAGTCTCTTCTAAAGACTTGGTTTCTACCTGGCACCTTCTGGTGATACTTTGGTTGTTACAGCTGGGGTTGGAGGGGAGGTGGACATCTAATGCGTATTAAGTTAAACACTGTAATTCACAGAAATTATCTGTCAAAATATCAATTGCCAAAAGTGACACTGTTTGGAAACCATGATCTCCACACATCATTTTTGACAGTGGTTAGGTGTCCAGATACCTGCAAAGTGATTGAAAAATTAGAGAATACCAATGTGTCATGATGGGGTCGTGTGTACGGACCTCAGAGATAAATTTTGCTGTTTTTCTTTGTATCTTTTCCTAATGGAGCTTCATAATAATTCTTTGATACTCCATATAACCAGGAATCAACAACAATCCAGAGGAAACCAATTAACATGCTAATAATCCACAAATAAATAAGTACTTGGTTCTTTTCCACTGAGTCTTCGGTTGCCTGGAATTTGTCTTTACTGTGGTGTGAGGTAATGGCTGTTATGTTTTCCTCCCCCAGACTGGGTTTTAACTCAGGGCTGTTTCATTAGTGAGTCCCTTTCTTGCTGGTGTGTAATGACACCTCTGTGTCGAGCTTCCCGAGATTCATGTCCTGCTCCTGTGACTTCCGTAGGTAAAATTAATGTTTGGTGTTATCATACCTCCCGTGTATAGTTCATACCTTCTTTTTTCTCTTTCGTTCATTCAACCAGTCAGGAAACACTGGGATGCACATTAGATACAGCTGTAAGTAAAACCTGGTCGGTTTCTAGTGGAGGAAAAACACAGCAAACACCCACTGAAGTGGTTGCATATGTGAAGATGGCTGAAGAATGGGGGTGTAAGCTGAGGGATAAGGACTAGAGGGGCTGGCGCAGGGCTCGTAGGTGGAGCCCCTGACCTCTGAGGAAGAGTTCCAGTGGGGGGTTACTCAGTTATCTTCAGGGGAAGCCTCCTCTAACCATCCTTTGATTCCCACCTGAGCCGTCTCCATGCTTACATACTCGGGGTTACAGACTCTTCAGTGGCTTTGAGAAATGAGTCTCTGGCCTGGCTTTGTTCTTCCAGGCTCTCAGGTCCGAGCCTGGAAGGGATGGCTCGGATTTAGACATCAAATGGAGCATGGTGGGGTGGGGGGTGTCTGTGATGGGTTTCCATGTGGTCCCTGTCCCCCTGTAGCCTCTGGGGTCATCCTGGCTTTATAGGGAGTTCAGATCTACTTCTGTGTCCTGTGTGAGATGCAGAACCCAATTCTGGATTCAGAGACACTCAGGCCACCACACAACCAGCGAGAACTGGGCCCTGCTTCATGCCCTCCCCTTTGGGTTTTAGCTCCTTTGTAATTGCTGGCCCTCAGGATTTCCTTCTCTCAGGAGCTCAGCTGTGCAGGTAAAATGGTATGTGTTATGATTTATCTAATATTTGAAGCAGAAGGGTTTTCAGATTATCTGTCATGTTACTGGAACCAAAACTCCTTCCACTGGCACCGTTAGTGGTCTTGGAAAGCACCAAGGTAATTAGGTGATGAGATGCAGCCTGGCAGGTCAAGGACGTTCCTGGAGCATGAGCAGCAAATGCCTTTAGCTTCAAAGACCCTGTAGCCTCTCCCAGATTATTATTGACCTGTGCTCAAGTTCTTCCAAATCAAAGATGCTCGTCTCACTGATGGAGACTCTGCATTTATGCAAGCCTGATTTGGTATACAGATATAGTAAGTACACTGAGTCATTCTCAGCATTCCTGGAATAAAAGCTGCTTGGTGCATTGGAAAATTCAGGTTCCTTGTATTTTGACTAAAGATTTCTGTGGTGAATCTTTTTCATAGACTGATTTTAGGTTACCTCATCTTTTTCTCCTAGGAATGATTTGTGATAAAGAATTACTTACAATTAAAGTCTGAGGAGATAAATAACACTTCCCTCCTCTCAGATTCGAACAGCCCTTTGGTGGCAGCGGTTTCTCCGCTGTCAGTAGGTTTCTTTGGTGTATGACTTCTAGTGGTGTTTGTTTATATTGGTATTTCAAAGAAGCATGCTTTAATTGTTATTAGAGAAAGGAACTCTGGTACTTCACTAAGGTATGAACTTAGCAGTGTGCTGATGGTCTCACTACAGAGTATTTCTCTCTCCCTTGGTCCTATATTTAGAAATGTGTGTTAAAAAACTTTGTTACTGTGATTAGAATGTACTGTGAATTTAAAGTATATTTTCTTAATAATGAAATATTAACAGGTAAAATTTACCTCATCAGTTAATTCCTTCTAAAAAGCTTTACTATCTTTTCTGCCATTGTAGTTTAATTACCGTTACTGGTATCAGGGGTAATAATTTTCCACTAGAATTACTTGTCACTTTATTCTTGTATTTTTGAGTTACAGTATTGAACATATATTCTAATTTTAAAGTATACAGAGTATACTTTTTTAATGTAGAAATATTTACAGAGAATTAGCACGTGTTCCAGTAAAGAGTCAGCAGTCATTTTTGAAACAGTTTTCAGAACTGGAGTACTGCACACATTACTTTGTGACAGTTTCGATACATAGTAAGCATCTCTGTCTTGTTCTCCAGGAGTGCAGATTTCAGTGTCTGTAGGTGTTGTGACTCTTCTGGTCACCTTGGGCCTGTGTCAGTACCTGGGGGGCACAGAGCTTCTCTGCCTGGGCCTTTTTCCACGTTGTTATCTCGCAGTAGTGTGGATCTTAAACTGCTAATTTTAGAAGCTTTTTGCTCAGCATTTAAAGAGTGCACCTAGTGAGATCTATTTTTATTGCTTCAGAAAAATGGTATCTCAAGTGATATTTATTTGGTGCCATCTTATGTTTTGCTTTTGTGTATTGGTTATATTTATCCATAAATTTATATGTGCTTTTTGTTTAAAAATAGTTTAAAATTTGTAAGGTGATCTATTTAAAACTTGGTTTGGTTTTTATCATTTGCTTTTTATATATAACTAGGTTAGAGTAAGAACTTTGGGTTTTTACTAGAAGGAAAGTTTTATTTTCACTTTTACCTTCTGAGATTATTTTTATAGATACTGTGCATTGTTTTATTTAAACTATCCTCTCAATAACTGATCATATGGTTATTTGGCAACATCGTCATCTCTAAAGTCTATGCACCATTTAAACTTGGAAGATATGGAAGGAGTTGTTTCAGTGTGGTGATCCCTTTGTTGGTAAACAGACCCGTCTGAACCCCTTCACTTGGGCACCCGGTGATCGTGCTCTGTGAGGTTACCCGAGGGACCCTCTGAGTCCTTCATGTGAACATGCCCCTCCGCTGAGCTGTCTGCAAGTGTCCTTTCCGCCAGGTCACCACCACTTTAGTGCTGTTTGTGTCGTGGCTCCAAGGCCTTTACTTGGCCGACTGCTGTTACCTGGTGGTCCCCAGCCCTGCTGTCTGGCTCTTCTTTTTCAGACATGGTACATTGGAAGCTGCCATACATTGCAGCCTTTATTACTGTTCTTCAAAAAATAGATTAGCTGTTCTTTAAATTGGGTTATGACGCTCCATCCCAGGATTCTGAGTGTTCTCTGGTTCCTTTCTGTGCGCTGTTTTCATACCAGAAAATTTTATTGGCCCTAGGCTTTTTGTTGTTCTAAGAGTTTATCTTCACCTGGTTCATGGTAGATAATATTAGTTTCAAACTAAAAATAATACTGTTTTAATCTGTTTGTGGACTCAATCTTAAAAGGTATGGAAAGGTTCGTTACTCATATTGCAGTAATTGTGACTTATAAGAAATACCTATTTGGTCATTCAGATGGTGAAAATGTCTCAGACGTTGGTCTTTGGTCGTCATAGTTCCTGCCTCCGAACTCCCCAGGTCCTTCAGATTTTCTTAAGTGTGGAGTGTGGTTTAGCCTATTGTTAAAGCACAGGGGCTGGTTGCCAGTAGAGCCAGCTATGTGGTTGGAGCCTTCAGTCTTACCCCTGACTGGGGTGGGAGGTGACTCAGTTCCCAGCGCTTTATTAAAGACGCCACCATCAACACCCCAGAGGATGGGGCTTGGGGCTGTTCTGGAGCGGGCACAGGGACAGTGGCACCTGCAGAGGCGGGAAGCCCCTCCCCCCCGCCTCACCTATTCCTGAGTTGTATCCTTATAGAAACAGGTGATCTGTGAGCCACCCTGGCAAACTGATTGAACCCGAGGGGAGGGGTCCTGGGAACCTCTCATCTCCAAGTGACACCCTGGACCGGTGTCTGGAGTGGGGTGGGGGGTTACCTGGGGACTCTCTGGGTAGGTGGTGTCAGGGGAGTTGAGTTCTGGGATATACCTACTTGTTGGTTTGGTAAATCCCCCCTTCCCAACACACACTTGGGTCCAAGAGCCAGTGTAGATGTTAATCACCTTGTGTGAAAGTATGGGTCAGGAAGACTGGTTTAGTGACTGTGTTCAGAGCACTTGCCCCCCCCCTTCTGGTGGTTGTTCGTTGCACCCAGCACTGCTCGCACTTCCTTCTCAGCGGATGACAAGGCCAACACACGGCTCCTTCTGGGCATGTGTCTGGACACCTACGCGCGCTACCTGCTCTTCTCCCAGCAGCCGTCTCAGGCACAGAGGATGTATGAAAAAGCTCTGCGGATTTCTGAGGAAATACTTGGAGAAAGACACCCACAGGTAAGGGGGGGGCGTCTAAAAACAGCCAGCGTCTAAGACGAAGATTTCAGAATCCAGAATAGGAAATGCGGACAGACCCTCGGCAGAGGGCCCTGCTGCATCCACTCCCCCCACCCTCTGTTTTAGGAAGGGTCTGAGGCTGCCAGGGAGGTACTAGATCTGCCCAGAGGTCTTCGAGAGTACTGGTTTGCCATAGGACAGGTCACATCCTGTCACTACTGTTTGCTGTGTTTATTTCCTGCTGCTTTTTTGACAAATTAATAAGTAATATTCATCTTGCTACCTAGTTTCCAGGTTTGTATCATTTTCCAGAGGGTCAGACTGTTGCTGTGCAGTGTAGATGATAAATGCACCTGACCCCCAAGGGGCACCGCTAGGAAAGACAGCCCTACAGGGCATCCACAGAACACCAGACACTAGGGCTATGGAAAGTGAAGAGTTGCTCAGTCATGTCTGACTCTCTGCAAACCCCATGGACAAGTCTATGGAATTCTTCAGTCCAGAATACTAGAGTGGGATGCCATTCCCTCTCCAGGGCATCTTCCTACCCAGGGATTGAACCCAGGTCTCCTGCACTGCAGGTGGATTCTTTACCAGCTGAGCCACCAGGGAAGCCCAAGAGTACTGGCGTGGGTAGCTGTTGTCTTCTCCAGCGAATCTTCGTTTGCAAGCAGCAGCTGTTTTCTCCCGTGTAGACCATCGTGCTGCTGAATGACCTGGCCACTACCCTGGACACACAGGGCCGCACTGATGAGGCCTGTGTTCACGCACAGAGGGCATCAGACCTGGCGAGGCAGGTGGAACACCCTGAACTGCACGTGCTGCTCAGCAATCTGGCTGCAGTCCTGACGCACAGAGGTGCGGGGTGCCCATCAGTGGGTTGGGAACCTGGGAACCTGGGTGGTGGGCTGAGGGTGGGCAGTGAGGCCATGGTCCTTTGTTTCCAGAGTGCTCCGCAGGCTCCTCTTTGGCATGTGGACAGCTCGATGTGTCCTCACGAAGCTCTGCCCTCTGCTCAGAAACCTGCAGGGACAGGTCCCTTACCCGAATTTCCATCAGGGAAGGGCTCCCTGAGGTCCGGGCGTCCCATGGTCATAGCTTGTCTCACACCAGGTCTCACACCGTGAACTAGGCTGTCCCATCGCACGTGCCTTCTCTTCAGAACGTTTCAGAATCATGATGAAACATGCATTTTCTCCCTTCTCTCGGGCTGTTCCAGAACTGTACGCACAAGCAGAAGAGACCTATAGGGAAGCACTGAGGCAAGCGGAGCTGAAGAGAGACGAGGCTTCTGTGCAGCACATCAGGGAAGAGCTGGCTGAGCTGGCAAGAAAAAGCAGACCTTTGTCATAACTACCGATACCTCTGTTCCAGTCCTGGTGGCTCCCAATCAGTGGCTTAAATCCTCTGTCCGTGACATGCACATCCCCTCACCTAAGCCTTGGTGGAGGACAAGCTGTGCTGTTTGTTTTGCACACACCCCCTCCCGACTGACTTTTTTATGGACCGTTGTCAGGCGGTGCTCTGTTTTAATGGATGGTTGGGGAGGTGCTGAACCGTGCCAGGTTAAGAGGGGCCAGTGTTCACCTGGGGTGGGGGCATCTCTACTGTAAGGTTTTGGTTCACTGATTTGCTGCTATGTCTTATTTTATCAAGACCTGGCAGAACAGAGCTACCAATCTCAGGGTGAGTTGCTTTCTCTTATTCTCTATCTCATGAAGACCACTGTGGGATTTAATGCATAAAAAAGTAGTATCTTGGTTGCCACAAAGCATCAGACGTGAAGCTTTAAAGTGGGAATCGGGCACTTGGAAGTAGTAGTGTCCCCTTTAGATTATACATAAAAGTGGACTGCGTGTTTTTGTACGTATCTGGTTGTAGACATGAAAAAAGGAAGAAAAGGAATGACAGTTCCTACGGTCCGTCCCTTCTGAGCATGCACCCCTCTGGACCAAGTCACAGGGCAGCACTGTCTGAGGGCTGCCAGGTCCCCTGACTCAGGGGAACCCTGGGGGAGACGTACTGACAGTAATGGGGCCATAGAGGAAGCACTGCCTGGACCCCAGCCCCAAGTCTGAGTTTTGCTTCTCAGTCTCCCCGTGGGGTCTTTGGACTCTCTCCGCCCTGGGAGAAGGTCAGTGTGGCCTAACCTGGATGGTGTGTCGAGAGCGCCGTCCCTGCCTTGGGGCAGTCCTGCAGTCCCTCTGGTGTGGGGGAGGGGAGGATGAACTAGTGCCTTTGGCTCCTGTGTACACAAGAAGGATCTCTTCCTAATAAACCAGGAGACGCCACGACAGTATTGTATGTATTCAATACTGAAGCCTTTTGAGTTTCTCAAAAAGTCATTGACTCTTTAGAATTAAAAATACAGGAATTAGGCTCAAATCAGAATCTTCTATTAGAATAATCTATTTTGCTGATGTAAGCATCTTCTCATTGTCTCACCAGGTTAATAATTCCTTTAATCAAGTTTCAGTGCAACCTGGTTATAACTACTCACCTTCAGCATCTAGTGCGCTTTTATCTTTTCACAGCTGCGTGAGTTGCTGAGAGGGAGGTGGTGTTTGCTTCGCACGTTTTACCGAGGAATTTCTCCCCCGCAGTGACATGGTCGAGCCTGTCAGTACGTGCCCTGACCACCCCACCCAAAGCTTATTTTGAGCTTACTTACATGTGGGTGCAGCCACAGGCCTCAAGAGATGTTGGCTAGCATTCCTGTCCTTGTTGCTTTTTTAAAACAACATGGGCAAAATACCGAACCTGCGTCCATACCTATTAAACAGAGACTAGATGCCAAGGGATGGGAGGAGTCTCAAGTCACTACAAAGGAGGCCTCGCCTCCTCCAGCTGTCAGACAGCTGCTCTCTTTAGAGGCTTGAGGACTTCTGTTGAAAAACTCAGGTCTAATTTGGAGTCTAAAGTCCTCGTGTTTATCATCTTGAGAGACCTCTTTCCTTTCTAAACAAACACCTCCCCAAACCGTTAGCATCCGTGCGCTGCAGAAGGATGCGCCAGTGCTGTGCTTGAGTGTATGAAAAAAATTTAATTCAACAAGAAATTACTAATGAAGATTAAGACTGGTCCTCCAGTACCAGTCTTTTAAATTATTTGCTCCTTGAGATTCGGTGAAATGAAAACATTTGATGACAAACACTTGCCCACAAGGAATCAAAGTGAAAGTATAAGCACAAGGCGGCATGCAGCAGAAGGGCCGTCTGCTTCTCCTAAGCCCAGGAGGACACACAGCCGAGAGGGTCCGTACCACGTCACCTTCCAACTTGGCCAGTGACACATCAGCTAACCTGAGACACCAAAGCCTTCAGTCACAATCATCTACTGTAGCTATGGACTGGTGGACAGGGCAGTTGGATTTATTTGCAAACCAAAAGCTTTGCTGCATCAAATGCAGGCAAATACCCAAGGTGGGGTTAATTACCAGTGTGCGTAACAGCGGGGTACGTACACCTCAAATAAGCCTTTAAAATGTTAGAAACTGAACTAGAACAATATCCATGCAGTACTATGTTTTCAGTGCTTCTCATTAAAAAAAACCTGCCCTGGAAATTTACAATATGGCAGAATTTTGTTTCTCCTTTAGACCCTAATACGTTAATGTACAGATTTTATGGCAGCATCTGTTAAAAATCTAAACATCTCCACAAGATTTTAAACATCACCGGGAATCTGAGCTTAGAGGAGACAAAATTGGATAAAAGTACAATGCCCGTGACAGCCAACACCATGGAACTGGGCTGTATGACGTTGTTTGGAAGGCAAGTGTTAAAAAGGTAGACGAGAGATTTTTAAAAAATCACCCCTAAGTTGATGTGCTGATTGAATATAAGTACACCAGATACTACAGCAAGGGGAACACTGCAAAAAAAGGTCCTCTATTTACAGAGTGATTAGAGACATCATGGTTTCTTTACAAACAGATGTAAGAACAGGAATTATCCACTTTTTAAAAACTCTACATGTCGACCCTCCACTATTACTATGATCCACGGAACTGCCTGTATCAAGGCAGTCTTTTCCAAACCTTATTTGACCCCAAAATGAATTTCCATCGTCTCTTTACCGTCCATGGTCCAGGCTCTCCAGAAAAGTCTCTGGGCACAAATCCTAGGCGGGCAGGCATTGGGCCTGCAGTTAAAAAGGAAGCCATCAGAAACTGGAGCCCCCCCAACCCTGGGACCCCTGCCCACAGGTCAGTCGTCGCTATCAGACAGCGTCTCGTACTGTGCGGACAGCAGTGGGGCCGGCTCCCGCTCCCAGATCCTGCTCGGCTGGTGCGGGGCAGCCGGGTTGGCCGAGGTGGGAGTGCAGGCGACGGGTGCGGGGGGCGTGCTGCTGAGCATCCGCATGGTCAGGGGGTTGTAGGGGAACTGTGTCGAGCCTGTGGAGAGAGGTGAGCATATCTGAGCGGGGTTCCGGGTGGGGGCAGAACAGACCTCCCCGCTGCACCGTTCCCAAGCAACCAACCGTCCAGAAGGACACAGCCAGTGAGCACTTGAGGCTGGGCTGCTGCTGAATCCAAGTGCAACTCCTGGATTTTTGGCTCAAACTAAGACTCTGATAACACAGGAGGAAGCAGGAAGTTTGGGGACAAGGGCCCAGCTGGTCAGTGGCAGACAGACCCAGGGACAGGCTGCGGAGGGGGACACACAAGCCTCACAACAGCACTGCACCTTCTGCCATGCCTAGATTGTGTCATTGTCTCCAGGAAGCCACCTACAATCTAAGAAATGCTAAAACCAGAGCACACGCCACAGCATCAGACACAAGAAGAAACAGTCATTGGTCTAGGAAGTTTTCAAACCAGTAAGCCCCTACTCTGCATGTGGTGGGAGAAACTATAAAGTGATTAAGTGTACCTCAAATTATGTTTTATAATACCAATAAGAAATTTGTAACTAAAGGAGGGCACAGTTCAGATTTTTTCATTGATGTATTTGTGGAGTTAATTCCTCTGAAAAGCACAGATGAAACTCTAAAATCCACAGCAACTATCCCAGTTTTACTTTAAAAAATAGTTCATTTTCAAGATGACCGTTATAGTGGAAGTGTTCATTACTCAGTCACGTCTGACTCTTTGTGACCCCATGGACTATAGCCCACCAGTCTCTGTCCATGGCATTCTCCAGGCAAGAGTACTGGCATAGGTAACCATTCCCTTCTCCAAGGGATATTCCCGACCCAGAGATCGGAAAACCCAAGTTTCCTGCATTGTAGGCGGATTCTTCACAGTCTGAGCCACCAGGAAAGCCCTCCATTATTATCACGGTTAATTCGTAATTTTTAAAAGGTTACAAAATGGGGACTTCCCTGGTGGACCAGTGGTTAAGAACCTGCTTCCAATGCAGGGGACTCAGATTTGATCCCTGGTCAGGGAACAATGATGCCACAGGTCAACCAAGCCTGTGCAGCCCAACTACTGAGCACAGGCAACAGCTAGACAGGCTGCTGCACCGCAATAGGAAGCCCTTGCACAGCAGTAAGAATGATGTCCAAGCACCACAACCAAGACCCAGTGCAGCTTATAAATAGTCATAAAAGGGCAAACATTAAAAATACCCTAGACTTTTGTTTTTGTCTGTAAAGATAGCCTACAGAGGGGTGCCGGGTTTCTTCCGTGTTTGGTCTTGGTTCCCATTAGCTCCTAAGAACTTTCTCTAAGGACATCTGTGCAGAAGGCGTGGGAGAGCTGAAGCCACAGGCCCCAGCCGTGAACCTGGGTCAGGTGCCGCCACCAGCTCCCCACAGGTGCAAGGGGCCTGAGGGCAGCTGTGATCACAGCTCTTCCTCTCTGCTAGTAATCATTCTTAAAATTTCTCAGATTATGTAAATTCAGTTTCTATTAAGAACAGTGGAACCCTTTAACCATACCATAATGGAAAGCATTTTTTAGCAGAACACCTGATTTTAGGAGCAGCACTAACCAAGGCCTTGGCATCAGCTCATGCGGATCTGCACCCTGGCAGCAGCCCCTCACCTGTCGAGGAAGGTCTGTCCTCCCAGGCCCAGCCCGGCGTCTGCCTGTGGTAGTCCCCTTCTGAGTGCACGGAGGAGACCGATGAGGGCCGCTCCGCTCCCAGGTAGCCCTGCCCTGGGACAGGCGATTTCGATTTCCTGCTGTTAGCCTTGCTGAGCAGCTTTGGTTTGCAAACTCCTCCTGAAAGTGGAATAAACTGTCATTACTGACACACAGTAGTCACATTCACAAACCGAAAGAGCACCCCAGTGCTGCTGACCATCTGCTGCAGGAGAAAGCGGGATGGGAGCATGAAGAGTCCAGACCCTGGTAACACACGAGAGCCAGAACTCACTCGCAGCAACTCAAGTCAGAGGGGTGTGTCCGTCCTCATGCCATAAACTCAGAAACAGGTAACCAAGAAACGAACGTTTCTGAAACATCATTTCTTTCTTAGCCTTGGAGCACAAAACTGCTAAGAAGCCGAAAACTAACTAACAAAAGTCTTAAATCCTCACTCTCTCTGCCCTCATCAATCAACAGAAGAGTGAAGAGCGGAAGGAGAAAATCTGCACGAGAAGCCCCTTCAAGCTGTTGGGCATCAGCTGGGCCGGGCAAGTCAAGGAAGCCCTTTCTGCCTCTCCAGGCTGTTTAGTTGGTTTGCAGGACTGCGAAGCCCTAACTGGGCTCTCACACAGAACATTAAAAGGATCTCAAAGAGATCAGAGCCCAGGTCAGCAGCCCCAGCAGAATGGTTTCACCCTGCCCCCAATCCTTGGGGTACAGAAAAAAGGGAGAAAAAGCATTTTCTACCCCTCTATCTGGAGAGAGAAGAAATGCAAGTCCTTGGTGATGAGGACAATATAACACAACAGAAAATGGGGGTGGGGTGGGGTATACTTCAAACACTGGGGGAAAACTTCACAATACATGAAGGCCATTTACAAACGAAGCTCCAAGATCACCAAAATGAATGAGGCTTATGAAAAGGCTTATCAGGAAGTCAAGCCGTGAAGGAAAAGGAAACACCGGTGCAAAGGAGAAATTTGAGAGTGAAAGCAACAGAAAAAGGATCAAGACGATTAAAACAATGAGAAGCTAACAGAGTACAAAGACTATCCAGCGAAAAGGCAACTTTCTCAAATGGAGAAAATAACTAAGGAACATCTGATACAATTTTTCCCTGAACAGGGAAACTGGGAAGGTGCACACCCGCTCTGGTGATCAGGGCATCGACACAGGCTGAAGAACACTAACACACTGATGTACTTACTGAAGTTGAAGAAAAAAGGATTCTTTGGGCGGATAAAATGTCATCACTAAAAAAAAAGGGAGGTGGTGGGGGAATCTAGTCTTACTTTTTACACAACAATGAATGCCAGAAGAAATACAACCATGTTTACAGGAGGTTTTGAGAAAAGTATGTGTCTTAATAGTAGGTTGGTGCAAACGTAATTGCAGTTTCAGACCGTGAATTTTAAATCATAACTAAGCTCAAACAGATCTTTATTAATTAAAATAGGAACCCTTACAATCAACATATTTTTGCCATTGAGAAGTAAGTTTGTTTATTTCTGTAGTGTAAAAATCTGTACTTTGTGATTCAACGAACTCTTGGAAAGCATTTTCTGCATCTTGCTGGTTGTGGAAGCCTTTTCCCTGCAAAAAGTTATCAGGATGCTTGAAGAAGTGGTAGTCAGTGGGCGAGAGGTCAGGTGAATATGGCAGATGAGACAAAGCTTCAGAGCCCAGTTTACACGTCACAGCACCAGTGCTTCAGGAGTTGGACAGTCCGGCTCCGTGGGGAACTGGGCTCTGTTTGCCACTGCCAGCTGTAGTTTTCGGTGCATCTCATCGATTTTCTGAGCACACTTCTCGGATGTAATGGTTTTACCAGGACTCAAAGCTGTAGTGGATCAGACGGGACAGCAAGACCATCAGTGACCCTGACCTTTTTTTTGGTGCAGGTTTGGCTTTGGGAAGTGCTTTTGGAGCTGCTTCTTCCAACCACTGAGCTGGTTGTTGCTGGCTGTCCCATAAAACCCACTTTTCATTTCATGTCACAATCCAAGAAATGGTTCATTGTTGTATCGAATAAGAGAAGACAACACTTTAAAACAATTTTTTTGTTAGCTCATATGGCACCCACTTATCCAGCTTTTTCACTTTTCTGATTTGCTTCAAATAGCTGTAGAATGGTCAACACTGAGTTCTTTAGCAATTCCTTGTGTGCTTGTGAGAGGATCAGCTTCGATGATGGCTCTCACTTAGTTGTTGTCAACTTGGAGTGGCCAGCCACGATGCTCTATCTTCAAGGCTCTCATCTCCTTTGCAAAACTCCTTGAACCACCACTTATACTGTATATTCATTAGCAGTTCCTGGGCCAAATTCGTTGTTGTGAGTTGTCTCCACTGCTTTATGACCCATTTTGAACTCGAATAAGAAAATCGCTTGAATTTGCTTTTTGTCTAACACCATTTCCATAGTCTAAAATAAACATAAACAGCAAGTAACAAGTCATTAGCAAAAAAACATAAAGCAAGAAGTGTGCATTAAAATGATGTATAACATAACCACATTTAAGAAAGTATTCCAATATCAAACAGCAAATTTCAACCATGCAAAAACTAATTACTTTTGCACCAACCTAGTATTGTAATACCTGCCAAACTGTTAAACAAAGGCAGCAAAGAAGACCTTCTCGAGCAGGAAGGACCTCAGGACACAGCAGCCTTTTTGAAAAAACAGGGTATGAAACCTCACCAAGAAATGCCATGATAAAAAGACTACACAACAAGCAGAACTCTGTAAATCACCAATATTATAACTTAAAACACACACACAGACATTTAAAATCAACAAAACTTGAAGGTTAGAGCAGAAATTAGAAGACAAGTGTCTCATCTTTGAGAGCAGGAAGTGAATTTATATTGTCCTAAAGTTAACATATATAGGGAAAAACAAAACCACTCATCTCTTTAATCATTTTCTTATCCTTAGTGAAATCTTTTGTGTGACCATAACAGGAGAACAAACTTGAAATATTGCTGACCTTCAGTTTATTTTTAAGGCATAAGAGAGATTCTCAACAGATTAAGAAAAAAGCTTATATATAAACATATAAAGCATAGAGTCATGGTTTTTTGTGTGCTTATAACACGATGTATAATGACTTCATTCCAATAAGCTACCCTTTTTAACACTAGCCTTCTATACAATGTGATCAAAAGGATTTTTTTCCCCTTATTTTTTTCTGTGGCTTATAATTCTTTTATATGGGGCCTGTCACTTTTATTACAATAGCAAGTCACTTTGATTCAAAAGCAGAATATGAAATTGCATCAGTATTACAATTACAATGTATGCACACAGATAAGGACTACATGAAAACAAAAACACTGATACACTGGAGGGTGACATTCTGGGTAGAAATTTTCATCCCTTTTAATTTTATGTCACTTATAACATGTCTGAAGAGGCTGAAGAAAAGTTGAGGTGACTGAGCACATAAGTGAAATGTCTCCATGACCCATCAGAACCTGGGGTACGGACTGGCTTTTTCTTGGGAGACATGGTGAAGAGCACAAAACTGAGCCCCTTACCTGAGTGAGGTGATGGGTCCCCTTCCTCCCTCCGGGTCTCGCCGCTGGTCACCACTGAGGTGCTGGCGCCCCCAGGCCCCACTGCCACCGGCTGGGGCATGACCACCCCATGATCCTCCACTTTGTCGTCAAAGCTCCCCATGAGCGCCTTCCGGATGATGTCCTCCAGCCCGAGGTTACTGGCAGGGTCAGCAAAGGAGTGGCCTCTGGAGCTCACGGAGCCTGCAGGAGACGGCACAGCACCTGCCTGACTCTGAGGGAGGACGGGAGCAGGAACCGCCCAGGACACACGGCCCGGCACAGTGTTGACAGCACAGCCCCACAGAGGCAGCTAATCCCCCGAGAGCATGCGCTTTCCTGTGTTAAATTAGGCACCCACTGGTGTGAAAGTTGCTTGACGGTTTTCTTCTCTTTTTAGCTCAACAGTTTTGATTCTCTGTTCATTTATGTTTTCAACAAGTACTTACTGACCCTCAATTCACTTTTTACTGTGACTGCCTCCGTGTCCCTCCCCGACTAAATGATGTTCCTGGCATGCAGCCAGTACGCAATGCCTATTTGCTGTACTGACTGCTACTGTATGAGTTTTCTGAGTCTTACCTGAGGTGGTGACTGCTGGCAGATTAAAGATCTCAGTTCCTGGCTGAGCAGCTGCTGTATTTAAAACAAACATTCAAGTTAATTAACTGAGATGTGATGATCACGTGCACGGAATGAGATAAAGTCTCCAAAAAAAAGTCTACAGTAAATTAACAGTATTTTCCATGATCAACTTTATTCTTTACCCATTAAGTGAAGGTAAAGAGAAATAATTACTTTTTTAAGTAAATCAGAACAGGAGTAATACAGCCCAGGAAGGAAAGGACCTTCTGCAGCACCAGAGAAACACACGTAGGAAGAAGCTGGCCTCAGGACAGGAACCCAAGGTTCTAGGAACCCAAGCTTCTAATCTCACAGCCAGGTGTGAGATTAGATCCTGGGGAGAATGCCCCCGTGAAAGGAACGAACATGACCATGTGTCCCTGCTGCAGTTGCCAGGGTGAGGCAGAGATCCTGCCTGTTGGTTCTGTTCATTTCTGCTAACTGTGCAGTCTGTCATTTGCTCTATTTGAATGACAGCAGCTCAGACAACCTGGGAAGTACTTGTAAAGCACTGTGCCCAAAATGGAAGAAGTTTGGGAACAGAAACAGTGTTTCTATCATGCCTTCCAACTCAAGGTTGAAAACTTGAAAAAGAATCCAGGAAGTAAGTTAGTAGCCAGACAAGCAGTGTCCCAGAGAAGGGCGGCCCTGCACCAGGGAGGCCTGTCCACGCAGATTGGGGTGAGGGGGCCTGGATGCTGACTCCTGGGACAAGGAGACAGGGGCGGGGAGGAGGCGCCTCACTTATGGGTCAGGGAACAGTAAACCAACTGAACCTGAAAACAGCACAAGGGGGTAAGGAGGGCCTTGTAGTTCTCATAGAAACCTGGAGAACAGGACTCATTCCTTTCACAAATACATACCATTATTTGTGAAATGATACAAGCCATACAAATACAAGCCATTATTTGGCTGAATAAGAAAATCATGTTCTTATTGGTCAAAAATGGTCAGATGAAGACAATTTCTTATTGTTCAACCAACAATAACAGACTGGACCCTGTGGGGTTCAGGTTAGCAGGTACTTCCTGAGGCCCTCAGAGCAAAATCACCTGGGAGCTGAGTGAAACGCCCATTCCCAGATCCCTGCATTGCTCTGGACTGACGGGAGTAAGACAGGCTTACGAGAGGACATGATCGTTCCTCAGAGGTGGGGAAAGGCAGTTCTACAGTGCTGGAGGCAAACCAACATCTCAGAGCCCTGCTGAGCAAGACCTGGCTTCTGAGGAGACACAAAAATCAGCCAAAGAAGCAGAAGAAGAAACTGGAAACAGCAGTACTGAAAACCAAGGGAACAGCATTTCTGGAAGGAGTAAGTTGTTCACTAGTGTTAACAGCAGCAGGGAGAACAGAGTCGCTAAGTTTAGAGCATGAAGGCTTCTGCAAAGTAAAAGCACTGATGTCCTCAGTGGGAACCCTGAGCTGAGGCGAAGCCATCTTGGTTGCCGAGGGCTTGGACTTCTCAAATCTAGTAATTAAGAGCTGGGATAACTACACAACAAGTGACAGTGACACTGGGCTAATAATCCTTTCTCCTCTGGGACTTTCAACCTTTGTTAATCACCATGTCACAGATCCAAACATAACTCCACCTGGCAGTTCCTAGTTGGCAGGGTTTACTGATGGTAGAAACCCTGGGTTCTGCAGGGCTTCCCCAGAACCTTGGATCACTGGATACATGTGAAGAGAAGGGGATGAGTGAACCTGGCTGATGGCGTGAGTGTGAAAACAGCAGGCAAGGAAGGTTGTGGGCATTTATGGGCAGCCCTGGGGAGGGTGTCGAGTGCTGAACTACTGGCGGCATGGACTCTGGAGCTAGCACCCATGAGTCTGAACCACAGTCCCGCCACCTCAACAGTCACTAAACCCAAGCCTCAGTGTCCTCATCTACAAAGTGGAGATGATGCTAGCATGTGGCATGGAGAGTGTTGTGAAGGTGACACGAGATAATCCACATTCACACTGACAACAGGGCCTGGGGCAGGCAGTGGTGCCCAGGCCATGCACCATCTGCTGCCACTGCCTTGAGGCTGGCACCATCCTCAGTTGTGGGAGGTGTGCTTCGAAGGTAATCCACAAAGACTCGTAGAGCAAAGAAAGGCACAAACAAGTACACACAACCTGGTCCCACACTTGGTGTGACAGACACAGGATAGCAGGGAGAGGTATGGGCCATGGGCAGCTCATCGCAGGAGGCTGGTGTTGGTACCAACACTAAGTCACTGGAACTGAACACACAGGTCATCGAAACACCCAGTGTGGTCCCAGACCCCCTTAAGATGATGAATTGGGGATGGGTCCTACCATGGTACTCAGAACCCACTGAAAGGCTAACTGAATGAAAGGTTTTTAGTGACCAGCACCTGGGATGGTAGGAATGCTTAGAGCTGGCTGCCTGTGCACGTCCACACTGGATAGACAACTAGAGGAGCACAACCTTGTCTGCAGACAGCTGAATGGTCTACCCAAATGAGGGGTAGACCAGGGGGTAAACACTGGAGAGCCAATCCAGCCCCACGTAAGACACACACTTCTGAGACCCACACTTGTTCAAAGAGGAAATGGGCAGCTGTGCACGTGCTGGGTGGGGCTCCCTCACAGAAAGCCCCCAAGCAGAGCCAACGGAGGCCTGTGGAGGAGTTCATATCACATGTGCTTGGACCGGCCTGCCAGAGCCCTCATACTCAAGGGTTACGTGAGAGGCAACATGGAGCTATCATTATTTATGCACATTTTATGGGAGTTCATGAAAGAAATCCCACTTACCCATATCAGAGTCACCTCCACCAGAGGAGTTCAACTTACGAAAAATCTCTTGCTTCTTTGACTTCACCATGGGGGACGTGCTCTCGAGCTTGGTAAAGAATGAAGGCAGGTAGCTTATGCTGCCTGGTGAGCGGGAGTCATTCCTGCTGGGAACAGCCATTTGTTACCACCATGCACTCCTACTCCCCTCCCTGCCCCACCCCCACCCCCTGCAAGTGCCAGGCCTGAGGCCCTCTCCGTCTGAGCACTGACATATCTGGGGCCAAGAGGACGTCAGAAAAGGAGCCCTGGAGTGGAGACGGTCTAGAACTGAGAGAGCAAACAGGTGGTAACAGGAGCCCTCAAAACAGCTTGCCATGCTCCCGTCTTCTCTGCAGCACAGACCCTGGTGTATTGAGGGTGACCACATAATCTGGGGGCCATTTAACCAGCAAAATTACTTTGTGTAAGACTGTAACCACTAGCATACCTGCCTATAAAATAGCAAGCACTCACACCTAAGCAGTAGACAGTTAGACCTAACAGCACAGCGACAATGCAGAAATAAAACTGCATTATTTGTTAGAATCTTTCCAGGCCTGCATGAGCGGAGTATCATATCTGCAGCTTCCTATGCTAATACATTTAGAAACACAAGTCTCCTCAACTAGCTCAGGACTACCCAGGAGCCAACTAGTGCCAGAGACGGTAACAGAGAACACATGAAAGGTGCTGATAACCTAATCGGGTCCATCACTCAAACGTGACAAAGAAGGTAACAAAAAAAATGACTAAGACGTCTCTGTCCTCAAAAACTCACAAGCTTAGGGGAAAACATGTAAACATATAATTGAAGTTAACATCATTCCCTTTCCAAAACAGGATTTCTTCCTCATTTCACTGAAAGGTACCAGCACCTACTTGGGTACCTGTGAATTATATAGGGGCCAAACTAAAAGCGTTTAAACCCAATGGAATAAATATCCACTAATTCACAGGGTGGGGGTAAGGGTTAGAAACTGGTGAGAAAACAGCAAGCAGTGCTCACTGCAACCTTCCACACACTGCACATGACACCAGGTGCCTGGCAGGCACTTCAGGGGCTCAATGTCCACACAGACAAAAAGGTTTTAAAAAAGATCCATAAGGAATTAATTTCAAGGAGAATAATGAACAATTACTTTCTATCATCTACTTAAATATAAGAATTTCTTCAGTAAAATCCACTAGCATTTGATTGCTAGGAAAATAAAGTGATTCTACTGACATGATTGAAAGAGAAAAAACTGCGCTGACTTCAGGGAAACGGAAGGCAGGAAGTGCGAGCATGCACATGCGCGCGCGCACAGCCACATGGTGCTGCCCCTACGCACCTCTGCTCCGTGGGCTCGGCTCCACGCTGGGCCAGCAGCAGCACACTGTCCTGCTTCTCGTGCACAACAGGAACCTGAGGCGGGGAGATGGGCTCATAGGGCTCTGAAGAGATGTGACTCCTCTCTGGGGACTTTCCAGGCCTGATGCTGCAACATATGAAATGTGAGACTGTCTTCCCAGGGCTCACCTCGGCTCCCCCTAAACACACACAGACACTGGTTAGCTGGTTACTTTAGTCATTTCAGGGAACAAAAGTTGACACTGAATATTAGAAAAAAGTCACCTCAAATACTGTGAATATTAATAGATCCCACTTATCACAACTAAAGATCCTGAGTGCCACAGTTAAAACCCAGCACAGCCAAATTTTTTTTTTTTTTAATGAATAAAAGCCATCAGTGACCTTTAATATATGTTTTCATTATCATTATAGGTTAGTATCGTTTGCCATTTCTTTCCCCAATTACCCCATCCAATTAGAGGTGGCCATTTTTTACCATTTCTTTTAGCTCTTTGATTATTTAGATGATTTAGAGGTAACTACCAATCTTAGGCTTCCCTTGGGGCTCAGCTGGTAAAGAATTCGCATGCAATGCGGGATCGAGACCTGGGTTCAATCCCTGGATTGGAAAGATCCCTTGGAGAAGGGAAAGGCTACCCACACTCCAGTATTCTGGCCTAGAGAATTCCATGGACTGTATAGTCCATGAGGTTGCAAAGAGTTGGACATGACTGAGTGACTTTCACACTTTACCAATGGTATATACCTTTCTTGGTGTATCAAAACTTGAAACAGTAGCTATCAGTCTTACCACAAAAGATAAAGGACTTGATTACCTTCTCTATATTGATTTTAATCTTTAGTTTGTCTACTTTATATAGCCTGCTCAGCCATTTTTATATGATTACAGCATTTACATTGTTCCAGAACTCTAGAACAACTCCTCTGTGTTTTGCTTATAGGTTGAAAAATCAATTAATGGTATTTTATAACAGTATGGATTATATAAATATTTTAAACTATAAAACAAGGTAATCTGAAAGAAATGTAACATTCCTCATTCAAAAGCAAGGTGCAGTGATGTGGAAAAAATCAAAATGATTTGTTTCTCATAAATGGCCATCAACTGTTCAAAATCTATATAGCACTTTGTATCAAGAATGTATCATGAATGATTGTTACAACTTTCTGTTCTTCTTTGATAACTGAAGCTCTTTTTTGTTAAAAGAGAATGCTTTCATCATGTCCTTAAGATCATCCAGCTGCTTGAGATGACTTATGTCATTTGCAATTTACTTCACAACACTCCAGTTTGAGAGGTGGGGATAATGAAACACATGGGGCCTGTGCTGGGTGCTGGCATGTTACACTTTCTCTACTTCTGTATGTTCAAAAAAATCCCACAATAAAGTTTTTTCCTAAAGGAGTATCGTTCAGCTTATTAAATACACTGTTCTTACTCCTTTATCTTACTTTATCTTGTACTTACTCTTCTCTGCTAACTTGGGGGCTGGCAGGCAGGCTGGAGAACCAGGCCTGCTACAAAATCAATTGCTGCTTCCACTGCCCTGGTCCATCCACCTGCCATGTGTCTCCAGATATTTGCAGAGTCCTTGACCTGCTGAACCCCAGACTCGTTCTCATATCTTTATGAACTTGACAAATCTGTGTGCTGCTTGCTCTCCATCAACTAACATGCGCACCAACACTCAGTCCACTACCTGCAACTTCCCAGCGCAGAGCCCTGGGGAGAACACTGGAGAGAGCCCTGTACTGAGCAGCCTCACATTATTCAACGCCAGCTTCCTAAACATCTGAACACACTGTGATTCTGAAGACCCAACATTACCAACCACCCATGCCACAGCACTGTCTGCAAACCCACAAAGGACAGCAATCAACTTGTGGACACATAATAAAAACATATAGGACCAACTGCCCAGACAGTGGACATTCCAAGAATAATATACAAAGGAAAAACTCTCATTTACACTTTCCAGGGAACGAAGGTGAAGAAACTCTGGGTAAGAAATGAATCCCCTATCATGAAGGTAGAGTCCGACTGTCTCACTGCTGGGGAACCTACATGTGGCCAAGGGAGACCATACCTGGCCCTGGATTTGTCCACTAGAGTTTCTGGAGAGACTCTTGAGCCTGGTCTCTGATGGTGAGCAGACTGAGACTGAGATTCTGGGCTGTAGCGGTTTGATGTTTTCGTCCTCACAGGTGTAGACACCAAGGCAGATGGTGAACTCTGGAATGTAGAAGTGGAAGGCTGCTGGGGAGGCTGCGAGGAAACTTGATTTCTAGCAAAATCTTGTGTGATAATTTGCTGTGAATGAGAAAAAGAGGAACTGGTTAAATCCATTGAGCACTTGCAAAAAAAAAAAGTGTAACATAAAAAAAATCTAGATATCTTTATTGTGATTCTATGTGAAATGTGGCCTTCTATGTGATCTTGTACAGAGACCCCACTAACTAATAAAGAGTAGTGAAAAACTCACGCAGATGTGGTCAGCAAGTGTGATGAGCCGGTGTGTCCGGGGCACCTGTCCCGCTCCCTCGGCTTGTGAGGGGGGCGGCGGCGGCTGCTGTGGGGCCGGGGACTCCTGCTGCGGCCGGTAGTGATGCAGTGGTCCTTCATACTGTCTGGGGGCTTCGTCTAACAGGGGACAGACAGACGGCTTACTGCAGGGAGGCCCACCTTTCACTCATGAGCAAAGATTAAACAGCTCAGAGAAACACAGGATGGGGAATTCATATCTTAATTTTGAAGAAAAAATATTTATTCACTGAGAGACATCAGAAGATTAGCATAGAATAAAATGTGAAAGCACAAGTGGGCAAACAAAATTAATACCAACTATTTTCAGTATCATTAGAACATATTTTAAAAGTCACTGATGACTTAAAAATAGTTTTCCATTGAAGTGAAGTCGCTCAGTCATGTCCGACTCTTTGCGACCCCATGGACTGTAGCCTACCAGGCTCCTCTGTCCATGGGATTTTCCCGGCAATAGTACTGGAGTGGATAGCTATCTAGACTCATAGAAGATTACTCTAAAACAAAACTAACAAAATGAGCTATTTCTGAACATGCCCTGGACAGACAACAGGAAGCACACGTGAAGACACAGGAGACCCACTTTCTGCCTGGCTCGCCTTCACGACCTCCGGCTGGTAGGCCGTCAGCCTCTCCTGGGGTGGTGCGGGAGAGCTGGCAGGGCTTATCACCTCAATAGCATCGCCAGGTGTTTCATACCGGTGAGAAGATACTTGAAGAAAAGAAAAGAATCTATTTTAAAACTAATCTTATGTCAAGCTCAGAAGTTCCAAGCTCTTCAAATCTATTTGCATATTTTCAGGTTTTACTCATCAGAAATATTCAATGGCACCTCAGGTTAATGAAAAAACAAACAAGGAGCTCAGTGCATTGTGGCAAAGGTCAGTTAATCACTTCCTTGGGCTCTTCATCTTGGCAAGGTACAGAGTTTCCTGAAAATCTGCAGGCTCTAAAACCTTGAGGTGAAGCAGAAGAGAAACAGAGCTCGACCTTCTGCTGGGGGCTGAAAAAGAAAATCACCAGGAAATTCATCACAAGAGATTAAACCAATGAGAGGAGACCTCAGCAGTACATACTTCCAAGTCACTTCCATCCCGGATAGTCTGCTCTTCTTCACCAGGACAACTTCAACGCTGTGGATTAACATCATGTAATAATTTTCTCAAATCACTGAGTGCTCCTGACGAAAATGACTCCCATTTTTAGCCCCATGTTACACCATGAACATGAACAGAGGTGGCGGTGAATGTCTGCAGGGAGGAAGGGAGCACGCGCCATCACAGCAGGGCCCTCCAAGAGATGGTGCCCTTGGGAACTGAGGGTCTAAGCAGTGGGGGTCCAAGCACTTTCCTCAGTCCTACCAGGGCCTCAGACTCGAGAACAGGGGAGCTGCTGGGGAAGGGTGTGACCTCCTGCTCAGGACCCTTCTGACTCAAGAGTGCTGTGCACACTTTTGGGTGCACTGAAGCATCTGAGGAAATGATCAGAGGCCCAAAGAGTATATGACCCTGGCCAGATCAGCAAGCGTGGTCAGGTCTTGGACACAGGGTAGAAGGTGGGAAAGAACTCCTCTACTAGTGCACCACCCACTGCTCCAACCGCAGCTCTACAGCCCTCTCCCGCCCCCACCAGGTCAGGGAAGCTGCAAGGACCTGGCTCTAGTATACTTAGGACAGAGATCTGGTAACAGGGGTGGAAATCAGCTTTGGAAACTAAAATATGTCACTATATGCAAACTAACTGGTACTACTTTGGGACAGGCACCAATCACTGTTCACTGTTTGGGTGCTGCTCCCAAACTCTGCTCCCCAGGGCAGCACAGGCGGCAGGAGGCCTGGTGCTCCTGGGAGCTCAGTGCCCTTGATGTCTGGGGCGGGGGCCAGGAAGAGGGGGTTTGAGGAAGAAGAACTGAAAGCCACGCTGGGTAACTGGGAGGAGCCTGGGTGCTTCACACAAGTAATCGAGTCAGTGATGAAAATAAAACTACGCTCAGAAACATAAACCATCAGAAAAGCAGTCAGACTGCTTGCAGACATTCTGTGATGCAAAAAGGAAGTGATGTCAGGTAGTTAGCAAGTGTTCCACAAGCCCCAGGATGGTTACCACGTGTGTGCCAGTGACTTCCCGCCAGACGACCCAGTCACACAACTAGAGACTGTCCCAATTTTCTGTAGGTACAGCACCGATTTTGCAGATTTCCACAGTCCAGGCTAACAGATATCTTTCATGGACACATAGGGCTACCAAGCTTCTCTCCAGACCTCAGCCATGGGGCTGTTTACCCAAACAAGTCAGGATCAGGTGCAGACTAGCCAGAACCTTGTATTGCACGCTGGGCAGTGCACAGGACCCCACTGGTCACAGTCTCCGACTCTACTCGATTCACGAATGGAAATGAGAGGTTACTATGTGTAGTTACATTACTTCAATACTAAGGAATATGTGTTTAAATACTTGCCTTCAGAAATTCAATAGAGAATTTAGGATGTAGTTAAAAATACATTTAAAACAATTTTTCTAGTATTTTACTGTAGGTTGCTAAATTCTTACACTTGCTCAAAATCCAACTTATAAGAAATACCAATTACCAATAACCATAATTATCAATAAGGTGGTCTTTTAAAAATATCTGTATCTTAGAAAAAGGTTACTAGTGGCTTTGGGGCACCACCCTAGACCCTGATGCACGCCTTTGGAAGTTCTCCTGAGGAACAAGGTCTCGAAGCGCGGAGCGTGTGACATACCCATTTGCAGAACCTGAAATGTGAGTGGCTCTGCCTCTGTCTGCCTCCCTGTGGCTTCATCCCCAGAAAGGCCAAGTTCCTCAAGGAAACACATGACAGTGTACTTAAGATGCTCAGATACTTAAAGGCGTAACAGCAGGAGAGACTTTTGTGCACCACTAACCCATACAACCTCTCCATTACATTCACACCGTGTGCTTCGCTTCCCCTGGAGTCAGGTGACTCCATGTGTGGTGCCGTGGGGCGGGCTCGGGCCGAGATACATACAGCTACTGGAAGAGTCTGAGCTCTGGGAGCCACGGTCCCTGCTGTCCTTGTCCGAGGCAATCTGCCGGGTGATGATCACGTCTATGAAGTTAGCTGCGGTAATGGTGGTCTTCCCTCGAGTCCTTAGCTCTTCCTCATATCTGGACTTGGGAGGAGGCCCTTTCTCTTTCCCAGCCTCAGAGTAAATTACTGCAGAGTGAGGCTGGGGCTTGCCACTCGGCAGGGCTGAAGAGGTGTACAGACACTGACCGGCTCTCTTCTCCGCCTCCAGGCTTTTCTGCTCTAGCTGCTGCTCACTGACTGCTGCCCTGCTCCTCACATTCTCTTCTAACCTGGTGGCGTCGTGCTTACTCTCTTTCGTTTTGGACACATCCATCTGGGGAGCAGATGCAGCAGCGTCCACAAGAGCAGCCAGGGCATCCGCAGCGGTGTTGTAACGGGAGGCCGGCAGGCCCTGACTGATGGAAGGGCCCCCGGCAGGCAGTGGCCTGAAAAGAAAACCAAAGCACAAGTCTGACGGGGAGACTCTCCCGGGGTGTTGGGGCGTCAGGAGGACAGACTGCGGTGAGCACAGTGTGCAACGCTATTGCAGTCACACGCTGATGAGCATGTGCAGCAGACGGCACGTCTGGTCCGAGTGCACACGGAGGCTTACATGATCCGCAGCTGCGCGCTAGGGTCCAGTGGGGTGATCACGCTGGTCCCGTTGGTTCCCTGGAAGACGCTGGGTCTCTGCTGCAGCAGGGTCTCCTGAGCTCTGACTGACGGGGATGGGGAGCGCACGTAGCCGTGGCTGCTGGGCCGGCCAGGCTGCTCCGAGCCTGCGGGGCAGAGGGATGCAGGGACGAGCCATCAGGAAGAGGCTGGATGGCAGCACAGGTGGTCGCTGACTTCCTCACATTCCCCAACAGAAGACAGGAAAGCAAGTGGAGAAAATCGCGACCCTGCTTTCTGGCCTTTCGAGAAATCAATGCTCTAAGAGTTTTCCAATAAAGATGCAATAAAACCACACTAGTAACTTGAGACAAAATCGTCAGCTACCACTTTACTCTCATTCCCATTCCTGTGACAAGTCTCTATCTTGATTCCAAAGAGAAACAAAAAACCACCAATACTGAAGCACTAATTCAAATCAGGAAGTTAGTCTCTGACTTTTCCTCATACTCTGGTGTGTTTCTTATTTCCAAAATCAGGTCTGGAGCAACTGTCTCTGAATCACAATGCAAATGATGAGTTTCTGCTGCAGCAGGGCTGAAGGCTGCCCAGCCCGCAGCTCCGTGGCTCCTCCACTTGACCATGGCTCCTGCAGCAAAGCTCCTTCACTCACAGGACCTCAAGTTCCTTTTCCTCACTCTCTCCTCCACCTCCTCAGGCTCTCAGACTCACTCTTTCTCACTTGAGCTGGCAGTTCTAGAAAACAGCCATTTTTTTTTCAGAGCAGGTATCACTTAGCACAGCCATTCCAGCAATTCTTTCCTGTCTGACCACACAGCAGTTTATGTGAGCATTCCCACAGGAGTGCATTCCTAGGACTGGATTATTGCTCATATTTTTTATGTCTCTGAAAAAGTTATCCCTGTTTATACTACCACTGACAGTGTGTAAGAGGCAGTGTTTCCTCAAACACCACAATACTATCAACCTTTCAAATGTCTGATGGAGAAAAATGATGTTTGCTGGACTTAAAGCTGCATGTTATTCATCAGTGGGATCACAAGCATTTTTAAAACATAGTTCCTACAGACATTATGTAGGATTTGTACCTGGCTCTCTTCAGTTAAGTCAATTTCTGCAGTTTCTGTACAACAACATACAATCAATATTACGGTGCTAGTTCATGATCCACTTCCCAGGTGGCTCAGTGGTCAAGAATCCACCAGCCAATGCAGGAGATGCAAGAGATGCAGGTTCAATTCCTGGGTGGGAAAATCCCCTGAAGAAGGAAATGGCAACCCACTTCAGTATTCTTGCCTGGAGAACCCCAAGGATGGCAGGCTACAGTCCATGGGGATGCAGAGAGCAGGACACAATTGAGTGATTAAACAACAACAAGAACAGCTCATGATTCATTAAAGCACCTCCTATGATCAGACACTGAGGGATTTCTTTTACATCAATCAGACAACCTTCTAAGCACACTCTGCATCCTCCCTTTACACGCCAACCCAAATGCCACACCTATCTTCAGGAATCTTCTGTGAGCCTCTGCTGGATGGCTTCAGCTTTAATGAGCTCTGAGCCCAGCGTTTTCAGACCCAACTGGTATTGCTAAATCCAAATGCCACCGTCCACACGACACCACCACTGCCTCCGCTCTGTCTGGCTCCTCAGCAGCCTATACACGCAAAGGCCCCGCTGCTGTGTCTGAGGGCATCCCACCCTGAGCACGAGGCTAGTGCCTCCACCCACCCGGCCGCAGGTAGAGGTCCGAGGAGGCCGCGGCAAGGCGCTCCCGCTCCTTTTCCCGCTCCCGCTCTCTCTCAGCACTGGCCGCGGCTGCGAGGTGTGTCGAGTGTCCTGGAAAACACACAAACCTGCAGCCTGAGGACAATAACGCCAACCTGGCAAGTCCATCAAACAAGCTTTACCTTCTCAAGTGACTGAACATTTTTCTGAAAGCTCCAAATCTGAGCAGTAGGAAGTGTGCTTTGTTAACAGTTTCAGTGAAAATGGAGCATAACATGAGCTCCCAGGAGCTCTCAGAAGATCTAGGGACAGACATTGTGGAGGACCTATGACTAGACAGTAAACGAAAAACAGCAGACTGACTGGGGAAAAGTGCCCAAACACCCATAGAGGCTGTGCTGGCAACACGGGAGCACACTGCTCCCAGCAGAGAGGGGCTCACGCACACCCACCTGGACTCACGGACGCAGAGCTGTAAGGTCTGGGCGGGAAGGTGATCTGTGTACCAGGAATATATGTGATTCTGTCCATGGGCGGGGTGCTTGTCCCCCCGGGGTGAGGCACTAAAATTGCTGGAGGCATGTTGGTCAGGTCAATGATTCCTGCTCAAAAGAAACAACAAAATTATGTTTCAAGTGTTATTCTAAAGATACAGAACTGCACATGGCTCTTGGGCTTCTCTAACCCAAAAATAATTTGCAAAAAGGACAAATACAGTGCTTAAGTTCAGCATGACTCTGAAAGACCTGCTTCACCAAGAGGAACAGATGAACACTGCCCCACCCCCCACAACCGCCCTGTACATGGCAGGAGAGAGAGTGAAGCTGGCGAGAACACGGCTTCAAACTTCAAGGACGTCGATCTGGCATTGTTATTCCAGTGCTGCCAAAACAGCCTGTTTTGATGTATCACCCTGTCTGCCTTCAAGGCTAACAGCCACAGAGCCTGCTTTTCCTTCCTCCCATCATCTGCCCACCAAGCACTAGTCCTGGGCACAGACACACACCCCTGGTCGCTGGGTACGGGAGCCCCAGCTGCTGCTCCCGGGGAGACAGCCCCCTGGCCACGTCAGGCCGCAGGCCCACTTGCATCTGCTGGGAGGTGATGTAGTCGTTGAGAATGGTCTGGCGCGTGTTCTCCATCGCGTAGAGCTGATACTGACTAGGGTAGCCGGAGGTCGGTGACAGCTGCCTCTGGAACAGGTAAGCAGCGGCTGCTGATGGAGAGAGGAAGACAGGCATGTAGTTGAGTCCGTGCAGAATCCACTTGCTAAACATCACCCACAGAAACAGTAAGGAAAAGAACCATCTGCTGAGCTACGGAGCACAATCAGCTTCTACCTACCTCAGGGTTGGGGCAGGGGGAGGGGGGACACAGGATTACGGCAGATTCTTTTTGTACCTTGACAGAGCAGCAGTGTGAATATAAACATCCTAATGGCAGACGTAATGATAACGGGGACGACAGACCAGACAAAACAAGAGTATTAACCTTTACCACTAGAACAGCAGCTAAAAACTACTCTCAAGTAGTTTCACTTTCAGTCTTTGACATGTAACTTTATTAGATTTTTTACCTGAAGTTTCCAAAAGCTGTGTTTGAAAAAAAAATTATTTTTTGTAGTATAGATCATCTAATACAAAGAAATGGAAAAATTTGTAACAAATGGTAACATTACTTTTGGGGGGGGCCCCACTGAAAATGAACTGTCCATGGGCATTTAATCAGTGTGTGCGTGTATAGCAGAGATTAGCCAAAGGGCCGGATGGTCAATATGTGAGGATTTGTGGACACTATGGACCTGTCACACTGACTCAGCTCTGTCATTACAGTGTAAAAACCGCCACAGACAAAACAAACAAGCAGGCATGGCTTGTATTCTAATAAAACTTTATTTGCACCAACAGGCAGCAGCAGGACCAGGCCCCCTGACGCAGGTGCTGGGACACTGTAGGTGCGGTCATGAGCTGAGCACACACAGTGAGCTTTATACAGTGCCGGGGGCCCACTACATCCCAACAAAACTGCAACAAGAGATAATGCCTCTGTCCTCAAAACACTGATAATCCAGCTCGAGCTCAACAATGACAAGCAAAGAAAACTGCTATAAAATAAAGGATTATGATACACACTAAATGAAAGCATAAACATTCACTTCTGTCTGAGAGTTTGAGTGATATAGTTTATGCACACATTTTCTCCTGAGAAGAACAAATGACAAACTCTCGGAGTGTCTGCTCCCCCTTCCTCTAGCCCTCCCAGCCGGGTCTCTCAGGCGACAGTGGTGGGTAGGGGTGAGGCTCCCGCCCCAGCTCTGGGGACAGGCCCTGAACGATCAGGCATGTGTGCGTGCCTCAGGGACCTGACGTTTCCAGGTGACAGACAATGTGATGGTACTGACCTCACCACAGTCCAGGAGAGACGCTCCACCACCTGTGGACAGGAAGCCCTTTCCCGAGCAGAACCCACTGGCCTAGGCCCCGCAGACAGCACTGCTGTGCCAGGGAAGGCTGCCCTCCAGAAAACCTACATGCTTTTACACCTACTAAGACCATGTTCACTGACGGTCAGTGGTATCTGTTTGAAAGTTCCTTCCAGCTGTACTTGCTACTACAATAATGAAACAATGAAAAAACTACGCTGCTGCTTTGGAAAGACTCAATACAAAATCTGAATTAGATATGGACTAGATAATTTTAAAAGATGAGGAAAAAAATCTAGAAGGATACTGTAATAATTGATAGATTCCTTTGGTGTGTCTTTAAACCTCAACTCCACTTAAAAAAACAAACCTGGAGATGTATCATTTACATAAGGAGGAACTGTGAGGTGTAACCAGTGCCCTGACTAGAGATCAGAACACTGGTGAAGAAAGTCTGTGTTGTAAAATAAAATAAGAAAGCCTGTGTTATTTAAAAATAGTTCTTCACGTGAACCCACTTTCCAATCAAATACCATCACACAAGACGGCTTTCCACGTACCCAGTATTTTAATTCTTTAAGGGGTGCTGGTAATATTCTGTGTCTTGATTTGGGGGCTTGAGCTATAGAGTGTGAAAATCCACTGAACTGTATCCTAATAACACACGTGACTGCCTGCATTCTGTACTTTAATAAACAGAACGTCTAAAGAGGCACACAGCCACGTTACTGCTCTGCCTTCAGTTTTCACTGCGCACTGTGCTTACCAGGATCCAGAGCCCGGTGAAAGGGCATGGCTGGGTCCAAGTGTGCTGGCAGGTGGCTCCGGTACACTTCCCCGGGGGTGCCGCCCCTGTGGTGCGGCTCGAAGGGGCTGTGGCTCACTGCAGGGTCCACACCAGGCACCGGAGACTTGGCTGCGACGCTCTCCCTCTGGGTAGGGGTCAGGGTTGACTTCCTCTCATGATTAGCAGACTTGCCAGAAGAAATTGTAACTAGAAAAAACGGCCAACACCACAAATCCTTAAGCAAGCTTGTTAAGTAGGATAATGTTAATCTATTTCTCAACCATTCCAATACAGACCATATACATATATCTCTTTGATCTTCTCTTTCTACAAAACATGAAACAATCAATCTTGCAGAACATGCGGGCACCTCTGGGTTGAGAGACTGCCCCCTTTCAGATCACAGCCCGGTTTATCACCTAAAATTACGAATGAAAGTCGACGCTCAATGTTTTGTCATCTCTGACCTGATACACTAATTCCTCTGGACCCTGCCCACACCAAGCCTCCACCCTCTCTCTGCCTGGCTGCCCGGCTCCTTGCTGGGTCACACAGTGTTCCCTGCTCTGTGCTTCCACACAGACTTCCTCGCCAGCATTGGCCTGCTCCCTGCTCCAGCTTCTTCTACTCTACAGGACATTATTCAGAAGTTTCATTATCTCATTAGTGCTACTGAGTCCAAACCAAAACCCTACCAGTCATCACCTTCCACTGTTTCAGTAACTGTGGTGAAACACACAGAGGATAAAATTTACAAGTTTGGCCATTTCATAGGGTATACTTCAACAACAGTAATACACAACACTGTGCAACCATGCTGCTGCTGCTGCTGCTAAGTCGCTTCAGTCATGTCTGACTCTGCGACCCCATAGACGGCAGCCCACCAGGCTCCCCAGTCCCTGGGATTCTCCAGGCAAGAACACTGGAGTGGGTTGCCATTTCCTTCTCCAATGCATGAAAGTAAAAAGTGAAAGTCAAGTTGCTCAGTCGTGTCCGACTCTTAGCGACCCCATGGACTGCAGCCTACCAGGCTCCTCCGCCCATGGGATTTTCCAGGCAAGAGTACTGGAGTGGGGTGCCATTGCCTTCTCCGGTGCAACCATGAGCACCATCTAATTACTATTTTGATAATATCAACTTTGCTGTGATCACACAAACCTATGTGTGGAAGCCGAGAAATCATGCTGGTTTATCACCTCCCCTCCCTGCCGCAACTCGCTCTAACAAGCAGAGCCTCTCCCTCCGCAGGGCAATTCTCCTTCAAGACCAGAACCAACAGGGTGTAGGTTTACGCCATGGCCCCGATGGACATTTCCCTCTTCTCCTCCCTCTGTGTGGCCCCTCCAACCGCCCACGGGAGTCTGCACATAAGCCCTCAATAAAGGAGTACTGCGTTACAATCTAAAATGCTCAGTGGAAACACTTCTAAGGGCCTCAGATTGTTCACAGACCACCTGGTAAAAGTCCACGCCTCTCACGCCCCAGATGTCTCTGCAGCAGCATGAACCCCTAGGAGGGGTGGGTTCTGGTCATAAAACAGAACCAACAGTAATAATATTTCACAATTACCGAGTCCCTCCCACACTGTGTGTGGCACATTCTGCCAAAGTCCTTTCAACACATCACCTCATTTTATCTGCATAGCAATCCTATAGGGCCAGCCTTGGTATTACACCTCCAGTTCACAGATGAGGACACTAGAGCACAGAAAGGCTAAGGAACGTGTCCAACTCAGTGCAGTAAGAACCTCGATTCACCCTAAGCAGCCAGCCTCATGGCCTGAGCACTCAAGACAGCAGACACACAGCAGACAGTGAGGAGAGCTAACCATCCAGACCAACTTCCAGAAATTCTCCGGCTTAGCTGAAAATCCATGCCAAGCATGACTTGTTCCACCATTTCTGGACTCCAGTGCACCCTGCACTTAATGAGAACATTAGACATTTTACTTGCAATTATGCCTATTTTCATGGGCAGCCAGTCTCCCAGAGCACAGCAGACAGGCTGCAAGCCCCTGGAACCAACACCAGGCCAAGTGCTGTAGGGGACAGCATGAATGGTCAGATAGCATATGAGAGCAACACACCTTCAGAAGCTCTGCTCAGCATGGGCGAGCCCCGGGACACGGTGCTGGCGTAGCTCCCCGGCGTGCGCCGTGCGCTGGCATCCTCATAAATCCCCGGGCTCAGCTGTGCTTTGGGAGCTTCATGGAGAGTGGACCTGAGGACTGAGGGGCCAGAGCTCACCACCGACGTGTGCCGGGACCGCACGGGCTCTCCTGCCTTCACGTCCTCATACTTGCCCCTTTCTACCACTTTAACGTTCTCGGGCACAATTTCCAGTGGAGGCATCCCACGGGGCAGTTTGCTAGGCCCGGTGATCAGGGACTTGACATTGTGCTTGATGGCAGATTGACCCGAGCTGCTGTCGAACTTGATGGGTGTGCCCTGTGGGTCAAAAGACAAGTGTTACAGGCAGCCCTGCGGCTGGGCTCCATCTCAGGTTCCACACTGGCGTGTGACAGGAAAGGACTGCTGAGTGCCCATGCTCCCAGACCAGAACTAAGGTCACAGAGACCTCCACATTTACTTTCAGGAGACCCAATGTTTAAAATGATCTAGAACCACTGATAACTACTGCTGCACTGTGGTCCAAAGCGGATGGTACCTGGGAGATGGAGCCCTCAATGACCGGCCGAGCGCTCGGCACCACCTCGGGGGTTTTCCGACTCTCCTGAGCCAACACATCCTGCCGGGGGATCTCGTGAACGGAGCGCCCCATCTCTTTGATGGTGGTGATGCCATCGTAGGGCTTTCCTTTGGTGATGGCACCTTCAAAAGCTCGGATGGGTGGACTCTCCCTTTTAATCTGTTTGGGGTACTTAAGGCCATCCTCGAAACTTTCAGTGGTCGCTCTTGGTGTGCCTTCAAAGAAGGATTCAAGAAATACATTTGGTAAATTAATGCCACTGAACTATACACTTAAAAACTGTTATAACAGTAAATTTTGTTTCATATAAATTACCACAATATAAAGAAATCAATGCCTTGCTGTTTGCAGTTTCTAATCAGTTTTCTGTTTACAGTAAGATCCTTATGTAAATATTCATTTCATTGGCCCTTATTTGGGGGGGGGGGTTGTTCAAGACTTAATACATCATTCAGCACAATCAAGAGTGGTTCTTACATAATGAAGATGTCTGTATTAAAAGATTAAGCAACTATCATCTTCAAATAAACCATGAAACTCAGAGAAGAGTTATAGTTAGGGTTTAAATACCTAACATGTCAAAAGGGAAGATACCTTGAAAAACACGCTTCACACCCTGCACGTTAATTTCAAACTACTTTGCCCCGAGACAGTTGTGAACAGAAGCAAACAAGCGGAGAGTTACCATGCATGATGGACCCAGACAGCACGGTCCTGTCCTTGAGGTCGGAGTGAGGGCTCCCCCTGGGCAGCGCACGGCAGATGAGCCCTTTTAAAACAAGCAGGCGTTTCCAGTGTTAGATACAGCATAGATGTCAACTCAGGCACACAACTAACTGTTCTAAGAGGACACACTTCTGACAAAAGCCCCATGGAAAAAGGAGAACCATTTTAGATTTGCAAACTATTCAGAAGAACATCATGGAAAAAAACAGTAAAAGCTGAAGTATCCACTTTTAAAACTGCTTCTTTTCAAACATTTTTGCAAATAGAAAATGGCCAAGGAAGACATCTAAGTTAAAGCATAGAGAACAACACTTTCAAAGCTAAGTCTAAATTCTCAGTGCTTATCAAGGTGACAGAAAATACAGAGGGTTAGGGTTAGGAAATCACCGTTAAGTTCTGAAGAGAAAAACATGAAAGATAGATACCCCCAAAACAGATAAAATACACTAAAGATGCAAACCAAAATGAAACACACGTAAATAACCTTTTCAGAAATTTCATGTTACATTGCCAACGAATTTGAATCAAGGAAAGTGAGAATTTTTTAACTACAGAGAAAATTCAGCTTATAGAAAATTTCAATAGGCCTTCAAGACTGAGGAATCCTTACCCTGCTTCCCATTTCTCATCCAGATTAAAATAGAATAGTTGAGTCAGGTTAAGACTTAAGGAAAATGAACCATTCACAAAACAAACCATGGTGATCATGTGATGAAGGCAATGCCACATAATCAGCACAGGGCTGTACAGCTGTTTCTCCTCCTCACATGACTGCAGGTACAAGCCCTCAAATGACAGAGCAAGAGATGGGCACAGACAGACGCACCAGAAAAGAGCGAGATTCAAATATGTCTCTACTCTGTATGTTATATACCACTCTGCCGGCCCCACAATAAAAACAAATGCTCGTGATGAACTTCACATTTTTAAACTCACTTAAACAGGATCAATCTACAAATTACATGAGCATTCTAACAGTTACCTATGATAAGATCAATTTTGTCTTTACTTCCCCCTTCACTGTCATGTACTGCTTGATTTATATGTAGTGATGAACATGAATTTAAATGTTTACTAATATATAACTTTCATGTTAGTATATTAATTACTATTACACACTTTATACTACACGTATTTATAATATATTAACATATTTATATGTTTCATTTATATACTGATACAAATTTCAGGTAGAAATGACAGATATTAAATGTAACCTAACCCAACAATGCAAATTGGCTGTACAGAATTAAATGTATCTAAACAGAGCTCTGGAAACACTTTACCCTCCAGCGGTGCTGATACGGGAGACTCCCTCATGGACAACCCTTGTTTTATTGTTCCTTCCACTGATTCATAGCTTCTTTTGAGACTGATTTCATGAGCTGCTCTCGGACTCCTTGTCCCTTCTCGGGCATTCTTAATATCTGCAGAACAGACACAAGCACTGCTCGGATAGAGCCCAAGGCCTATTAGCCCAAGGCCTAAGTAAGTTACTTTAACCTCATGATCTCATGAAGATGATATAAAAACTGGTCTTAATCTACTACATACCTACCTCTGTGTAGATGGTATTTATAAAAATGTTTTCATTCATTCAAATATAGTTACTGAGGGTCAGGCATAAACCAGGATTGCAGGGTGTAAATTAGGTCGCTTCCCTCAAGGAACTTAACAATAGCGATGGGTCCAGGTTAACTAACGGCAGTTATCACTGAGTAACAGGTACTACAGACAGCAGGCGATCAAACTGCTGGAAAGGGATCTGGGCATATGAAATTTTGGGTAAGGGTCACTGGACACAGCAATGCAACTGACGATAATCATCGCCAGATGAGCCAGGGTGGGCATGGTGGAAAAAGGGGAGACGCATGTCTGGGCAGGACAGTGCAGTTTCAGCACACTGCTCATTAACAGTGCACAAGCTGAAACTTAAACTCATGAACACATCTAAAGATGAACGTTTAGAGACAGGCATTAAAACAGTTACATTTAAGGTGAATTTAAATTCAATACTCTTTCTAGGATTATCAGACTACTATCTACTCCTTAACAAGTAAAACTGGCATTCCTTTAAAATAGAAGGGGGTCAAATCGCATTCACAGGGACTTGTTTAGCAGACATTTAGCTGTGGTTCTATTAAACAGAGATTCTTTTCCTAGGCTAAATCTAATGACCACAGCTGGCAGTGGGGAGCCACCACTCAGGGGACACTTACTCTGGGATCCACGCTGTTAGGCACTTTTCACTGACTGTCTCAGTTAATTTTTCATCAAAGTTTTAAGAGAAGTACTCATGTTAACCCTTTTTACATTACAGAGGGGAAACCTGGGCTTGGGGAAAGAAAACTCACTTTCCCAAAGCCAGCAGGTAAGGGGCCAGCCCCATACCCCTGTCACATGTGACAGCACCAGCCTTGGAGTAGAGAGGCTATACTTACTATCATAGGATAAGATGTGTCCACTTTTGCCTTCGTAAATAACATGGCCTTTGGAGGCAGCTTCCTCCCGGCCTTTCTCAGGACTGCTCTCTTCAATGGACAGTCTAGAAACAGGTCCCTTCACCAATGCCTCAGTGGGTATGCCAGCCTGGGACAGAGCCGGGGTCCCCTGCCATTCAATCAGACACAGGCAGCATGAGCATCACTTCAGCTGACAGGACACAAATGCTCAGAAAATGTAACCTGCCACACCAAGCATCAGATCAAGCCATGACCTCAAGAAAGGCCAGCACATGATGGGAAACCAGACATGTTTTATAAACATAAAGAAAGACTGTACCTTGGTCCTTGAACCCTGTCATGCAAAACTTCCTAAAATGCCAATAGGTATGAGTTGAGTCAGCCTTCTTCCCCACCTCAAAGTCAAACCACTATGAAAGCACTTAACTCTCAGAAACAAAATTTGTCTTAAGGCCTAAACTCATGCAAATGTAATCAAGTTTTTTCAAAATTTATAAGAAAAAGATAATGACAAGTTGTAAAAGCAAGCAAACAATTTATGATTTTCCTCTCAATTTCTGTTTAAGCTGAACACATGTTAAAAGCTCTGCCAGGCAGAGTTGCATCAATTATAACTTGTTTTTTCTGCCAATCTGCAAATAATCCACCTTTTTCAATGAAACACAGTAGGGATGATCTGGCTTGTGGTTTATCATCTGAGGTTTATCACAGGTTTATCACTGAGACCTGTCCCAAACCCCAGAACAATGAACAACTTTGGCCAACCCACTTGAGACTTCACTTCTGGTTTTCTCACCAGCTGTGGTTTGGGTGTTGGGAAGGAGAACTGACCTGGGTGATGGAACCTCGGAGGGACGGGATGCTCTCCACAGAGAGTTTGCTAGAGGGCGTTCCCCGAGTTATGCTTCCTTCTTGAATGGCTCCTGAGGTACCTGGATAACAACAGAATCATCAGCCAATCACACCCCCACACCTACAAAAAAAACAGGCCAACAAAACCAGCCCCTGCTTGGGAGAGAAGAGAAAAAAAAGGGGAACCGCAGCACAAAAGGAACAGTGTTTTACTGAAACATACTTTAAAAATAATTTCACAATTTTTAAAAAGCACTGTAGAAACACACAATTTCAAAGTTTTAAAATGATTTTTATAAGGAAAGAAAACTTAAACTTAAGAATGTAAAGGCTCTAATTTAAGAGCCCATCTTTAAAACATACTACTGACTTCCCTTAACCCATTTACTGGGGACCAGAGTATATTTCTGCCCTACAGTGTGTCTTACCTCTGACCACCCCTTCGTGCTGGGCTCTGACCAATAAACCCTCAGGCTGTGAGTTCTGGCTTCGGGGAGAGAACTCCTCCTGCTTGATGTAGGGTACGGTGGCTGTGGGCCAGAGCAAGACAGAGTGAGCTCAAGTGCCAAGTCCCCGAATGGTGCGCCACGAAAGCGGCTACTCCTCCCCCTCCTCACTGACCTGGCTTGGTGGCCTCCTGCTGCCGTGGCAGTCCCAGAGAGATGGAGCCTGCCGAGGGCTTCGCTGCCTCGGGGGCGTAGGAGGCCTGATTAGGAGAAGGCAAGTAAGTGCCGGGTGTTCCCTAAAAATAATGTTAAAGGACTAGAATAACACTGTCTCTTCACAAGGTCAACTCTAGAGTTAAGGTACACGTTTCTGTTTAGAAAACTTACCACCCGTCCACCCCCAACACCAAAACTAAGTATAAAGCAAGAAAATCCTCGTTGCAGATTGGCTAAATTTTAAAAGTTTTTAAAAGGAGCAAGACATCTTCCAAAATCACCCTAAATTTTAGGTAGATTGATGTGTATTATTAACAAATTACATAACTGAAAACACTTAACCATACCCTCAGATGTAGCTATTATTATTAACTGCATTTATCCCTCAAAAAAATGGTGGAGGAAGAACTTCTAAAGACCCTCCTCCACAAAGGCAACCAGAAAACTAGCAGGAAGGTTAAGAATTAGCCCTTTAAGAACTCTTTTCTAACTCTGTAACCAAAGACCTATAGAAATCTAGGACCACTTATTCAGGAAAATGGCGAACTCTGGTGAGAATTGTGAGCTCTATGACCTGTGAACTTGCTCTGCTGACCCCCACTGCTGGTCTGCTTCAGCCCTTAGAACCCACAGCTCTGGTCACATGAAAGTACAGGGGGTCAGTCTCAGGTGACTGTCATCATCAGACTGGCCGAGCGGTTCTCTGAGAGACCCCACTTGCAAAGCTGTCTTGATCTGGCCGGACGGGGTGGGGAAGCAGGTGTAGGCTTGTCAGAAACAATTAGAGTCAATGGATTAACTTCTCCCCTGGCCAAGGCAGTCAGAGCAAACAATCAGGCTAACCATAAACTGTAAGAGGGACGTCCCTAGTAGTCCAGTGGTTAAGACTCCATGTTTCCATGGCAAAGGGTGAGGGTTCCATCCCTGGTCAGGGAACTCAGATCCTGCATCCTTTGAGGTAGACCCCATCCCTCCCCACAAAAAGGAAAAGCTAAAGAACAAGATGTCCACAGGGGTCTGCAGAGGTCCAACATCTCCCTGGGGACCTAGAAGGCCATACACATGTGCAGGCTGCACACCGGCCAGGGGAAACTCCAGGAGGCCATGTGTCCTCACTGTGTGTGGTCCCACCTCAAGGCTCTGTGATAGCAGGCAGTGTTGTTGGCTGCCTGGTTGATGAGTCCGTTGGTAAAGACTGGGAAACTTAAGTCCTTCCGGGCACAGAGCTCCCTGATCATTAGCTGACCACTGATTAAGCAAACAGAGATCTGAGTGGCCACATGACACTGTCACTCAATTTGGGGACCTAACTCAAACAAACCTGCCTGCGCCATGGAAACAAAGTGACTGCTGCATTTTTAAGTCAATGTCTCGTCATAAATACTTTTCATTTAGACTCTGGCAAATAAATATGGGAGGGAGGGAAAATCTTTACAAAACAGTAACCAACAGAGAATCTCCTCAGAAGAGAAGTCCTCTTACCTGCGAGATGGAGCCTCCCAGTAAAAACGATGGTTTCTCGGAAGCCACTGTGGTTTTGGATGACGGGATGAGAGGCGGCGGCGGCCGAGTGGGCCGAGTTGTTGGAAGCCGAACCCCTTCAGGGAGGTTAGTTATCACCTGATGTGGAGCAGGCTGGAGGACTTTTAAAAGGAAGAAAAAAATTATTTGAAATAGTCAATTTCCTAGTTTGTGATGTTTCACCTATCTCAATTATTTCTTCAATCACAATTCAATTGTAAGTGCAAGATGAATTCGAGGGTGAACACTTCTATTTTAAATTTCTTTCACTTAGATTAAATCTGTATCCATATTCAGGTCACAAATGGTATCTGTGACACTGAAATACTCAACTTCCTGTCAAACCAGAGCTTTCAGGCTGATGTCCATTTCAGACTATTTCTGTTCAGCTTATGCAAACAGCAGTCTTTAGTGATTTCTTCTCTCTCTGCACCACTCCTTGGACCTCACACAGGAGGTGAAAAGAAGGGTGTTTCTTAGGGACAGTTGATATTACAACTCTAGAAAATATACAGATATGACTGACAACCAGTTATATGTCCTCTTTGCATCTTGCATAATTTGAGAAACACTTACTGATTCTGACTCTCATAGATATTTGAATATTTCTTAGCAGGGGGTGGATCTCAAGATTTTCACAAAGTACATGTACTCATAGGAGAATAGGCAGTCAACGTCACGGTACACAGGTATGAACACAAACCTCCCAGTGGCCCAGTGAATCTCAACTGAATACAACTGAAGATGGGATGCAGAGAAACAAGAAAGGAATTCTGAAATAGCAGGGACATGTCCTGGGAACAAACCACCCCTGCCAGCAGTGTAGGTGGATGGCCAGCAGCCACGGCAGGAGGGTCGGTATTTACCTGGCGGGCCACTAGAGCGGGCTGCACTCACACTGGGCTGCGGAGAGAGCCTACACGGTGACGCTGACCTGGCCGCGGTACTGTGCATCTGTGCCTCCTGCTCTAGAGCACGTGTGGCCTCAGCATAGGGCATATAGGCGACTGATTTTCCTATGGAAGTTAAAGTTACCAACATAAGGGAAGAACCCCAGATTGAAAGAGCAAGTGTGACAGGACCAGCCCACACTGTCCGGAGGCAGATCCAACTCTATACTACTATAGAGGTCTAGGTTGCAAAACCCTACACACCCAAATCTTCTGTGTAAGCACCAGTACTCTGACCTAATGAAATCCACAAAAATCCAATGACAATTTCTTCTTTCAAAGCACAGAGACCTTCTCTGTCCTCTCATTAGGATCAATATTTCACATGCAATAAAGATCACAACAGGCAAACAACGGATTATCCAGCCATTCTATGAATTCAGGTATACCCTGAATTAGAGGCCAGAATGCTGAGGATTTCGACTTTTATAATTAGCCCGTTGAAGCCCACTGCTTAGGTATTAGAGAAATAAATGCAATCAAGAAACGGAAGAAGGATTTCAAAAGATGCAGATCAAAATCATTTTTAATGGCTATGCAAGCTTATGAATTTTACTGTAACAATGCTAATGAAAATTATTCTAATTTACCTCCACATGAAGTATAAAAATAAACTTTAAGCATTTCAAGGGCATATCAGATATGTAGAGTCACATTAAGAAAAAACACAAATATATATAATTTTCTATATTATATATATATATCATCTTTTCTTTTTTTAAAGGAAGTAAAATTGACATACTGTAATTTTAGAAAACAAAGTAAAAATCATCTGTAACCTAAACCACTTTAAACTGTGGCATTTTAATGTTTGCCAGAACAAATTCCCATTCATCTTTTATTCTTTTGCTTACCTAGTTTTATCCACTTGTTCTTTCAGATAAATCTAAATTTAAATCATTTTGAGTACGTCCCCCACAGTGTATCACTGGAATTTTCATTGGATGTAAATTTACAGGAGACTTGACATTTTATACTGAGTTTTCCAATTGAGGAACATTGATTTTTTCATATAGGTCATTTTTCATAATTTCATATAATTTTAATAGTTATTTTTTTATTTTGTTGTGAGGAAAACCATCTGTTTAGTATACATGGGAAAAAAATATATATTTTACACACTGATTTCTGCAGATATAAGAAAGATAAATATAGATCTCTGTATATCAATTTTTTCTGAGAAACTTAATGAACTTTCCTCTTAGCTCAAATAACTTCTCAGTTAATTCTTCAGGCTTCCTAGGTAGATAATCTTCCCCTCTGGAAAATAACTTGCCTTCTCCCTTCAACAGTAGCCCTCTTGCTTGATTCCTTTCTCCCTTAACTGCAGTGACATGGCATCTTCACAGGTCCTTTCTAAAGAGAAGGTCTCCAGCCTCTCACTGTATAGTGGAAGGTTTGTGACTGGTTTCAAGTAGAGAACTGACTAGCACAATTAAAATGTTCTTTAGCTTATTAAGGTATTTTTAAAAACGGGAAACAGTGAAAGTAACGTCAGCTAATAGGAATCTGTACTATGGGCAGAGCACTGAGACTACAGGAAGCATCTTGTTAAGCTCTCAGGACTAATGAGATCATTAACAATGTCTGACAGAGGACTGCAACTGAGGCTCAAAAGACTCACACCCTAACTGCCCAACCAAGGCTGGAGACTTTCCTATAGCAGTGCAGTTCCTGGCCTGAGCTCTGAGCCGCAGTGCAGTGATGGCTTCCTGAGCACTGGGTGCAGAAATTTCAGATGCCTCTGGGGGCACCATCAGGATGATGCTACCCATTCCTTCTCTGACTGATTAGTAAGTGTCCTAATACTGTGCAGATTTACGAAATAAACCAACTACAAAAGAAAATCATGTCTCCCTTTCTAGACAATTTAACACGAGAACACATTATATATATTCAGTGAAGGATGGCTTTATAAGTTTATAAACATGCAGAAAAATAAATATACTTGTCATAACAGTGTTAAATAAAAAGATGAAATTTTAGATGGTTCTAAATACAACCATTTAGTCATCACGTACTCAGTTGAAAAAATAAAAAAGATAAACTATAGTCAGTTGCACAGAAGCATAAACTCTTTATTTTGATTGGATTTTGTTAAAACCTGCATTAGAACTTCACTTCTAACAACCTTTACCTGTGTCAAGTCTGAGTTCTTTCACTGCAGAAAAAAGGTTTCCAACTAAAGCAGGAGTCAACTTGTGTAAATGTTACTGGAAAATGAAAACAACTTTTCTCTGAGGCTTTTTCAAGCTTTTCTACAAATGGAAAGGCTTAAACTGCCTGTCTCAAAGAGAAGGTGAACACAATCCAATAGGTGGACAACAGGTGCCGCGTGTTACCTTCTAAATGAGCCTGTGAAAGGAAAAGCCAGAAGTGTGTTCCTACTTCACATGGACAACACCAGTTGGTAATGGTTTATACGTTAGAACTCATTCTCACTATATTTACCATTCTATAAACTATTCTATGATGCTGCACCGAAAATATTCCTATCAAACGTTCTACATACAAGTGAATTAACTGCAAACATATAAATGTTATTTGGGAGATTATCCTTTAAGCAAACTACAAAATAGCTATAAATTCAGGAGAGCCTTCAGCACTTGTTAAACGAATTACTGGATGAACATACTAGCTAGATTAGCTAAAACAAAACTTAACCTTGGAATAAAATGTGATCAACCACCTCAGTTTGTAGAGAGTCACCTTGGAACAAAAGTGATGTCATATTAACAAACACTTTGGTGTCATACTGATCACATAAATAATGACAGTTTGGGTTTAACACCACTGCATCACTATTTAAAAAAGGATACCATTCAGATCTAAACCACATGGATTAATGTGACTGGTCATGGAGAAATGCAATTTGCAGTCTGAAGTCTCAGAACTTGGGGCTGCCAATACAACCCACTTTGTAACGGAGATCAACAAAAAAGCCTCAGTTCTTAAAACAACTATACAGACATATTAGAATGATTCAGGTGTTGTCAGCTGAATAATGCTAAGCTTTAGCATAAGTTCAGAAAACACTACTTGAATGTTATTTTTTCCACATTTTAATTCTGTTTCAAAAAAATTATTCTAAATCATTTATGTAAGGAATAGATCAAAAGACTTAAATTATTCTACTATTTATCATTTTCATACTGACAGATTTTTCTCATCATTGGAATGCTCAAAAGACAAGTACTTCTGCTAAATCCATTTTTATCCTACTCCATTTAAATCATTCCTTTAACATGTAATTGCTGAGTACACATTATGTCAATTACTGAGTTAGGGATTAAGGATTCTCTAGAGGCAATATACTAAAAGCTCATGAGTTAACAATATTTCTTCTATTTTCATTCAAGAAATATTCATTTAGCACCTATTATACATACAGCTAGCAAAATAGCACCTATTATACATACAGCTAGCAAAATATCTATTTCTGCTTTACTGACTATGCCAAAGCCTTTGACTGTGTGGATCACAAGAAACTGTGGAAAATTCTGAAAGAGATGGGAATACCAGACCACCTAACCTGCCTCTTGAGAAATCTGTATGCAGGTCAGGAAGCAACAGTTAGAACTGGACATGGAACAACAGACTGGTTCCAAATAGGAAAAGGAGTACGTCAAGGCTGTATATTGTCACCCTGCTTATTTAACTTATATGCAGAGTACATCATGAGAAACGCTGGACTGGAGGAAGCACAAGTTGGAATCAAGATTGCCGGGAGAAATATTAATAACCTCAGATATGCAGATAACACCACCCTTATGGCAGAAAGTGAAGAGGAACTAAAAAGCCTCTTGAGGAAAGTGAAAGAGGAGAGTGAAAAAGTTGGCTTAAAGCTCAACATTCAGAAAACTAAGATCATGGCATCTGGTCCCATCACTTCATGGGAAATAGATGGGGAAACAGTGACAGACTTTATTTTGGGGGGCTCAAAATCACTGCAGATGGTGACTGCAGCCATGAAATTAAAAGACCCTTACTCCTTGGAAGGAAAGTTATGACCAACCTAGACAGCATATTGAAAAGCAGAGATGTTACTTTGCCAACAAAGGTCCATCTAGTCAAGGCTATGGTTTTTCCTGTGGTCATGTATGGATGTGAGAGTTGGACCGTGAAGAAAGCTGAGCGCCGAAGAATTGATGCTTTTGAACTGTGGTGTTGGAGAAGACTCTTGAGAGTCCCTTGGACTGCAAGGAGATCCAACCAGTCCATTCTGAAGGAGATCGACCCTGGGATTTCTTTGGAAGGAACGATGCTGAAGCTGAAACTCCAGTACTTTGGCCACCTCATGCAAAGAGTTGACTCACTGGAAAAGACTGATGCTGGGAGGGATTGGGGGCAGGAGGAGAAGGGGACGACAGAGGATGAGATGGCTGGATGGCCTCACTGACTCGATGGATGTGAGTCTGAGTGAACTCCGGGAGTTGGTGATGGACAGGGAGGCCTGGCGTGGTGCGATTCATGGGGTCACAAAGAGTCGGACACGACTGAGCGACTGAACTGAACTGATACATATAGCCGTGGTGGGTATTAATCTGGTTCACATTTTTAATAGTCTAAGATTTATATTTAAAACACTAGCAATCTTATATGTAAAACTCTGACACAGGAGGTTCAGTAACTAACCATTTACTCCTGGTGGGACAGGGACAAGGAGTCAGCAGGGTCAGTTAAGCACCACAGTTCCACTTTTATATTAAACAGTCCTTGAAATGCATGGTGTTCTATAGCTAACAGCCCTTATCTTATACAAGGTACTACCAACAGTCTACTGAATTATTACAAAAAATGAAACCACAGTCAAAGAAGACTTTAATGGTCTCATATTCTAAGTGTGTTGTACCAGGCAGCCCATCGGTTACTATCGACCAGACTACTACTACAGACTACTGACTACTAGGTGCCATTTTCTAACCATAACAGAAGAATATACTAAAATTTAGTAATGGCTCCCTTTCTTCTTGTTTTAAAAGAAATTAAGTGTATCATGCACCAACTAAAAAGAACATGCACAACTCAAATCTGTCATTTGAAGTAACAACAGTGACACACAGGACAACAGCGCTCTTCAAGGTGTCTATTACACTATGCCTATGCTAATATAGTACTGCTATAAATTATCAAACTGTATGTAAAATAATGCTGAACCACATGTTATAAAACAATACTGAATGTGCATTCATTTTCAGAAAGGCAGAGATATAGCTAGATTAGACAGACAGATGTAATGTTTGCACTTTACTAAAGCTGACAAGGTCAAGTGGCTTGCCCACGACCATAGTGAGGGGTAAGTCAAGGTCTGATCGACTGTGCTACACAAAGTTGATTTCATCATATCAGAGATTTAGAATATTTCCCTGACTTGCTTGGAGGACAGGTAATTCTCACTGACTCTGAAAACTCAGATGAACGCAACAGAAAGAATGGCCAGTACACAATCATCAGCAGTAAAGTGAACATCACAAAATTCACATTAACAAGAAGTCTACTGAAAACATCACCACCATCCTTCAGTGATCAAAAACACTGACATCCCTTGACAATCTAACCGAGGTTAAGGTAAGGAAGTGTACTTCTAACCGAGGTTAAGGTAAGGAAGTGTATCTGTCAGGACAGCGCCATTAGCCAGGTTTCAAATTCAGCTCTGTTTCCCACCACCTACACCCGTGTCCTGGGCAGTGCGTGCGCTACCCACCTTCCCAGTCTCTGCCGGGACTCCGGGCGGCACCACATGGGCTGGTGGAGCTCCGACACTCTAGGTCCAGCTGCTCCTGCCGTTGACGCTGTTCCTCCAGGAGCGCCGACTCATGCATGGCTTTTATGTGCCGCTGGTAGAGGGCATAGCCGCTCACAGGGGTCCCAATCGGGATGTTACATGGGGTGCAAGAAACCTACAGGGAGAAAAAAATCTAAATATGCCAGACACCAACTAAGCAGCCATTACCATCTGTTGCAAGTAACCCTTATTTCTATATAATCTGACTGCTTGAAGTGGTTCTACCATTTTTTTAATCAAAGTAATCTTCAAGTTTATGCTTAAAATGCTAAACAATTACTTTCAGATTTGAACACGAGATTAATCCCAAAGTTGTGTTGCTGCTGCTGCTGCTGCTAAGTTGCTTCAGTCGTGTCTGACTCTCTGCAACCCCACAGACGGCAGCCCACCAGGGCTCCCCCATCCCTGGGATTCTCCAGGCAAGAACACTGGAGCGGGTTGCCATTTTCTTCTCCAATGCATGAAAGTGAAAAGTGAAAGTGGAGTCGCTCAGTCGTGTCCAACTCCTAGCGACCCCATGGACTGCAGCATATCAGGCTCCTCCATCCATGGGATTTTCCAGGCAAGAGTACTGGAGTGGGTTGCCATTGCCTTCTCCAAAAGTTGTGTTAAGAGAAATCAAAGTCAGAAATCACAGTATTTCCATCTGCTTTTAACTCAAGATGTTGACCCCTGGTGGCTCAGGTCTGGCCCACCCTCTTCCTGACCCTCATAGGTGCTCACACCCACTTCTGTGGATTTAAACGTCACCTCTATGTTAATGGCTCATAAGCAAATATTTTTGAGACATTTTTCTCCAAGTTCCATACTCACTGCCCTTAACAACTCCACTTAGCTATCTCAAAGCACCTCAAAACTCACATTCAAAATGGAGCTTTTCATTTGCTACAATGAACACTCTCTGGCTGCTCGTACAAAACAAAACCTCAGCAGCTTCAGCCAGAAGTCTGGCAGCCGCCCTGGTCTCACCCATCTCCTCCCCTCCACCACCAACTCCATAAGATGCCAGTTCTCTTCAGACAGGCCAGCCCCACCGTCCAACACCACACTGCCATCCCTCCTGCCTGCCTTCTTGCTGCCGCCTGCTCCTCTCTCACAGTGCACATTTCTCTGTTTTCTATCTCTCTCACCTCATAAAGAAAAGAATCCAAGCTGCTTTGTCATGACTATGAGCATCCTGGGACTAGCAGAGAGCAGACTCTTTTAGAACCTGTTATCTAAAGACCCACAGTTTTTTCCACTGCTGTAGGTAGGATTTTTCACTGCACTCATAATACACACATAATTTTCTTGCCTTTGGGTTTTAGCTTATATGTAAATGTGCCTTTTCCTTCTTTTACTATAAATATAAAGCAAAATGAACTGCGTTATTTCCTACAAAGAGTTTTTCAGTGTCTCTTTAACCAGGAAGTACTCCTTCCTCTGAATTGCTCATAGTCTATTTTTCAACCTAACAGAGCATCACATTTTAATTCTTTTAAATTTTTATTATGCAGAGGGGACATATGTATACCTATGGCTGGTACATTTTGATGTATGGCAGAAACCAACACAACATTGCAATTATCCTCCAATTATAATAAATGAATTTTTTTAAATTGAGGCAGAGAAAGAAACATGATTTTTTTCTATGTCTTATTATCAAGACCAATCTTTCAATTTTCTGAAGTCAGAGATTATGACATTTCACAAAACATAAAAAAATGTTACCTTGAACTCGGCAGACCCTCAATTTATGTCCATTTGGGTAAATCAATGAATGAACAAATGTTTAATCATTTTTTTGGTGAGCCTATTTATCAGAGGCACACACTTAACTTTTACATATTGTCATGTGACCTAGGGAACAAATTTTTATCCTCTGAAATAAAGAGCTAGAACATAACTAAGGATCAATACCCAATACCAGAATTCAGGATCAAAAGGGAGTCAAATTCACAGAGATTAATAAGATAAAATGCAAATAAAACTAGGTTTGGAACTGTATACTAAAGCTAACCATAACCTCTATAATTTATTCTAAACATTCAACATCTAGATATACTATTTACTGATTCATATTTACTATTATCTTGTAGCAAATCAAAACAAACACAAAACTCAGTAACATTTATGGCTAGAGCACTACATTTCTCTTTTTTCCTTAACTGGAAATGGATCATTTCAATCAATTCTCACATGAATTCATTTGAAAAAGCAATGCATTCAACAGATGAATGGATAAATAAAACGTGGTCTATACACACAGTCTTAAGATAGAAGGAGAATCGAAATGTGCCACAATATGAATAATCTTCAGGACATTAGGCGAAGTGAAAAAAAACAGCCACAAAAAAACACAAACGCTGTATTATGAGCCTACTTATGTATGCAGCCAAATTCATAAAACAGAAAGTAGAAAGGTGTAGGTTGCTGGGTGCAGGGGAGGGTGACGGTTTAATAGATATACTTAACCCTACTGAACAGCACACATTAAGAGTTAAGATGTAAATTTCATGTTATGCGATTTTTTACTACAATTAAAAAAAAACATCAAGCACTGATTAGAGAAGAAATGTCTCTAAAGGTCTTTGTTTTCAACTCTACTTTTCTTATTCACGTTGAAAACTTACCATTGGTGGGATGACAGCAGCTCGATGCTGAAGCTGAGGCAGGTCCAGTGGGTTTGGTTTTATGGGCGATGAGACCAGTATAGACCCAGCGGGATTTAACAACGAAGGCTTCGAATCCATAGGAAACATTCTGAAAATGCAATTAAAAATGACTAATCAAAATATTCTTATTCAAGACTTTAAACATACAATCACCATAATTCCTTGTAAGTTAACATGTACACACACACAGACATATCACATTAACCTTACATATTTGAATACTAAGGAAAAAATCTACAAAGCTAAATTTTCAGGTAAAGAAACCTAATGTTAATTTATAGGTTGATATTCATCTGCATCTAACCAACAGAACAGTCTGAACAAGGGCCATTAGAGAATGTCAGGTCCTAATTTACCGTTAACATAGGTTACAAACTAGTGTTTTGCTAAGATGAGAGGGTATTTTTTAAAACATCTGAATAAACCACCATCGTTTTAAAATCAAGAATTTCACCCAGGGACTCCCCTGGTGGTCCAGTGATAAAGAGTCCGTCTGTCAATGCAGGGGACATGGGTTCCATTCCTGGTCCAGGAAGACCCGACATACCACAGGGCAACTAAGCCCAAAAGCAGCACAACTACCAAAGCCTGAGCCTAGAGCCTGAGCTCCACAACAGGAGAAGCCACCTCATTGAGAAGCCCATGCACTGCAACACAGAGCAGACCCCACTCACCACAACTAGAGAAAACAAGCCTGCACACAGCAACAAAGACCCAGCAATGCCAAAAATAAAGAAATAAAACAACAAAAATATTTCACCCATAATTCCAGACTCCTGGTTTCTCATGAAAACTGGGGAGAAATGGCACCACAGAGGCAGCACTCCCACGAGGCAACAGCAGGTTGAGCTCACATGGCTGCCCGTGCTCCCCACCCAGTCCGTGCTCCCCATTCACCCTCTGCCACCTCTCACTGCACCACTTCACTTAGTTTCAGGACCCACGCTTGAGTAAAGGATGTCCAGAATAGTAACTGGAACATTATACCTTACAGGCACCATCATATTTCCCAGTGTTGTCAGTTACTGGGAGAGGTGAACATTTGAAAAGGTATAAATGTGTAGGAAAACGAGAATGTGTAAAAGAAAACAAATTTTTACCAAAGAATCAAGATAATATTAAAGATACAAACAACAGAAAGTGTCATTTTGCCAGCTTGGAAGCGAAGTGAACTAGAGGATCGTCCAGAGAGCGTTACCATGTGTTGATAAGGAACGTCAGAATTTCATGACCACTATCACAGTCAGCCCTCAGGTGCTCCTCCCCTTTATGATTACTGCCATCCTAATTTTCCCTTCACTCATAAATTTATAAATAAGTCACTAAAGCCAACAGCACAGAACACGTAACTCTTATTTTAGATGACATATTTCAGTAAAGCATGCTTAAAAAGGGACCATACAGCTTGAACCCATTTATGTTTAAAGTTTGGAACAGTTAAAATCCACAGTATTGAGACATGAGAAAAAGAATGCTAGAACCTTCAATTTTCTGAAAAACCATGGTTAAGTAGGAGCCCTATATTATTTCTGTTTTTGCTGATTAAAATTCTGTTATCTACCACATAAAAATCTCCTTGGAGAAATCATGATTGTTATGTTCAATATCATTCTAGTATTAAGTCCCATTCTTTAGTATATAAGATGTACAATATACTGGAAATGGACCAAAAATACAGGGACACCAGAACACACTACAGAAGCAGAGCTCTGAGCAGAATCTGGCTGTCTCCTGAGAGCCTCTTTCTTATTAAAAAGGGGGAAAATAGAAAAAAAGAGCTGAGTTGGGTTTCTGGTCAAATGACATTTTAGTCTAATTCATTCTACAGTCTGCACCAATCAATTCAACATGGAACAAATGATTCTAGGTACTGTGATTTTAGGTGACTGCATTTCTTTCAAGGAAAAGTAAACACCCAAGAAACTGAGTATACTAAAGAAGGTAGTATCTACTCCTATAAAAATTTATTTTAACAGCAATTGTTATAAAAACCATAAAGATTATATATCTGTAATATTAATTTGACTAAAAGTACTTAATCTGTATCATACCTGTACTTTAAATTACAAATATGAATCATCTACAGTTTTAACTGATACAGAAAGGTGACCATTACAATCACCTCTAACTTCAATCAGATTATGCTTTCTAACACACTTTTCCTCCAGTCCCCATCTTCGCCCTCAGCATCTCTCACATCTCACACGCGGGCACTGAGGCCTTGCTCCGAGGCCATTCCATCTGAGGGCAGAGCTGGGGCCCCCCGCCCCCCGCCTGCCCCTTCACCACCACGTCACATGGCTCGGCCACCATAGCAGCAGGCAACTGCAGTTCTGGTCACAGCTCTGGGAGCTGACCGCCCTTCTCTGCTATCATATGGGATGTACCTAACAATTGATATGGAAAGAAGTTAAAGTCTTTTTCTTTAAAAAATAACGACCACACAGTTCTTTTTGGTTAATCAGGTGACCAGCATCAGAACCCAACAGTAAAAGCTTGGTTAATCAGGTGACCAGCATCAGAAGCCAAGAGTAAAAGCAGACAGACTCTCTCACTGGCCAGTATTTACACAGGAGCAACCTTGGCAGCCAGCACCACCCCGGGTTCAGTCTGCAACCAGCAGAATAAAGACAGGGGAGGTCAAGGAGGGAGCCTCACCGCTGCCTCTCAGGCTCCCCGTCCACGTCCTCGTCCGCACTGCAAGTGGCGCTGGAATCGTGGTCGGACAGGGGCTCAGGCCTCGGGGCACTCAGCTGTTGGGCCACCCCTAGATCGTCTTCTCCAGGCTCCGGCTTCTCGCCACTCCTCTGCAGGTCTCTGTCTTTGGGGTCCCCTTCAACTCTGGATGGACTGCTTTCTGGAACCCGCATTTCGACATCCACAGCATCGGCCTTGGCAGCCGAGGGGAGGTCAAGAGCAGAAGTGCCTTCAGCCCCACGCTCCTCATGCTCCACCTCCATCGGCTCGGCCGTGTCCACTGTGATGCTATCGTTCGCTGGGGCTTCCACACTGTCATCCTCGGCCACTTTTGTGCTCACAGCTGCCGGAGAGGGAGAAGGCCTGGGCACGGTGTCAGGGGTGGCCTCCAGCTCGGCCGCGGCCTCAGCAGTCCCTCGAGTAGGCGCATTTTCAGTGCTGTCTTCGCCAGGCTTGACAGCTTCAACTGGTGAAGGAGAAGGAGCACTTTCTGTATCAGAACTATTTTCAGCACCTTAAAGATAATGATACAGCATAAAAATCTGATAATGAACATGTGTCAGGTGGTGACAGAAGCCATGCTTGAAAGTACTTGTTTAGGATGGGTTATCCTCCTGTGATGACCTCCCTGAAGTGCCACAGCACTGGGAAAACAAGTTTTCTAAAAAGTACAAAAGGGAAAGCTCAAATTGCCTCAGTCTTTGGAAACAGAAAGCATAAAAGCTTTTAATGTCCAAAAATAATTCATACAAAATTTGAAAAAGATAGATTAAAAAATAAAACTAAATCAAAAACATTTCCATAAAAGATGATATTCTGATTTATTTCTACCAGTCCTGTCTCTGTGCTTTTTTTAACCCAGGAGAGCTGACATTAGAACAGCACCATCCAAAGAGGAACCTAACGCACATTACATCTGTAATTTTCTTGTGGCCACGTTAAAAAAGTAAGAAGAGAGACAGGTAAAATTAACTTCAACAATAATTTTATTTAACCCAATATGTGCAAAATATTGCCATCTTAAACATAACCAACATAGAAACCCAGTAACAAGGTGTTCTACCTTTTTTAGTACTGTCTTCAAAATTTGCTGTTTCACATTTTGGCCCATCTCAGCTTGGTCGACAGCTGTCCCTTGGTGTCTGGGGGCTACTGATTCCAGGAAAACCCCCACACCCCACCACAGACACCAAACTCCACAGATGCTCAAGTCCCTTATATAACAGGGCGTAGTGCTTGCATACAACCTCTGTACATCCTCCAGTACTCTCCACATCATCTCGAGATGACTTAGGACACCTAAGAAAACTTCTGTCTGAAGAGCTGTACAAACAATGCTAATGCTGTGTAAATAGTTGCCATGGTGTGGAATTCTGCTTTGGGGCACCTTCTGGGTTTTTTGGTTTTTTTTTAATATTTTGGACCCACAGCTGGTTAAAACCGCATATGCGGGATCCTCAGGTGGAGGGAAGATTGCAATCACATTTTAAGAACTCAACAACCACAGGGGTGTCCAGTGGCTACCTCACTGGACAGCAAAGCTCTAGGACAATATTACATAGGTTCTGTCATTTAATTTTTTGTAATGCTGGTCTTTGCCACCATTTGTTCCATCTCATACATGTACCTTTAATGCTTTTTTTACCTAGATATAACAAAGGAATTACAAATTCTCTATGTCTTACTCTGGACTGGTATTCAACTCTCCCAAGTCTCAAATCAAACTCTTTTTTAGAGTTTAGTATCCAGCAAACAAACTAGGAACCCAGGAGTCATCTTCCACACGCTCCTCTCATTTATTTCCAGATTCTGCACCTTGATGAGTCATACATTTCTCTCTAAAAATATACCTCAAGTCCAGCCACTTCTGTTCAATTTCACAACTGCCATTTGACTCCAGAAATGACACCACCACCCCAGACTCCTCTCTACCACAAAGCCAGAGTGAATTTAAAAGCCAAATCTTACCAAAACTCACTCCCACTCTCTCCGCTTAAAACATCTCCAGGAGCCTTGCTGCTCCCAGGATCCAGTCCCAAGCTGCTGGGTGTGGCCAGCTTGCGAGCTGCCAGCTCCCTCTCCAGCCCCGCCTTCTCTGTGGCCTTCTTTCAGTTCTGTGAAGGACCATGCATCCCTTACCACTGACTACACACATTCTGAATGGCTTTCATCTACTCTTCCCTTTGGATATTAGATCAACTACCACATGCTTTAAAAAAAGCCTTCTATGATTTCCTCAACAAAGCTGAACTTTGCTACTGATGGCTCCCACAGTACATGTACTGACAGCAGCTACAATTTTACTTTTGTTCACAATTACGTGACTCCTGGCTGTTGCTCCCATGAGCCTGTGAACACCATACGGGCAAGGATTACACATTTCGCTTTTCATTTAGTCCTAGTGACCAGCACAAGGCCGAGGTCCTGGCACAGAGCAGGCTCACATACCTGATGCGGTGTGAAATGAATGAGCGGCTGTGAACATGTCTTTAAGTTTATGTCACCTTTCCTCTATTACTGGACCCTTGGGCTACTTTCAATGCGACACTGCTACGAACAGGACACAGAGATACTCACTTCAACATTATGTTTTCGATTATTTTCTTAAAATAGATTACAAGACAACACAAAAATTTACATCTCCCTAAAATTAATACATATAACTCCAATGAGAATCCAAAAGATGTGTAAGATCAATTTATAATTTATGTGAAAAAATAAGTCCCTGAGAAAATTCAAGAAAATCAGAAAATGTTATCAGCATGGGAGAGACTTACCCCTCAGACATTTAAACTCACTATGAAACCAATGTATTACGACACGTTTGGGGCTGCCCCAGAGACAGACAAGACAGAAGAGAAGGTCAGGAACAGGTCCTGATGGATGTGAGGAACTGATACATGCCAGAGCCAGTGCTTTAAATCTCTGAGGCAGGATAACAGCTAATGAGTACAATTTCTCAGAACTGGTCCTTTGTGTGGAAGAAAAACACAAACGCTGCCTTACATAATGCAGAAAAAGAATTCCAAATGGGATAAATCCTCTTAAAACTCTTAAGAAGATAATCTAGTACGAAATACAAATAACCTCAAGAGATATGGAGAAATATTTTAAGCAAAATAGGGAACTCTGATGCCATAAATATATCATTTTTATATTAAAAAAAGTAAAAATAAAAACTTAAATGGTCATATGAGAACAAATACTTCTCACACATAATATTTAATAACTCAACAAATTCATGCTTGCATTCATTCAAATATGTGCCTAATACCTGCCATGTAAGAAGCTGTTTGAGGTCCTGGTAACTCAGCCGTGGGAGAAGAAATCCTAGGGTGAGACAGGCAATGAGCAATAAACACTGGACACATCAGACAGTAATAAACGCAGTGAATATGGAACTCAGCTGAGAGCCAGTGGGTACAGAGGCATGGGAGCGCTCACAAGACATCGCCAGAGGCCCAAAGGAAGTGGGGAAGTGTATGCCAGGAAGAAATGAGCACGTGGACAAGCCCCTCACGTGGGGTTGTCAGCTTGGGAGCTGCAATAAGGACAGTGGGCAAAACAGAGGGAGCAGCGCCTCACACCTGTCAGTGCCATCATCAGAAAGACACGCAGTGACAACAGTTGGGGAGGACGTGGAGGAAAGGGGGGCCTTAACGCACTGTTGGTAGAAGGGAAACTGGTGCAGCCACTATGGAAAAGAGTATGGAGCTTCCTCAAAAAATTAAAACCAGGACTACCATATGATCCAGCAATTCTATGCCTAGGTATTATCTGAAGGCGGAGAAAAAACACTAACTTGAAAAAATATATGTACCCCAACATTCACTGGAGCACTATTTACAACAGCCAAGATACAGAAGCAACCTAAGAGTCTATCAACGGATGACAGGATTCAGAAAATGTGGTGTGTGTATACACACACACACATATATGTAAACATATAAATATATGTCATTTCTGACAACACAGATGGAACTTGAGGGCACTGTGCTAAGTGAAATAAGTCAGAGAAGGACACTGGATGATCTCACTCACATGTGGAATCTTTATAAAAAAACAGCACCAATAGAGAGAATAGACTGGTGGTTGTCAGAGGCAGGAGGTGAGGAGTAGGCAAAAGGAATGAATGTGTCAAAAGACTCAAACACCTAGTTATAAAATAACTAAATCCTGCGGATGTGACATATGGCATAATAACTACAGTTAATTACACTGTGTTGTAAATCTGAAAGTTGCCAAGAGTAGACATTAAAAATTCTCATCACAAGAAAAGTAACTATGCAATGACGAAAGTTAACCAGACTTACTAGATGATGAACTAGACTATTTCATAATGTACAAGCATTGAATGATTATGTTGTTCACCTGAAACTAGTGTAACATTATATGTCAATTTTCTCATTTAACCACAGTAAAAAAGAACAGAGTGAGCAGCAGAGGGGCCTCCAGCTTTGATTCTGAATGAGCTGGGAGAAGCATCACAGGATATTGAGCAGAGAGACCTGACCTGATTTGTATTTTACAAGGTTCACTTGGGCTGCTCTCTGGAGGAAAAAAAAATATAATGCAACAAACAGCAGCAAGCAGGCCAATCCAGAGGCCACTGCAAGGAAGGGACAGTGGCTCTAAGTGGGGTGGCAGCGATGGAGGAGAGGAGGAGACCTAAGGAGAGGCACCACACACACCCAGGGGGAGACTGGAGGGAAAAGGAGGCATGGAGGTGAGAGACACAGGTCAGCTTCAGATGCTGTTAACCCTTAGGTGCCCAAATACAAAGGTTACACAGGCAGTTAGATGTGTGAGCCTGGACTCGGATAACAGCTCAAGTCTCAACAACAAAAACAAAATCAAAAGACAAAAGCTCAGAAGAGCATCTCACGTGTTGTAAGGTCTAATGGGCAGCAGCAATTATGGTTGGTGAAAGATGCTACCAGTGTTGAAAGGCAGACAAAAAGCCAGACTATATCATCCTCATTTTCGGAGAGGACAATGGCACCCCACTCCAGTACTCTTGCCTGGAGAGTCCCATGGACGGAGGAGCCTGGTGGGCTGCAGTCTATGGGGTCGCGAAGAGTCGGACACGACTGAGCAACTTCACATTCAATTTCACTTTCATGCATTGGAGAGGGAAATGGCAACACACTTTCGTATTCTTGCCTGGAGAATCCCAGGGACAATGGAGCCTGGTGGGCTGCCGTCTATGCAGTCGCACAGAGTCAGACACGACCGAAGCGACTTAGCAGTGGCAGCAGCAGCATCATTTTTATTCACACAGTGATGGAAGCCAAGTTCGAGGGCAAACTAACAAGTCATTTCTCCTCCAAAGCCTGGAGGACATGTCAGTGATTATGCAGATGACATCATCTGACATAAGCACTACTTCAGTTATCTTCTTTCAAGTCACAGCGCTTTACCAAGCACCAGCCAAGTGTGACTGTCTTTTTCTTCCCCCTCTTAGAACACCTCAAAGAATGATTCAGACCAAGAGAAAATCTAAATTATGACAAAGGTTTGGTCCTTCTGATGTAAGTCATCTAATTACAAAAGATACTCATATGGTCAGGCGTCTATTTAGGAAGCTGACACAAAGACTTGGTCTCTAGCAGCTATCTCCACTCACCCATGTGCAAGAGCCTGAGGGCACAAACCCATGTGGCTTCAGGATCTCCAGTTAAGACTGACCAGGGTTCATGGAAAATGCACTGTGTTTGCTGCTCTTCTCTGACAAGTGAAATTAAGTCAATTCTGGCGGCAAGTTCATTTCCTACTAAGAGGAAACCATTCTAGATGTCACCATTCCAAGGATCTCCCTCATAGCTCAGTTGGTAAAGAATCTGCATGGGTTCAATTCCTGGGTTGGGAAGACGACCTGGAGAAGGAAATGGCAACCCACTACAGTATTCTCACCTGGAGAATCCCATGGACAGATGAGCCTGGCGGGCTACAGTCCACTGGGTCACAAGAGTTACACGTGACTTAGCGACTAAACCAGCACCACCAGATGTCACAACACACACACAAGTACAAATGGCATGATGTGACCAGGCCAGTCCACACTAGAGCCCACGGAAGCATCGCTGTAATACCAGGTTGTAATCAACCTGATCACCTCATTTGACAGTTTGGAAAAGCTTCACACGAAGACAAACAGGAAGAAAAGAGAAGGAAAAAGTCATTTCGTGGTGTTCAGTTTTTAAGAGTATGTCAGCCCATGCAACAGGACTCCACGTTCTGAAATAAACATACATATGACAAATAGACTTGGCCCTTGTTATGCACTGAACTGTGTCCCACCCCACCCCCAAATTTATGTTAAAGCCCTAACCCTCAATGTGACTGTATTTGGAAATAATGCCCTTAAAAGGAGATAATAAAGGTTAGATGAGGTCATAAAAATTGGGCCCTAATTTAAAGGGCTTCCCTGGTGCCTCAAATGGTAAAGAATCTGCCTATAATGCAGAAGAGACCAGGTTCAATCCCTGGGTGGGGAAGATCCCCTGGACAAAGAAATGGCAACTCACTCCAGTATTCTTGCCTGGAGAATCCCATGGACAGAGACGCCTTCTGGGCTAAAGTTCCTGGGGTCACAGAGTCAGACACGACTGAGTGACTAAGCACTAATACAATAGATAAGTTTCTATTGTTTAAGCCACTCAGTCTTATGAAATACAAGTTTCATGTACATTTATAACCCAGGCAATACTGGCTACCAGTTACAACCCTATTGAAGTCAGCAAACCCTGAGGACCTCTTTCCAAATGCCAGCCACCCCTTCAGGCTGCTTCCAGCTCCTCAGCTCGCCCCAGGCAAGCCTGCTCCAGTGGTCTCTCCATTTTGGCAATACCACCTTGGTTTTCACAAAACCTCACATAATAAAGTTCACTTATTGCTCAAAGTCAAAACCCATTTCAAGATAAATTTTAAGTTTAAAACCCCATGACAACAATTTGTAGAAAAACCAAAATCTAGTATTTCTAAAACTCCTGGAAGGTGTAGAACCTTTTAAGCTGAAAATGTAAGTACCTACAAAGGAAAATGTAAACAGATCTAATTACCTGCAAAGCTTTAATTCTGGTAATTTAAAGATAAAAAGCAAATGAGATAGAGAAAATATTTGCATATATAAAACATGAATACGTTTAAGATATAACATATTAAAAGCTATTGGAATCATTGTGAAAATCCCCACTTGAGAAGAGGACAGTTAAAAGAAATTCACAGAAACTGTAATAGTAATGTAAACTAAAGTAAATTAGGTACCTTTTTTAATTTGAAAAAAATCAAGAAAACATTTACTTTTTGAGGAAGTTGTTACTAATTTTTCAAATAGCATAAAGGATTTTATTTAAGTTTCTTGACATTTTTTTGGCCAATGCCTCTGGGCCATTAATACATTTTTTTTCATGAAAACATCAATATGACATAAATAGAATGCTGAAATAAATCAAGCTCAATAAAATAAAGAAAGAGGAAAATGAAACTGAAGGTAGTGACGGGACCACCAAGTGTGGCAATGACAGAGACACACTGACAGCTTACGGACGTCGGCACTCAGTGTCTCAGGGGGACTGCCACCCTTCAAACCCTTTCAATTGCAGCACCTGGACCATCTCAGGAGCTACATAAATACATGTGTGATTCAATGATAAATACACTGTGTTCTCGTTTCCTGAATGAAGCAATCCCTAGACACCCAAACAACTAAGGCACCCGTCACGCATGTGGGCCAACAGACGCCACAACCAGACGGAAGAGTGGTGGTACCTTCACTGTCCTCGGGGTTCTCCTCTTCGTTAGAGGCTTCAATGTCCTCGTCCTCCTGTGCTGAGACAGTGGAGGCCACGCTTTCACACTGAGACACGTCTCGCTCTTCACGGGGCTTCCGTGAGGCCTAGAAGAGTAAAAAGACTGTTACTTGGGATTTACATAACTGAAAGGAAAGAAGCAAGCCTTCTCACAGCTGAGGTGAGGCAGCAGGCATACACTAGACCAGCAGCTGCCTGTCCGACAAGCACCCTGGCTGGGGGCAGGGAGTCCCCTCAGGGACCACTAACAGGCCTTGTGTGCAGATGGATGGCTTTTATCAAAATGATCAAAAGTCACATCCAAACCATTTCTGGAACTACTTATCACACTACATGGACAAACAGCCAAAGCCTGAAAGACTCCTGTTCTTCCCCCCCTCCAAAAAATGTTATTTTTCTAATAAAAATAAAAATTGCTCATAATGCTAGCAGCTAGAGAGTCTCATCAGAAAAATCTTTGAGTAGTGTGAAGATGTTAAGCTCATGGTGAGAGAGACACATTTACCAAAATTTTAATTTTTGCCTAAAAGCTGGAAATTTAAAAATGGCAACCAATATTAATGGATGTTTTCTTTCAAGACAGGCTCATTCATTTTCAAGAAAATGTCTGCAAATTTTTCAGGTCTGAAAAGAGTAGTTTTTCTGTCATTCTTAATTAAAATTGACATTGCATGACAAAGGTGAGGTTTGTTTAGCTTGGAGCTCAAACAACCCAAGTGTGCCTTTCATTGAGTGCTACCCTGGCCCAAGACAGTGCAGAGGGCTCTCTGCCCTGCCCATCATCATACAGACATGTGTGCAAGACTCAAGGTTTACCAAAGCCAAGTTTTATTTGCTTCACCAAGGGCACTAAGTGAAACTGCTGTTTTACAAAAACAAAGCTGCAACTGCCTGGAGATGAAGAGTGCACTGAGCTTGGCGGTGCCACCAGAGTCCACACTAAGGTACCAGCACTCTCACTCACAGCTTCTCTGACCCCATGGATGCAAATGTCCACATAGTGGGAAAGGGAACATCTTAATATTCTTAGGAAAACAAAATATTCATGGAGCCCTCAAAGGGCTCTGTAGACTCTGAGAACACTGGAATTTCCTTGTTAACGCATTTTCAATAATCTCTAATAATGTTTAAATAATTTTTTCCGTAACACTTCAAAACTTGCTGGTTTTTAGTCTTTATCCCATGGAGTCTCTGAGAAAACGTCTTTTTTCATAAGCCAGATCAACTCATTCAATATGGTCAATAGAACTCTAAAGTTTTCAATTCAAACTCCAAAATGCGTATATTTTTCAAATCCAGTTTACAGTAATTCAAAAGCACTGCACTGCCATTACTACTAACAGAAATTTTACTCTTTGGGTAATAAACAGAGTCAACTTGTGCCAAGAAACTAGCATATCCTTTATAGGTAAGGCTACAAAAAAGTTTTCTTCAAAACCAATCTTTGAAGTGCAAAAACCCCCCCCAAAAAACAGTAAGTAAAAGATTCACCACCTCTGATACACTCACTTTCTGTTTATGCTGCTGCAAAAGGTTGTCAAGATTGTGCCTCCGTTTATAGTTAAAATAGAAGTTTTTACATTGGGCTTCACTTTTAGTTCCCACCATCTTGGCAATTGCTGCCCAGTTACGACCATGTTCCACTAGACCTGTATTTTAAAAACAAACCAAACATTAACTGAATAGTCACCTGATACAGCAAGCAAGAAAAATAATACAGTACCCCTAATCCTTGCACTCACCATCATTAACACTGTGTTTTCAGTTATTTATTGATACATTTCAATGCTTATTGAAATGTGATTGACACAAACTCATTAACAGCTCTATTTTTCTATCCAAAGCTCAAACATGCTCAATATTGGAAGAACGTGACCCTGTCCTTGCTGTGTTATCTCCCAGAGGACCAGGACAATGCAGACACACAGGGAGAGCCCAGATACTGTCAACTGCGTGGTTAGGTACTTCTAGATCCTGGGGAACACTGTATCAGCACAAAGTTAATAAGGCAGTCAAATGTGAGTAATTAACACCAAGTAAAGACACACTTGAGGCTCCAGGTATAATCAACATATCCCCAGTCCATATGCAATCAAGGATCCCCTCAAAAATATCAACCAGGTTTTCTTAAACCTTCTATAATACAATGCATCACAGGAACCTATGCAATCTGACTTCCTTCCAACAAATGACACATATATATGGCACACAGAAACATATGTGCATGAAATATGGGCATATAAATGCATAAACACAGAGATGTACATTAGACATAGGTGTATCCAAACAGGAATTTCTAGTGCAAATTCAACAATTAGTGAGGAAAACATCAACTTTTCAAGGTTAACACCAGTAGATTCCTTCACAATGAAAACTGAAGATCACCTCCAGATTCTGCCAGCGTATGACAAAAGCTGAAAGGAAGGGGCATGAGCAGTTGGGTGTGGGGATGTGCCTCTGACCAGACCACCCTGTGGCCACATGGGCATCCATTTACTGCGCTGTGACAGTCAGATGACAGCAATGTATATACAACCGTCACAGCAAACACACCTCAAATAAAAATATTCTGAGGACAGAACACTCTAAACTACTGTATTTTAGGCAAAGTTTACATGATTCTTAAATATGTTACTCATTACCAGCTAAATAGAAAATAAATCTGAAATGTGTCACTAAAAGGTCAAGCTATTTGCAATAATTTCTCTTTGGAACTGCAAGGTAAATCCTTAACCCTCAAAAGAATTGGCTAAATTTTCTCAAAATAATTTTACTTAAAAAGTAATTTATTTAAAAACCAATTATTTATCCTTTTAGAAATTTTAGCTAATTTCAAACCGTATGACCTGTACTTTATACAGGTCATTTATAAGCAAGAAGAGAAGAACACAAGACCCATAGTGTTCCAGAGTAAAATGAAGGCCATGTGCTACACAAGTGTCAGAGGCAGAACTCAATCCTTCATCTGTCTGGCTGCAAAGTCCATGCTCTCATCTCTGAATCACAGCACAATTTCTTAGCAGTTAGTAATCAAACTTAGCCTTACTAACTGCAAACTGAGGAAACAGTTATCATTCTATTAAATGCAACTTTTAAATAAGAGACTTTTTATATCAAATACCTTCTAAAACAACATTAATTGCATTTAATCACAACTCTTCTGTAAAACTGAAAGTAGCTTACCTGCTCTCTAACAAGACATTCAAAATAAAATGAGAGAGAATGTTAAATCCCTCAAAAGTGGGTCCCTCAAACAAGACACACTGGGGTACCCTACAGAGCAGGATACCATCAAAAAGACCTTCTAAGTGTACTTCTAAATTCTGCTTCCATTGTGGAAGAACTTTTTTTAATTAAAAATAAATTAGTTCTGTGTCACTCATTACTAATAACCCTAAAAACAAACAAAAACAAACCCGAAGAACCTGAACTACTATCATTTACCTTTTTTAGCAACTTCCATTTCTTCTTCTGTCCATCGAGAGGTTTCTACAGGTTCCGTAGAAACTGAAACAAAGGTAGAACTCAGTAAGTCAGAGAAAAATCATCCATAGATTATACAGCACCAAGCTGTAATCTGTTAACTCCAAACACACCTCCAAACTCTCACCAGTTATCTTTCTAAAGCACCAATCTAATTACAACACTCATCTATTTAAAGATCTTTGTTTTGTAAGCAAAGCAGGATATAGTCAAAACAAAGCCCACCATGATCTGTCTCCATCCGCCTGTCTAAATTATTTCCTTCATTTTATCCTTGTCATTCCCAGAACTTGTACTTTCTTCATATCAATACTTCATGTAATGATAAACTTGGTACCACTGAGCCACCAGTGACAGGACTCGTCATTAATATGATCCTTTTATAAACTAATGAAGATAGCCCCTAATAAGAGAGAAAAATGCCTATGCTTAGACCCAGTGTTTCCTTGTCTAAGAATTTATTCCTATGAAAGTTAATTTAACAGAAAGAAAATGCCATGTGAATAAAGTTTTTTTCATTACAGTGCCATCTATGTTAGCTTTAAAGGGGGAAGAGATAGCCAACATCTCACAGCTGTCAAAAGTGAAAATAAAGATCACTCAGAAACTAGAAAACATTCATAACAAGTGCCCAGTTAAAACCTCAGAAAACAAGGTGGCACACACACTAGGATTACAACTAAGTACAAAGGAAACACACGGTCTTAGGGTAGTGAGGTCAGGGCTGGTGCTCTTTTTCAGAAGACTTTGATATTACAGTCTAACAAATGTAAAAGCCAGAGTTTCAGATCGGGATTTCTAGGCGGCCCATATCAGATGTCCCTCCTGCTGCACCCCAGCACTGAAACAGAACCCCAAACAAAATTGTGGCCCATTCGCTCCAGCCCTGTCCACTCACTGGGCTCTGGCGGTGGTGGCAGAGGTGGCGGGGGCTCCTCAGTGGCCGCGGCCGCAGCAGCACTGGCTGCCGCAGCCTCACTGGTCATGGACCTGGTGATCCGGCCCTTCCGACGGCCCTGGCTATTGGCAGTCTTCCGGCCCCGGGGTGTGGCCTGCTCTCTCTCCTCAGTTTCTTCTGCTGTCCCCTCTGTCTTATCCTTTTCCTTGGTATTTTCTCTAGAAACAGTGGCCAAAGAACATTTTGTGTGATTTAAAAGTATACATACACCAAAAAGATTAAAGCTTTGAAAATTCTTCAAACAGAAATGGAACTGCCCCCCAACCCCCAAACTCTCAGTTACCTGGAATAACCACTTGGGCTTTTCATCAACACAAACTCAATCCACCCAAAGACATGGGCCCCCCCCCCCCCCCCTTCCTGCTCCCTCGGCCCCAAATACCTGTTGTTGACAGAACCAGCACGCTCACCATCACCCAGTTTACAGACCTGACCACGCCTGCAGCTCTGTCCCGTACTCGTCACTCCCCGTCAGTGAACCTTCCATCTCCCTAACATTTCTCCCACCACCTGTGTTTCTATCACCACTGCCCATGTCCAGAGCCCCAGCAGCCCAGCCGCAGCCTTTCACGCCTGCTTGCTTGTCTCCCACCTCTCCGTTCATCCTAAACTGCTCACAGAGCCACATTCTAGTGGAAGAGCTGTGGCAGGAAACCATTTCAGCCATGCTAAGCCTACCTATTCCCAAACAGAGCCACACCACTCCCTGAGTGAAGTCCACATTTGAGATTTCTTTAAGGCTTTACATATCGAACCCCAACCTTCTCCTACTTTTCTGCTGAGGCGTCTGATGTCCCAGTCTAATGAAACCACTGTCTGCCATTTCCCAAGGAGGCCTGTCCATCCACGCTACACCCTCTATTGTACCCACACTGACCACTAGCTCCTGCATGAAGTCCTCTAGACTATGCAGGTGGAAGAAAATCTCAAGCTCTTCTCAGTCTCCCAGCTTCTGCACATGCCTTCCAGGCCATTTTCTTTTCCTCCCACTTGGATCTTGCCTAATTCCCCTCCTGGCCTATAAACTGCCTGAGAAGAGCACACGTCATATAGGTCTCTATACCGTCCAGAAGACTGAGCTCTCAGAAGCAGTGTATGAGCACTCATTAAACAAACCAGGGATTTTAAGAACAAAGTCAAAACGAGATGTGGCAGTAACTTATGAGCACTTATAACCACTGACCATGTGGTGAGGACAAATGTTTTATCTGAATAAGTAAAAAAAAAAAAAAAAAAAAAAAACTATAGGTTTCATCTTCCTAAAGTGCAAAATTAGAATGGCATGAGTATCCAACACTTTAAAAACCATGACAAATGATTTAGGCTGCTTTAACTGCCTCAAAATCAGACAAACCGTCAGTATTTCCAAGAAGATTAGAGAAATAACAAAATAAATATTAAAAAGAAATGAACAACTACACAAGCAACAACCATTGTGTATTATTTAGTCCATCCCTTCTGAAACATACTAGGTCATATCTGGCAAGTCCATCAATCCAAAAGTTATACTTACTAGAATATTCCACCCCTTAATTATGTCAAATAACTACTAGGTGACAAAGCACATATCCCATTGATTTTTCTAAAATCTAAGATTTTATACCTTCAATAGATTCAATCTCATTATTTTCAAATAACAATAATATTTAACTAACTCACTTAGAGTCCTCCTTTTCATCTTTTTCTTCTTCCTCTTTCTTTTCCTCCTCTTTTTTTTCTGTTTTTTCTGCTTTATCCTCTTCCTTTTCTTCTACTTTTTCTTCTTGTGAGGGTCGGGCAATTTGCTGCTAGAAAGAACCATCATTTGTAAAGTTGGAAAGTTAAAAGAAATAGCTCCTCAAATTGTAATGATAATAAATATCTATGCAACAAATTAAACTTATTAATTAATCCTCCACAATGTAACTAGGGGTTATGTATTAAAAATCAGCTGAAAGCTCTTTAATACAGTCTGTATGTATTGCTTACAAGGGTACACACACACAAACGCTCCTTGTGTTTGGATCCAGAGAGGTAAGAATGTTAGGATTCCACTTAGAAATCTGATGTTGATACTCTAATTCCAACATCTAATCTGTCACTTAAACATTTCAATTCTGCTGTGAAATTTGATAAACTATAATTTATCAAACCATTGCCCCTAGTATTCAGTTCAGTTCAGTTCAGTTCAGTTCAGTCGCTCAGTCGTGTCCGACTCTTTGTGACCCCATGAATCGCAGCACGCCAGGCCTCCCTGTTCATCACCATCTCCCGGAGTTCACTCAGACTCATGTCCATTGAGTCAGTGATGCCTTCCACCCATCTCATCCTCTGTCGTCCCTTTCTCCTACTGCTCCCAATCCCTCCCAGCATCAGAGTCTTTTCCAATGAGTCAACTCTTCTCATGAGGTGGCCAAAGTACTGGAGTTTCAGCTTCAGCATCATTCCTTTCAAAGAAATCCCAGGGTTGATCTCATTCAGAATGGACTGGTTGGATCTCCTTGCAGTCCAAGGGACTCTCAAGGGTCTTCTCCAACACCACAGTTCAAAAGCATCAATTCTTCAGCGCTCAGCCTTCTTCACAATCCAACTCTCACATCCATACATGACCACAGGAAAAACCATAGCCTTGACTAGACGGAGATATTTAATATGTTGCCAATTTTTTCATCATTATGGATAATACTACAAGAAACCTCTTTATGTTGTTTGTCTTTGGGGGAAACATTCTTTACCAGAATAGTAGACAGTCATGGTCATTATCAAGAATGAAGCAATTTAGAAAAATACTATGGATACAACAAAGTGAAAAGTAAACACTCAAATTTATCTAAGCTATAATTACAACTAAGTGACTGTATATAAGCATATAACAAAGACTAGGAGAGATAAGATATGGACCCTTATATCTCTGATGTCTCAACCCTTATATCTCTGATGTCTCGACTACTAGAATTGTGACTCTGAGAGAAAAGTAAAATTAAGTTTGTGTTGAGTTCTATTACATTTGTTTATTGAAGAAATCCAACAGCCTAACTAAACAGGACCATCCCAGGCATAGTACCTCTTTCCAGTCTCTGCCCCTTCCCACAGGGTCTGTGCTCAGGCTACCCTCAGCACACCCAACATTTTCATGCCTTTGCCCAGAACAAAGCAAAATTTTCCTTAATTTTTGATGGAATCTCAAAGTCTTTTACTGACTCCCCAAAACTACCATTAGCTTTTTCCTTAAAATAATTTCTCTTCAGTCTTCTCCAGAAAATGTCCTACACTATGCCTTCTTCTAAACCAGGTGGAAAGAAGAATCAGAACCCGTCTTCTTCCCGACTGCCCCTTCTAGAACACTGTTCAACCATGGTGTTTAAAATCTTTTTACAAATTTCACACAGTCTACCTATGACACCTTTCTTCATCATTTAGTGTTAAGGACTGACTCTCAAAGTCGCCCAGGAACCCAGAGATGACTTCATCACATGGCTCATTAGGCCTTGTCATTATTCTTCAGATTCAAGATGCTAGTCACTGCCTTTTCTATCAACATGATATCCTGTGTGTGAAATACTTTCAGGTCATGCCCATCAAAACCTCCCACAGGGCATCACCACCACCATCTTCAGTGGGCATGCGTCACCTCCAGGACCCTGTGATCTACTCACACACCGCCCCCACCGCATCCTACCTTTCCACTGTTGCCAATCCTGCTTTCTGTCCTCATGATCTTGATTCTATGAAATTTCCACAATTCATCAAGAATGGAATCCACTTTCACTCTGGCCCTTTGGTTAGACTGTTTCACTATCACAACTCCCTGCTGGCCTTATCTGACCTTCACAGCTTCACACCCTTCTAACTGCAAGTTTCGTTTTCTTTTGAGTATGCATTATCACCTTAGAGAAAACTAAGAAATCGGGAAGATTTTCAAATGCATACTCTCCAATTGTGACTAGTTCTACTTTACAGCTGGGAATGTTTCATTCACCCCAACTCATGAGTACGCCACAGTGGTCACAAGACCTGTTTCCAATGCTAGTAACCTTACCCTGCACCTCACAAAGGTAGCATTCATCTGTCATCTGAACCAACAAGATGGCACACCAATGACAAAGTCAGCCGTCTGCCTAGCAAGTGGGCTGCATAACCCAGAAACAGTTTACAGCCCCGAGAAGACATGGGGAGGTGTCAACTCAGCTGAAGACAGGGAAAGAGGTCCACTGTCCTCAGGTTTGAACAACACATGTAACTATATTGCCCCAATACTATTCTGCCCCTAATACCAACCAGGGTCTTCAGGTAAGCAAACACCCCCACATGCCCTGCTGCCTGAAACCAGCCCACAGCAGAACCTTACAAGCAAGGGGACATCTGTGCTCTGCACACACCACCCACCAATGCCCCTCACTAGGATCTCAGTCCTGGCCCCTCACCCCAGCTGCAGCTTCCCCAACCTCCAGCAGCCTTTACACAGCTGACTCCTCAAATGCTCTATACTTTTCTTGACCAAAAAACACTGCTTCTGAAGTCTGTGAGACCACATCCCAAGAGGTGGCATTGCTCTGGAGGAAACAATGACCCAGAACACACAAGACACTTCTGACCACACATCATGAGGGAACTTGTATCTGGAGATCAGCGTGACCAGGGAAGGCAGGCGGGGGCTGTGAAGAACAAAGCACTTCAGAGCACTCATGACGGCAGTAGCCGTTGTGTCCACAGGTGCCACTGTCCTATGAGTGGTCTCAGGGCATGTGGCACACAGAGGAGCAGGAGGGAGCTGTGGAGGCAGCTGACCAGCTATTCGAAGGAAAAGAGCTTCTAAAGTTCTGAACTGCCACTGTGAAAACACACACTGCACTACATTAGACACAATCTTCTGACATCAAGTGCTTCAACCCCAGAATTGAAGCTAACCTGAAACAATCATGTTCCAAGTATTTTAGCAAACAACCCTTGACTCTGTAGTCACCTTACTCTACCTGTCCCCTTCACAGACCAAAGGACTGGAAAGGGTGGTGTATTCATTAAGATATCACAGTGCTTGTATTTAATTATATTACAATTGTTAACTCTGACATGCACAATTTCAATAGCATGAAAATATAAAACTTCTCATTAATTTTGGTATGCCAGAAACTTAAAATGCATTCAAAATAGAAAATGCAACACATTAAATATAGATAAACTTCAAAATAATCAAAGCATGTTCATAACATTCTAATTAATTTGATAGAAAGGTCAATTCCTAAAGTATAATTACAGAGGAAGCCCCTATTATAAAATTTTTCATCTTTATATTCCACCAACCTTGATATAGTTTCCATACAATAATGAAACATACCTGGTTTCTCCCTCTGCGTTTTCCGTAGTTCCTTCTTACTAGGGCTTTATAATTCTCATTTTTCTTGGTTAAGTAGTAATATAAAACACAATCGGGAACACTCTATAAAAAAAATTGAGGATCCAATGAGATTGAATTTTTTTAAAAATCAGGTAACATCTTCAAGGAAAATCTCTAGTGTTCTCAAAATATAAACTGGAGAAACACAAATGGCTAAGTCTTTAAGGCATATCTAGGCTGTAAAATATACATATATATATAGTATCTACTGTTTTGATCAACAATTACAGCGGTCTTAACACAGATTATGTAAAAGATACCAGGAACTATCAGAAGCATTCAAGCACTTTCCTATTAACCAGTAACTAAGTTCTCTTTCTTCCTCTATATAAGTAAATATTCAAAATGTCTCTTTAAATATTTTGTTCATAAACCCAACATCCAATAATACATTGTGGAACAAATTCAGGGAAAATCAGAGCTCTGAAATTTTAATTAGAAGTTTAATGATGTTCAGAAAAACACTGTAACCTGTGTGTTTTCAGGGAAACATAGTATCAGGTCATTTTCATTAACCATGAAAATTAGTCTGTGTTGTAAATCATCATATGATTGTAAACACCACTATATTATTCACGTAAGAATCTTTTCTGTGTCGAGCCCTTTGCAAAAACTCAAACTGCTTCTGTGCTTTAGCACACAAAACCTTCAAAGCAGCAACCAACCCAAATCTATCAATAATCTCAGTGTAAACCATTTCCTACCTTCCTTTCCAAGTAAGATGCAATCAGTCCAAAGTTTTTTGGATGCTGGATAAACCTGAGTAAAAGAAAAACAACACACACACACACTTACTTTAACAACTTAAAAAGAGGTGGGGGAAGCCCTTGGGAATACAAATATAATGTAGACTAATTCCTAGTGACTCCTAAAGGCCAATGTCCTCTTAAAGGGCACAGATTCCTGGAAACAGTCCACCAGGAACTGACTGGATTGGGATACAGTATTGCACAGATATCTGTAACTTTCAAATGCACCCCTAGTGATTCTGACACCACTCAGGTTTGGGTACCACTCTTAAAACGCCTCCACTACTCTGTTCTAAGCTGGTACCTACATTTCCAGCTATAAATTTACAAAAGGTTGCATCCTATCTGTCTTCTCTGCCTCTCACGTTATTCAAATGCCAAAATGGGGCCATGTTTTGGGGGAAACAGTTCAATTTACAAGTAAATGCCAATACTTTTCACTAACTCATATAAGCTTCTATTAGAGAATAATTTAAAATTTAAATTACTTGTCTTTAAAGATCTCCTTCTCATGGTCAGTCCAAACATTCATGAACTGCCTATCTTTATAAACCTTCATAGGGTCCTCCATGAGCCCATTCATGTTAATGAACTTGACCCGTCTCTGTTCAGCATCAAACATCATAGGTGGGATCACAGAGAGCTGTCGCATTTGTTTCTCATTATTCTGAAGGAAAACAAAGAAGAAATGCAATGTACATAGAATTAAAGAGGGCCACAGACTGACTATCTTAACAGACACTGAAATACCACATATGCACTTGAATGACAACGGCAATGGTACCATAACATCTAACATATGATCATTATATACGGATCTCATAAATACTCATTGTACGAATAACAGAGGCAGAGAGGCAGAAAGTACATGTACTTTTTAAATCCACCACTACAATGTGAGAAGAGTTCTTTCCTTAAACGCAGCAGATACTTCAGCTAATGGATCTCAGACCTAAAGGACACACAATGATGTCAGATCACTGAAGTAATGACCTTATGAAGCACTTATTAACATTAATATTGCCTCATTTTAAAAAGTCTCAACATCATTTTATAGAATTATAAAATAGAAAAATACACAGACAGGAACCAAAATCTTAAGGTCACTGATTTTAAATTAACTAAACTTACTGAAGTATCACACACTTCTTGCTAATCTTACATAATCTTTCCACTGCAAATTTAAGACTATCATTCTTCAAATTTCAACTAAAACTTGGTTTCAGTTATATAATTCATATTCCCAAAGCTTAAGTCAGTAAGTTTATAAGCACAAACTTCAGTGAGAAAACCTGTACCAAAAATTATAACTACTGACCCCAACACAAGGCTAGGTCTTCTTCTAAAACTCTTCTCCTAGCAGTAGACACTGCCTTAGTCAACTCCTGACAGTTTCTCATTTTACAGGGACTCTCAAGTGGTAAAGAACCCGTCTGTCAATGCAGGAGACATAAGGGACACGGGTTTGATACCTGGGTCAGGAAGATCCCCTGAAGCAGAAAATGGCAACCCACTCCAATATTCTTGCTGGAGAATTCCATGGACAGAGGACTCTGAAGGGCTACAGTTCATGGGGTCGCAGAGTCGGACACGACTGGAGTGACTTAGCACATTCTACCTCAGTCTGTCTAAACACCAAAATGTGGTCTGGGACAGACACACTAGCTTGACATTCACCTTGACATTGACTAGCTTCACATTCAGCTAGTATTCACCTAATACTAGCTTTGGTTGCTTACAGATGCCCCCCTTATAGAATCAGACCAGACAGTAAGTAAAGAAATTAAATTAGTCATCACTGCAAAGATCACAGCCACAAAGTCTGAAATGTACAGCAATATAATAATTGTCTTTGATTGTTACTTAAGAGGGCCACACCTTCAGAACTAAGAGATGAGGTTTTAAAACCAAAACTAGCAGAAGTTAATATATGGCTTTTGGACCAAACTTCAGAGAATATGAACCCAGCTATGAAGACTCAGTGCTAGAAACTGAAATTTATTCTTATTCAGAACTGATTTATTATCATCATATTGATCTCTCCCAGGCTCAGCTGGCTAGAGATCACACTCTAGACATCACCCCCCACTCCACCTCCAATGAACCTCAGGTCCACAACCTAACACACAAACACCTGCTCCTTTGCTCTTTCAGGAAAACGGCAGCAGCAGCCCATCCTCTAACCTGCTCGTCTTTTCCCCCAACTCCTGTCCTATCCATTCTGCCTTCTACTAATCTTTCCCACTAATAAGGCCCCTCTTAACACATTTCTACCACTGTCGCCCTGATTCAGGCCCTTATTTTCAATCATAACAGCGTCCTCACCTCTTTCCAAGCCTCCCTGCTGCCTAAGCCATCTTCATAAAACGGCAATAAGATCTCAGGGCAGCCTTGTTTATAAACCTTCTATGGTTGGCCATGTACTTTGGAAAAACCCAAACGTTGTAAGCATTCTCTCATATATATACAAATAAACCCTTAGTTCATGGGGTATGAAGCTAAAACGCCTACTCAATTAACATGAATTAATTAAATTAAGTGTCTTACCTCCTGTTCAGAGAGCCCATCAATAATTTCAGAAATCTCATGTTCACTCCTAGCAATGGTGGCTGAAAGACCAGCTCCCCTCTGCCCAACTCTAAATATGAGGGAGAAATTACATATATATTTAAAGGCCTTTTATAAAGAAGTTATCAATTAGATTACTTTTACATCAATTTGCTTTCTGAGTGGGACTAGAAGTCAGGGGGAAAAAAACCTAAAATGCTATTGAGTAACTACTTTTAAGTAATATGTTTAAGTCATTTATCTATAAAATTAGTAACAATTTAAATGCTAAGATTTCTTTTTAAAGGTTACAAGTCTAAATTCAAATGGCAGAACTATTTGCAGGCAACATCTGGAAAACTAGTTATTGGTGTCATTTTCATTTCAAATAGCAGTCTTTTGTCTGCCTTCCACAGCATAGGATAGCAGACTTAGAAAAATACATAAAACATTTTTAAAGGGAGGGGAACAAAAATCCAATCATCACTCCTCACAACAACTTAACTGTGGTTTCCAGGGCTTTCATGACTCACTTACATGAGACAGCAGAAAAGGCAACTAAAGATTCTACCTTTGCAAAAGCACTTGTCCTCTAAAGTAAAAACAAATCGGAAACTATGTACCAATAACAAAGAATTTCTTAATTAGCAAACAATTTAATAAGACTTTTGATTATGCTGAAAGGTAGTGAAGGACCATGAAACATTGTCTTATTCTTACTATCATTTCAAAAGGAATGAGCATTTTCAAGAACTGAAGAGTTAATTTCAACATATTTACTTAAATTTAGATTCAACAGCATGATTAAATATAAAAAGTTATTAGATTCACCAAGATATAAACATTGCTAATTGATAACAAAGTTTTATATTCAAAATAAAAGTTCTTAGACTCATAGAGGTAGAGAAGGGATTTGTGATTGCCAAGGGGCAGGGGAGGGATAGATTGGGAGTTTGGGATTAGCAGGTGCAAACTACTATATATAGGATGGATAAGCAACAAGGTCCCACTGTATAGCATAGGGAACTATATTCAATATCCTGGGATAAATCATAATGGAAAAGAATATTTAAAAAAGAAGGTATATATGTGTAAAATTGAGTCACTCTGCTATACAGCAGAGACTGTTACAACACTATAAATCAACTATATTTATTTTAAAAAAGAAAAAATATAACTAAATTCTTTATGAACCTTCTTAATGGTTAGATTCAGGTGACAATAAATATTGTGAAAGATTGAAAATATGATTCAAAGAAAAACATCAAACCACTTACCGCTGAAACCGTTCTTGCTGTTCTCTCTGTTTTCGAATCTCTGGAAATTGCTTTTCATAGTACTCTCTTGTTTTGCTTTCTTTAGCTTTCCTCCGAGGGTTATTTTCTATTCTGTCCACTTTTTTCTCCCATGCCTCCATGAGCTGATCATAACGTTGGCAGATTTTTTGTTCCTATTAAATACCCGTAGCAAATTAATAATTAAACTAAACTCTGTGATTCTGACAAACCTAATACTTAAAAGCACAGGTTACTTCTTAAGGCTAAGTCAGAAGGACATTTGGCCTATGACTCAACTGGGAATGAAAAGGTGTCCTTGATCTGAAAGAAGAGAAAGACAGGGAGCTGTTTTCTATGAAAGATCCATACACAGAGCCTATCATTGCTGGATTTCTTAGTCAACATTAAGACTACACAAATCAACAAAGTACATGCTGAGCCACTCTGATAACAATTAAGTCTTCATTGTCAAAAAAATGGAAAATGAGAAATAGAAACATGTAAACAGTTTGTAATCCCAAAGGCAAGCAGATTAACATTTTGTTGTCACCTTTCCATCGGTCAAAGAAAACACATTTAGACCACCCTCCTACTGCTGGAAGTTCTGGTTACCTGCAATTTTTTCTTACTATAAATAATGCCATATAATGAACATTTTTACAGTCTGGAAAAGGCAGAAATTGATTGTACTCTATGACAAAAAGAAATCCAGTAAACTACATGAAATTGAGAATGAATGCTTTTAGAGAAATGAATAATGTGTGACCTCATTCTTTAAACAGAGAAGAAAGAACCCTGTACTGTGGGCACAGGACCATCGGTGCAAAACAACAGGAAGTGTGAAAGGGCTCATGATGGCCCAGGAGGGGAAGAGAGGGAAAGCGCTGTCCTCCATAGTCCCTCTGTCTCCTTGACACCCGTCCACCTCCTGGGCCTGAATCTACCTTTATTTGGCTCCACCACCAAGTCACCCCCTCGCCTCCTTCCTACACAACTCCTGTGCACCCTGAGGTGTAACTAGATGCACATTCCCTTCCTCAGCTTAAACATTTCACAGATGACCTCAGCATCTGACCTCAAGCCCCCTCCTGACCCTCAGGCCATGCACAACCTGGCTTGGCTCCCCTGCCCTGTCACGCTCCCTCCGCTTCCCAGCCCTTCCCGAGCTTGTACAAGTTGGCAGACGGCTGGTTTTCCTGTGAAACACCCCTCAGGACCACTATGTGCCAGCTGTCCCCTACATGCTCTCAGTTATCTGGACGTCCTGAACCACCGGATGACCACAATACAGTAATCGCCTGTGGCCTCATCTGTCCTGTTCCTCCTTAGACTCCCCAAGGGCTAAAGCCACATGGCTATCTACTCCCTTTGTAGAATAATACATGGGTTCACCTTCAATTATTACATTCAATTATAAGGCAAATATTACTTTTCAGTTATAACTAAACAGTTACTGATTCTCCTTACGAATCCTGATGAGATAAAACACCTTGGTTCACTCTTGGAAAAGGAGAAACTGCCAATAAGTATTTACTAAACAAGTCAGCGAACATACAAAGTTCATAACTAAATACTTGGTGAAGTATAAGAACAAAGTCTGGACCTCTATGTTTGTCTCTTTGGATAGCAAATTTAGCAATTACCACAATTAAAACAAAATTACTGGATAGAAAAAAAACACTTTAGCTAATTTATTTGTATGTGTATGCTCTTGGCCAAAAAAAAAAAAAAAATTCAAGACTGATAATTTAAGAAAGTATCTGAAGGCCCAGACTGCCAAATTAGAACATTAGGAGTTATAGACCAAATAAAAGCTGGTGACCCTTACAATTCATCAAACAAACAGGTCCTTAAATACCAGGTACAAGTTCATTTCTGATGTGAATCAAAATATATCATTTATTAAGAAACCATTCAAATGAATTAACAGTCTAAAATTATTACGAACACACTATAAAAGAACAGTGGCATCATATTTTCTGTAACTTAATTTCCATGAAGATTATAACCACAAAATTTTTAGACTGCAAGTCATAATAAATACAAAGAATACCGTGAATTTGAAAAAGGTGAACTTTAGCTGACCCAGTTTCTAATAAGAAAGAACAGTGATGCCTCATCAGCATGACCATAACTTACCCAATTTGTCTGAGGTTAAGAGACTAAATGAGATCATCCTACTTCTCTTTCATATTTTAAACTACTCACCATTTTCTTTATTTTGGCTAGATGAAAATGCTATACACAGATGACCGAGAAAATTTGATAATGATATTAAATGTGATTTATGATATCAAAATGTTACTAGACTCATATTGATGTGTAAGTCACATTTATAGTTACAAATCAGCACCTGCTCTCAAGTGTGGTCAAGAACCATTCTCACTAACAATGGGAAAGCGAATGCCTGAAGAAGCACGGACGGGAAAGCTGAACAAATTTCAGTGAACAAGGATAGGACCTCACCCTTTGTTTTCTTGCATGATTTCTTCTTTTAAAAAATAAAATGAGTTTTTTCCTCATCACCTGGTTTCTAGAAGAGAAAAATACGGTTGTATGACATTAAGAAAAAGTACAGTTTAATAGTGCATTCACTTTGTTTTCAGAGACACTGAAAAACAAGCAAAGATCACTTAAGAATATACAATATAATCCAAGTTAATCCTAATTTTTTCACCCTGCAAAACAAGACTCCTCCAATAATTAGGACTAAATTTCCTTCCATTCTATAGAAAGGCTTTAACACAAACAGTTCATTTTCAACTATAACATTCATAAGGCAAATATTATTTTCAAGTTATAACAGTTACTGATTCTTCTTAAGAATCCTAGTGAGGTTAAGCACCCTGGTTCACTCTTGGGAGGAGGGAGGTGGAGAGGAGGCCAAGCTTTCGCAGTTACCTCCTAACACAGGTCCACGCTGCCCTGCCTCCTCAGAGTGTACCAACACAGAGAGCTGACTCTGCCTTAAACAGAGGCTTTCTTCAGGCACAGAAACAACACAGTCCACTCTAAGAAGTCATGGGGGCAACGTGACAGGACAGCAATCCCTCCCTTATAACTTAACAGTTTCACTTTTCAAATATGAAGTACTGTAACCTTCAAAAACAATGGCATGCAGGTTCAAATATAAATATTTATACCCCACCTACTTCCAGAAAGGATTTCAAGCTGATTATTCAAATATAAATACAAAGCCAAGGCAAGTAGAAGTAATTTTTTTGGTTATCTGCCACTCTGGACTAACACTGACACTGGCTCCACTTAAATAAGCATGAACAGTCAGGAGCTGGCTATATGGAAAAGGAGCCAACAGATTAAAGAGAATTACTGAAAGAACATTTGCTATTTCATACAAAGCAAATGATGATGATGACAGAACAGCTACTGAACGATCCATACGGACACACGTAGCTGAGTAGACGGTACTTCACAAGATGGTGTGCAGTGAAAGCACTGCCATGTACGCAGTTTGCTCTCGATGTAATTATGTGCTACTCAACAGCAAAGGACAATCAATAAATATAATTTACAATTGTTCCTAAGAATTTACATGAAGAACTCCTTCTCAGGACAGTGTGCTAAGCACTATAGCAGGAAGATAGCTAATATGAAATAAATCAGACAAGGCTGCTCTGCAGCGACTATCAGGGAAAAGACAGAACACAAACATAATGGAAGCTTTGTGGAAAAAAAAATTATTAAAAGTAGCCAACTAGATTTTTATCTGCTATTTGCCTTTTTAAAAATGTTAGAACAGCTAAACAGTTCCAAAACAAGGTATATTTTATATGTTTTGCCTAACCTAGCTCTAAGGGTTGTCAAGACCATAGCAGCATCTCACAGAAAAATTCTAGGTATATGACTTTTATTATAAACCACTTAGTTAACAAAAGTTAAAATCATTCAAATTTCAGTTTCTGTCATGCATACTACCATGCAAATTATATTTGCCACCAGTTCTGCAAAAGTAGCCAACTATTGCATATACTCTCAGTAAGAAAAAAATTTTTTAATTATATATATATATATAAATATAAATGTGCTCATTAGTAATGTACTAGTAAATAAGTATAATGTTCTGGTTATAGTTAATAAAACATAATAAGAAATATCACATTTTTGTTACAAACTAAGAATAATTCATCTAAAATTCTCTTAAAATATGATAATTAAAAAAAAAAAAGATACCTATCTAGCTTCCTCTCTTACTTCAATCAGATCAAGAAATTAGGTTTTCTTTTCACTTATTTTCTTATTCCAAAATGTGCATCCAGAAAGGCCTGGTGTCTGGGAGGAGCAAGGCTAAGCCAGCTACATTGTGGAGCAGTCTCCGCACCCACGTGAGGGCTGAGCGCTTCCGAGGCACCAGGGCATGAAACGGCAGAAGGGTCTACAAATACCGTCATTAGCAAGAGTCATGGAAGGGATTTCCCTAGAATAGGATTTGAATAATGATAAAATGATCCGTGGCACTTCTACTTTGCAATGGCAGATGTGGCTTGGTGGGGGACGGTGTCATCACTAGTCTTAAATGAAAAAGCTTCATTATCTTACTTCATCATGCGCCTTGCAGGTACTCCACTGAAAAAAAGACAAAACAGGAGGCAAAAAATTCAAGCCTCAAGGTAAGCCATTTCAATGTTAAGTATCCACCTTTTTTACTAGCAGATCATAAAACCAGCTAGTTTTATGCAATCATTTATTTTATTTTTTGGCCTCGGAAACTCAAAGCTGTTACCCCAACCCCCAAAAAGCCAGAGGAAGATAACATATAGTAAAACGACAGCAAATTACACAAATCTAAAACACACCTACACTACGTTATAGTACTATGTCAGCAGATAACGTAAAAATGGTCTCTTTATAGAATATACGGTCTTTAACTGAAGAATTCCAAAGATGATAAATACTTACGTCTTGATGTTCTCATGGTACACCTTGGTGTCTGACGGCTGGTTATAGAGTGGCTATAAAATAAACCAAACACTTATAAACAAAATGTTGTACACTTGCCTACTAAGAGACAAAGACACACTCCCTACACATCAATGGAAGCTCAGGTAAAGTACTGCTAATGGGTCTACACACAAACACTCAGCCACAACCTCCAGACTTAGCTGGCCTCTGTGACCCCATCTGCTAACAATGAAATCCACTGTACCCCATAGTCACTTCACTCATAGATTTTTTTTTTTTAACTCTGAAAGACAAAGGAGGATTAAATGCCATTATTACCCTAACAAGATGATTCAAAGAGGTTTCCATTTCTGTTATTACTTCTTCCTCCTTCTACCTCAGTGATTTAACAGCTGCTCGGGCAAAAACATGATCAGGAAAATGCCTCTGCAAAGGTCCCAAGTTTGTGTACGTTATTTTAAGCTTATCACCCTTACTGCCCAGCCACATTACTTTCATCCTGAACAAGCGACCATACTCCACCTTATCCCAAGAAAAACTGCTTCAGAAAGAGCACTAGACACGAAAAAAATTTTTTACTCACCAGTTCAACTTTTGGACCAAGACCTTCAAATATTTTATGAGCTTCTTCTGCTTTTTTCTACAGATAAAAATATTATTATATAAGTAAGAATTACTTTACCTAAATGCAAAATTACTTCTAATTCAATAATATTTACCTAAAGACCAATCTATAGTCAAACTTATCCTTACTTCCAAATATTCTTTCATATGACAGGCTAAAATACTAATTTTGTTTTTATAACTCCTTCACCAAATCAGTCAAATCTGAACATGTGTTTTGAAAGCAAAATCCAAAGAACTGCTAAGTTCTTAAAAGCAAACAGATATTACTAATAAGATTCCAAGGAGAGGAAGCAGAGATTCACTATTAGAAATGAATCCCTCAAACATGTTTAAAACTTCAACTCTTAACATCTTTAAAGATGATTTAAAAACACAAAATACCATAAAGTTGGCAATCTTTACCATGGTAGAACAAACTTATCTTTACCATGGTAGAACAAACTGATCTCTTTAAAGAAAAGCTTATAATGAGTATATTCTCTAGTTTTAAGAAAATCTTGGTAATAACAGAGAAAACAACTAGTTTGAATTACTCAAAGTATTCATTAGCAAATAAATGTTGAATTATATACTTTTACATGCCTTTTTGGGCTTCCCTCATAGCTCAGTTGGTAAAGAATCTCCCTGTCTTGCAGGAGACCCCCAGTTAGATTCCCGGGTCAGGAAGATCCCCTGGAGAAGGAAATGGCAACCCATTCCAGTGTTCTTACCTGGAGAATCCCATGGACAGAGGAGCTTTGCAGGCTACAGTCCATGAGGTCTCAAGAGTCAGACACAACTTCGTGACTAAACCACCACCAGCACATGTCTTTTTCAAAAGTTAAATCATCTAGACCAAAGTGCTATCTAACAGAAATCTACCTTTAATAGGCAAATGAAATACAACAAAATTCGACACTCAAGCTGTTTAAGCTGGAACCCTACATCCGGTAACAGTGTCAAGGTTCTCAGCTCTCTCTGCCTAGCACATGCTCACTGGTCACGAGGGTTCCCTGTCCACTAGACTCCCACTTTCCACACACTGAGACTGGGAATTCTCCAGGACTTCTGATGTGAGACGTCGTGGGAATGAAATCAAGCAGGCTCCCCAAGTGTAAAGAAAGATGTTCCCTTAAAATAAACATTCTCCTTTTCATTTATCAGTCAGTCGGTCAAAGATTTACTTAGCATATATTATGTGAAAAGAAGTATGTTTAACCAGTGTAGAAAGCTCAAACTAGTGTAATGAACTTTCTGAACTCCAAGAAACTCAAAATGTTATTGAGATGAGAAATAAACCTATCAAAAATGTCAAATGCAAAACTGTAACAACCCATACAATGTGCAGCGTGAACTCTATTTCTATTGACAGTTTTAAGGCAGACTTGTGCCCTTGGTACCATTAACATTTTGGGCCAGATGTCTCTTTCTTATGGGGACTGCCCAGTGCATTACAGGCTACTCAGCAGTACCCCAGCCTCAATCCATTAGATACCACCAGCACTCTACCCCCCTACAAGTTATAACAATCAAAAAAGCCTGCAGTTGAGAACAACTGTTCTCAAAAAGCCAAATGTACATACCAGAAAATTCAAATTTACTAACTATAAGGCGTGTATTAAATAACACACAAATAACATAATCACAGGTCATAAATTTGGAAATATCTAGCACCTTCAATGATAATCTCTCTAGATAATCTAGATAATCTGCACTTGCCAGTTTTTCAATTTGCCTTCTCGAGGCACTCTACCACTATACAGTCTACAGCCTGTTCTTCAACCAAGAACAAGCTGGCCAAGTGGAACTGTAAACAAGTAATACTGGTAGACAAGGAGGAAATTATGTTATGGCAAATATATACTAGTATCCACTTACCTCTTCAGGACTAATTTTAGAGCTGATATTTAGAAAGTGTTTGCATATTCCAAGATTTAAGTTTTGCAAAATTTTATTAAATATTTGACTTAATGTTGGTTTAACTGTTAAGAACAGATTAACTTGTCAATTGTTTGGCAGAAATATTTTAATTTAAAACCTTCACATTTATATAACTTTGTTCTAAATCTGCAGATAGAAGTAATTAATGCCTCAAACATACACTGAATATGTTCCATGTGCCAAGCACCTGCTAGACCCTAAGGAAACAATGAATAAGACCGACCTTCTGGTGTGGAGGATAAGGAGTCTTGGAAGGCTGACAGAGAAAATGATCCTTGCTTTGGGTCCTGAAGTGATTGCACTAGACAGACAAGACAAGCAAGACACAGCGACGCCTGGCACTGGGGCAACATCACAGGGTAAAAAGCACTGTCATCAAGGGGACACTCATACCTGTTCTGGTAGTGCTAAGAAAGGAGTCCAGGCCCGCAGCCTGGCCAGGCAGGCATGTGAGCCCTGATGAAAAGGCTGGGCTACTTGGGAGAAAGGGGGGAATCAGCAAAAAGTTCTATTTGGAAATCACACTGGGGATCTCAAATATGAAGGATGGATTAGAAAGTAAAGAATGAAGCAAGGAAACTCAGCACCTATGCGAGGTGATGGGTTAAAATAAGCTAGTGCCAAAGGAGGAAGAGAGAAGCAACTGACCAGACCAACACTCAGGAGGCAGGACTGAGGCTCCTCATTGATTAACCAAATTTGCAAAGTAGCAAAAAGAGAGAAATAGACAGTTTCCAAGACAATGGCCTCGGTGACCAGGGGTTATTGGCACTGAGTACGTTCTCTATTGTCAATCTCTCTTTCTTCTAGTGAAACTAGTGCTACAGTAACTTGCAAATCATTCAACCAAAGCATAAATGGTTTTGAAAACTACACTCCACACCCCTCTTTCAATATATATTATAACACTGAAATTAGAGCACTGACAAATATTTTTGGGATCTACAACTGGGAAGGGTGACAGCCAATTAAACTATTAAAAATAGTTGAGAAGAGTCTGTTTAGAGACTAAATGAATCTTGGCCTCAAGTTTAACTATGATGCAGAGCACTTTTTCTCTCAGTAAGACAGTTTTAAAGCTAACCATCAGCGTGAGCAGTTTTCTGCTTCCCACTAACGTCCTAAATAAATGAAAGAAGTCACCTCTCAGATCATGGCCCCAGTCTCTCAAGACATGTTAGGCTTAACTGCAACCAGCATGTGTTGCTGACAAACAAGAAGGGGATGACCCTTGTCACCAACCACTGCTCTCTGCCTTCTGTGTCAAAATGAGTAAGGTCATTCATGAAAAAAAGCACAGATGGGGCGAAGGTCCGACAAAAGGCAGCTGGTGAGGAGAAAAGGTTCGGGTAAGGGTCAGGAGAGAGGAAGGCTGCATGCTCCACTTCCGCCCCTGAGGACCTCCACCCTGCCCCCTGGAGACCCCTGCTACCATCTAGGACCTACTGCACAAGCACTACCACAGCAGACAACTAGCAACAGTGGATACAAAAAGAATTTGTTTTAAAGATGATTTCTATGGTTACTGAGTTAAAAACAATCTTCACCGTAAGTCTAATATTAACACAGATTTCAAGCTAGGTTCTTCTCTTTTACACAGAATGTGTAACAAGCTGAGTGTATAAATGCTGAAGTGGCAAGAAAAGGTCCAAAAGGAACTATCGGCTCTGCTGATGGGCATCGAGGAACACGTACCACACTAACTAACAAGAAAGAGCACACATATATAAATTAAACACAAACCGAATTCTCTGTCACATCCTAGTCAGGCAACCGCAGAACCCACTAACACTGGAACTGTTTATTAAGCCTGTAAGAGAAGGCTAAATAAGCAATTCAATCAATTAATAAATAGCACTGGATTCAACATACTTGAAAAGTAACTCATACTAAGAATTCAGTGTTTTATAAAAACCCTTTCCATCATCACCAGCTCTGATCCTTATTTACTTTACCCTTGAGTCACAAACTGACCTGCAGCCAATCAGCCCACAGAAGTGCTTTATTGTTCTACTGTGTTTTATAAAAGCAGGAGACTTTCTATAAAATCCATTTTGGGGCACATCCCTACCCTCCAGGCATGCCCTGAGGGATCCTCATCACTTACTCCACCCACTGCCTTTCACCCTCACGGAGGCTGGTCTGTCCAATAAATTGGACTGATTTTGAACCCAGTCAAGAAACTGGTGATTAACCCGTATTTCTGCCTCCTGGTGACAATTACCATCATCTTAAGTATTGGGTGTCTGACGACTCAGTTATCCATCTATACATACACATCCACGCACACCTGACTCCAAGATCACTCGTGTGAACGCTTACTTAATGATTAGCTCACAGCTGCTTTTCTCAAAGCCATTTCCTTTAGGATCTGGGATAATATAGCTGTAGACTGCCTGTATAAGATGCACTGATTCTGGTGACTCCACTCACAACAGGGCAAACAACTGAAACAACAATCCCCAACTTCTGCTGATGGTTGCCTATAGCTGACAAACCAGTTCTCTAGCACGGTACATAAAGCATGGAATTCTTCCTTCAACAGGGGCTTCTAGAAGACCCATGATAAGCAGCTCTGTCACAAGGTTCTCTTCACATTAGGGGGAAGTTGGTTTCCCTTTAGCTGCTAGTTCCTGGGCTGGATTCTGGTCAAAAACCAACTTCAACATCACAAAACTATTCATAGAATTGAGACTCAGCTTTCCTAAATTCATGGACACTTTTTAATTATAAGCATAAAAGAAGAAATTGTTTTAACAGACCTAAAAAGGCAAAGTCTACCTAAAGGTCAGTGGCCTCACACTTCTACACCCCAACTGTCAGTTCTGAAGCAGATAATGCAAGTCATTCCCACATCCAACAACACATTCTCTACTACAACAGGGTACCTGGCATCAAATGTCCCTTATAAAGTGAAAAACCACGGAACGGCTGCATTGTGTGCTACACACTTAACACTATGCAACAGGAGATTTGGCTGATAAAATTATACTGTCAAAAACAAGTATTTATACCATATAACATGAATATGAAATATTAAATAATTTAAGACACAACTATCAACTTCTCTTCAGTATGTAAAGAAAAGCACCAAGCTTCAAAATTTAAGAACATTAAAAATTATAGCAGAAAGCAGGCTTTAATACAGTTAACATTACCACAGAACAGAGACAACTGGAGAAGGTACAGCCCAGTGGTCTTCAAGCCCTGAGCTGCCACGGAATGGCATGAACTTACCCGGTTTTCATCATAAATAATTTGAACAACACTGCGGTGCTTCTGCTCCACAGGAGGCGGGGACACAGGCTTCTCGGGCTCTGGAGGCTTCGCGGCCTCCTCTTCAAGCTGTTGCTAAGAGACCCAGAAAGGGAGAGTCAGGCATCTGCTGCACGTCAGCCCCACCAATAATTATTCACCAGAGACAACACATGCTTCTGAGCAACGCTTCGCTGATTCTACAGGGTAATCACTTAACCGACAAGGGTCTAAGGACCCAAAGACCCTAATGAACCCAACCAGATTTATTTTGAGTAATAACTAAACAGCATAAGTCATCTTTTGATAGATAAACCCTTTTGTATTCTAATTCTGATAAATTTAAAGCAAAATAATAAGGGAATCTAATAGCAAAGAGAGATAAGGCCTTCTTCAATGAACAGTGCAAAGAAAGAGAGAGCAATAGAATGGGAAAGACTAGAGATCTCTTCAAGAAAATTGGAAATATCAAGGGAACATTTCATGCCAGTATGGGCATGATAAAGGACAGAAACAGTAAGGACTAACAGGCAGACGAGATTAAAAAGAAGCAGGAAGAGTATACAGAACTACGCAAAAAAGGTCTTAATGACCAGGATAACCATGACGGTGTGGTTACTCACCTAGAGCCAGACAACCTGGAGAGTGAAGTCAAGTGAGCCTTAGGAAGCACTACAACAAACAAAGCTAGTGGAGGTGATGGAATTCCAGCTGAGCTATTTAAATCCTGAAGCATGATGCTGTTAAAGTGCTGCATTCAATATCCCAGCAAATTTGGAAAACTCAGCCGTGGCCACAGGACTGGAAAAGGTCAGTTTTCATTTCAATCCCAAAGAAGCACAATGCCAAAGAATGTTCAAACTACTGGACAACTGTGCTCATTTCACATGCTAGTAAGGTTATGCTCAAAATCCTTCAAGCTAGGCTTCAGCAGGATATGGAATGAGAACTTCCAGATGTACAAGCTTGGTTTAGAAAACACAGAGAAACCAGAGATCAAACTGCCAACATTCCCTGCATCACAGAGAAAGCTAAGGAATTGCAGAAAAACATCTACTTTTGTTTCATTCACTAAGCTAAAGCCTTTGACTGTGTGGATCACAACAAACTGGTAAATTCTTTAAGAGATGGGAATACCAGACCACCTTACCTACCTCCTGAGAAACCTATATGTGGGTCAAGAAGCAACAGTTAGAACCTTACATGGAACAAGTGACTGATTCAATATTAGGAAATGAGTATGACAAGGTTATATACTGTCACCTTGTTTATTTAGCTTATATACAAAGTATATCATGTGAAATGTTGGGCTGGATGACTCACAAGCTGGAATCAAGAATGTTGGAAGAAATATCAATAACCTCACATATGCAGATAATATGATTCTAAAGGCAGAAAGTGAAGAGGAACTAAAGAGCCTCTTGATGAAAGTAAAAGAGGAGAGTGAAAAAGTTGGCTTAAAACTCAACATTCAAAAAACTAAGATCATGGCATCTGGTCCCATCACTTCTTGGCAAATAGATGGGGAAACAGTAGAAGCAGTGACAGATTTTGTTTTCCTGGGCTCCAAAATTACTGTGGACAGTGACTGCTACCATGAAATTAAAAGACACTTGCTCCCTGGAAGGAGAGCTATGACAGAACCTAGACAGCATATTTAAAAAGCAGAGACATCACTTTGCTGACAAAGGTCTGTATAGTCAAAGCTATGGTTTTTCCAGTAGTCATTACAGATGTGTGAGCTGGACCATAAAGAAGTCTGAGTGTCGAACTGATGCTTTTGAACTGTGATGCTGGAGAAGACTCCTAAGTTCCTTGGACAGCAAGGAGATCAAACCAGTCAAATCCAAAGGAAATCAACCCTGAATATTCATTGGAAGACCTGTTGCTGAAGGTGAAGCTCCAATACTTTGGCCACCTGATGCAAAAAGCAGACTCACTGGAAAAGACTTTATGCTGGAAAAAAGAAGGCAGGAGGAGAAGGGAGCGGGCAGAGGATGAGAGGGTTAGATAGCATCACTGACTCAATGGACATGAATTTAGGCAAACTCCTGGAGATAGTGAAGGACAAGGAAGCCTGGTGTGCTGCAGTCCATGGAGTTGCAAAGAGTCAGACAAAACTTGGCACCTGAACCACAACTTAAGTATGAGAATCTAAATGTATGAAGGTACTGCATCTGCCTCTATCACAAGGACCCTCTGTGTCCCTGGAATAATGCTGTTCTGCTTTACAGACACACAATTCCTGCTAATGTCTGGCAGAGACAGCATGGTAGAATACTGAAGGGTTAACCCTTAACTCAGCACAGCACCACCCTCTACCCCACTCCCCCATGAGACTTTATATTCTACAGTGAGGAGGTGGCAAAGTCGAAAGCACATGAACTGCTAGTATGTGCAGCCACAACGCAGGAGGCTATCTGAACTACTCTGCCCAGGTTCAGCCCTAGGGTCACCCTTTACAAGTGGTTTGATCCAAAGACCCTTTCTGGTTCTTACCTCAATCTGGAGCAAGTGTACAAACCCCTCATACGTGAAGTGGGGATATTCATCCTACCTACCACACAGCTTTCTGAGAGGATTAAAGGACTCAGTATATGTCAAGCAGAACTATAAATGGTCAGTGAGTATCACCTACTGAAGTAAGTAGAGACTGAACTTGGTTCACTGCTTTTTGTCTTCCATCACCCCAACTGATACCTAGTAAATGCTCAACAAACAGCTACATGGATATAATATAAAAGGCATTAAGGTAAAAGGTGGTAAGTCTACTAAAGGCCCAGCGGAAAAAGATTACCTACATTTCCAAGTAAGACTGAGAGTCAGGTTCCTCATCATGTAAGTCAGACCACAACCAATGAAAGGATAAAAATCCTTCAAGAGGGAAGCTTTGAGGTCTACTTCCACTTTGGAACAGAAAGGACTCACGCAACCTCAAACGATAGTATTCGGGGTTCTGAGATCATTCTCATGTTAATGAGGTCTCCAACCCTGCCCTTTTATTCCTTTGCTCAGAAGGCCTTCTTTCAGAATGTCCATTAAGTAGGTATAGAGAAAGAAAGAAACAGGTTTCAGGAAATCACATTTTGTTCTTCACAGTTAAGTAGCCCTGGGACAAAACCACAGACAGACACCAGACAAGCTCATAGATTCAAACAGACTGGTGGTTGCAGGGGCAGGCAGAGATGGACCAAATGGGTGAAAGGAGTCAAAAAGTATAAACTTCCAATTATAAAATAAATAAGGGATGCAGATATAAACTATAGTTGACCATAGTTTGGTGACTATACTTAACAACAGTTTATTGTATAGTTGAAAGTTGCTGAGAGAGTAGATGTTAAAAACTCTCATCAAAACAAAAAAAAAAATCTGTAACCATATGTAGTGAGAGATGGTTAACTAGCTTTACTGTGGAGATCATTTTGCAATATATATAAAATCAAGATGCTATATAATGTTGCGTGCTATATAATTTTACCCCAATCTTCTTTTAAACTGAGAACTACTAGGAAAAAGAGATAAATCAAAAATCCAGATATCTACTACATTTCTACATCAATACCACAAAGAACACAAAGCCCAGAAATCAGTCCAAACCTGATTTATAATAGAGCTAAAAATGCAGCTGGAAAAGGATGAACTTTTTAATAAATTATTAATATGGGGGAAAAAATATTGACTTTTATCTTGAGGCAGACACAAAAACTCAACTTCTGGTGGATTAAGAATAATGTGATAAGAAACTATAAAATTTCTTAAAAGATGATAAACTCTTTTAATGATCCCAGGGTAGTCACATACAAAAACTACAGAAATTCTTTTCACCAAAAATGCTGACCTAAATGTAAGAGCTAAAACTACAAAACCCAGAGAAGAAAACATAGGTATAAATCCTTGTTTGGATTAGGCAACAAGGATTATGGTTCTTAGATATGACACCAAAAGCACAAGTGATGAAAGAAAAAATAAACTGGACTTCATCACAGTTAAAACTGAAAGCTTTCTGCCCTGGTGTGACTCCATCCTGCTTACTGCCCTCTGCAAGTACAGTCACTCACCTCTGCCCACTGTCTCTCCCACCTACAGGTGTGCCCCTGGGGCCCTGGAACCACCTTTCAGTTGTCAACTAAAGACCAATAAAGATGACTTTAAAGTGGATTATGATGAAGATGAGCAGTTATCTTGAGATAGGTCAGTTATACTCAGCTTGGACTCTGTCTCCTTTTCCTCTCTCCAGAGAGGTCAGTTCCAAGGCTGGTGCAAAGGATGAAGTGCACACTGCTAGAGCAGAGGTGGTCCCAACGAAGCAGCCCTGGCCATGCTAATTTGTCCCTGGGGGGCTGAATGCCAACTCTGGTCCAAAAGTGGTTCAGGGCTTGTAGTTATTAGTGGACAGCTCTTAGAAGATGCAGAATAAGAAGACAAAGAGGAGGACGTGAAACTCTGGAATACATCTGCAAGTGGTAGCAAGGTTCCACAGAAAACAAGCAAAACTTGCTAATGAAAAGGAAGCTGAAGAAAAAGCTCCAGGAAAGAAATCTATACAAGACACTCCAGCCAAAAAGGCGCCAGATCAAACCAGAATGGAACAGATTCAAAACCATCAAACATCAGGAACAAAAGTCAAGAATCCTTCAAAACATACAGTAGCCTGCCAGACTCCTCTGTCCATGGGATTTTCCAGGCAACAATACTGGAATAGGTTGCCATTTCCCTGTCCACGGGACCTTCCTGACCCAGGGATCAAACCCCTATCTCCTGCATTGCAGGTGGATTCTTTACCGCTTGAGCCACCTGGGAAGCCCTCAAAACACACTCACTTGCTCACAAACCTCCTAAAACAACAAAAGGACCTAGTTCTGGAGAAGATGTTAAAGTAAAACTGCAGGCAAGTCTAGGAAAAAGCACGATGAACAGTCCTCATAAATTAAGACAGGGAGAGAGGAAAAGGAGACAGAGTCCAAGCTGAGTATCACTAGCAATTCAGACCAAGTTTTCTACTTTAACCTCAACTCCCTCTCCTGATTTACCCCACCACAACCCACCAGGCTGGAAGCAATCTCACTCCGGCTTCATAAAGCACTTGTGTTTGATGGCTATGAGTCAGCGAATCTTATACTTTGCTTTCTATTACTTATTCATTTGATTTACCTCTTTTACCATGTTTTAATCACTTTTATATCTCCTTAGATGCTCAATAAGAATTTTAACGAATCAGAAGAAAAAAGAGTTTCTTACATCAACAAACACTATCAGGATAGTGAAAAGACAACCCACAGAATGAGAGAAAATATTTGCACATCATATATATGGATATTCAGAATATATAAAGAACTCTTAACAATAAAAAGACAACGCAGCTTAAAAAAAAAAATGGGCAAAGGATCTGAATAAACAGTTCTCTAAAGAAAATATACAAATGACCAACACGCACACAAAGAGATGTTCATCGCTGGTCACTAAGGAAATTAAAATTAAAACCACAATGAGAGACTACTTCACATGCACTAGGATAGCTATTTAAAACAGTGAAGAAGAGAGAGGGAAACCCTCCCTCAGACACTGCTAGTGGAATTTAAAATGGCACATCAACTAAAGTTAAAAATATGGAAAGTTCAACACTCTTCTTTAAGGAGACAAACATTCCAAGAATGTACTAAGCAGTAAAATCAGACACTTACTTGTTTTTTTTTCAGTTTAAGGATCTGCTGCTCTACTTTCGCAATTTCTCGATCTACACGATCCATACTCTGTATTAACTCTTCCTTTGAAAGTTTTGAAGGTGAAGCATTTTGATCATCCCCACACGGTTGCCCAGAGATTGGAGAGGAAGGAGCTTCATGTTTGACTCCAAATGCCGGGTCCTTTAAAGAAGAAAATCAAGAACAAATGGTTTCTCACTAAAGATCAATGTCAGCATCAAGAGTCTCTTAACCGGGACTTCCCTGGTGGTCCAGTGGCTACAACTCTGGTTCTCAATGCAGGGGGCCCGGGTTCAGTCTCTGGTTGGGAAACTAGATCCCACATGCCACAACTAAAAGATCTCACGTGCTGCAACTAAGACCCAGTGCAGGCAAACAAATAAAAATATTTTTTAAAAAGCATGATGGGTTCATTTTTCTCTTAACTGAAAAAAAGTGCGTTTTAAAACTTAGCAAAGCCATGTGTGCTCCCTTTCTACACAGCAGCCTATAGTAGCAATTTTCTCCCTTCTTCCCGCCCACCCTCCCTCTCTCTCTCACACACACACACTCATACTCACATACACACACCACTGATGTTCACAATTCAGACATATCACTGAAGATCCCAAAAGCTATACAGGCTGAGGTGGTTAAGTGGCCAACCAGCCTTTACTACAATACTGAGACATACAGAGAATTTCTGCAAAAATAATGATGCAATCACAACAAAGGAAGATGCCAATTCCTCAGCCATTTTGTTGCAGTGCCACTCCAAAACATCTGAACACACGCACTATGTGTGTCCACCCAACTTAACAGCTACAAATGGCCATTCCTATCAAAAGTTTTCAGGCTTTCCAAGGGCTAATACTGATGTACATAAGTCTGGAGAATGACCTAGAACTTTTGATGCTTTGATCACCCTCAATAAGGAGCAACTAAGCCTGCCCGCCCCATAGCACATGTAACATCTCTCCAGCCAAATGTACCTCCTCACTTCAGCTCCATAATGAGCAAGGACTACAGTAGACTGAAGGCCTCCACCCAAAACCTACCACCCTACCAATACAAGCACGCACACTCGCACAGCCTACTCATCTCCAGTACAAGGTGAAGATGTGAGCAATACTGCAAAGTATATGAATTTCAGATTAAGACACTGGTTCTCTTTAGGTTGTAAGAAGTCTAGAATAAGCACAGTTCATAAGACCAGAGGGCCCTCAATGTATTAAACAATGACCAAGTAACTGAGAAATCAATAGTTCTAACCAAGAATGCACTCAAATATACCCAGATAGTTGTTCCAAAACACCATGGAACAGAGATTAACTAAAATTTAACATGTATATTCCTGAAAAATCTGATATTCTGTAACATAATATAGCTAAATTAAGGCTTCTGGGGGAAATGGGATTATAGTTATTACTTAAAACCTGTAAACTTTGCAAGCAGAGCATTAACAAAACAACAGCAACTCTAATAAAATAATACTGTCAAAGCTCCAATAACCATTTGCATTCAGACTACAGTCAATCCTTTGATAGCTGTAAACCCTGCAGTTTATGCTTCCTCTGTTAATCCTTTGGGTCATTTGCTTCCAGTTCAAAATAGCACACTTCATCATAATGTTAATAAAAATCAGATTTGTGGTATAAAGACTTTGCTGTTGTTTAGTCACTAAGTTGTATCTGACGTTTTGCAACCCCATGGACTGTGCCCACCAGGCTCCTCTGTCCATGGGATTCTCCAGGCAAGAATACTGGAGTAGGTTGCCATTTCCTTCTCCAGGAGATGTTCCTGACCCAGGGATCGAACTCATGTCTCCTGAATTGGCAGGCAGATTAACCTTTAAAAACATAAAAGGACAGGAAAAAAGGTCTCACAGTTTCTTTTCAACATTCCAATCTTCATTAGTTAGTTTAACATTGAAAAGCAGAGCAGTTCTTGAACTAAGCTAGCTACTACCTGCACTAAATGAAAACCACTGATAGATGCAGACTTTTCAAATCTTTTTAAGGTCTTCATCTATCTAGAAGGCTAATTCTTAATTATGAAAGCTTGATCTCTGAAACATTCACGTGCAACAATCATTCACCATGAATTTCCATGTTACATTAACATCATTCTCTTACATATGCATATGAGATCATTTGTGTTACAAACACATATAATACCAAAACAGATTACATTTCGACTCAGCAGATTTTGAAAATGCTTCTCAGGTGATCTGTCTGACCTGTGCCCTAAGAACTACTATTACAGATCAATATTTCCCACTGACTTCATCTCTAGTTACATATTTAACAAAAAAACAAATTCCTGTTTACAGTGCCTATCATCTGACAGGCACTAGGCAGAAAGGTAAACAAAACAGGCTTGCCATCAAGGAGTTTATAATTTTGTGCTGGGACATTCTGTTAGCTATTTGAGGGGCGGGAAGTTAAATTTCTATCCCACATATCACAACAAAAGCCAAATAATAATATTTATATGAGATTTATTAACAAATCACAAGTAGCCACAAACAAAAGGTATTCATATTATACTGAGTACAGGAAAGTCAACAGCAAAAGACATTAAAAAAACATCGATGAATCAAAATAAAGAACAATTTTCTCTTTATCAAAATAGGAATAAATTTACAAGGCAAATGGGAAAAATAATTTGCAAAACGTGAACTCTAACAACTCAACATAAACTAAAAAACACATCGACAGAAAACTAGGCAACAGATATGAAAAGCAATTCATAAAACAGGAAAAAAGGAAAAATAAATGAAAAAATGTTAAATTTTAATAACAAGCAAATAAATGCAAGTTAAAAATTTATCAAACTAACAATGATCTTTTTAAAGAATGTAAATATGTGATTTCAGTATGGACACACAGCTACCGGGCGCTCTTACATCATGCTGTCAGCAGTAAGAACTGGTTTTCCACCTTTTCAGGGGAAACTGGATACACCCGGGAAAACCTTGAAATACGCTAACAGGAATTTACCTTAAGGAAGTAAATAAGAATGTAAACCAAAAAAATGAACCTAGGGAATTCCCTGGTGGTCCAGTGGTAGGCCTCCACACTTTCTCTGCTGAGGGTACAGGTTTGATTTCCTGGTTGGGGAACTAAAATACCACAAGCCGCACACAAAAAAGAAATGAACAAACAAAAAAATCAAGCTAAGAAAAATATGTCATTATTCTAATGAATAAGCAGGTAACCTACATGTGTGACAAGTTATTTTATATCCATATATGGAATATGACTGAAAATACAACTGTAAACTTAATGACACAAAATGAACCTCAGAACCTATTTAAGCAAAAATAAAGTCATACACAATGCACAAAGTAAGCACAATAAAATATGCACAATTATTAATGACAAACTGGTGAGACAACTTTTTCCTTCAAGCTTATCCAATTTCATTCTTCTATAACTGAAGAAAAAAACTAACAAATGCTAACCCTTTCAAAATCCCAACTTCTAAAATAAAAGGAAAGTCATGACTTACAGCTTAGGCAGGAAAGAAACAAGACTAGGAATCAAAGGTCATGGGTTTTCATTTCAACTCAGGAAACATTACCTAGGTCACTTAGTTTTTCTTAACATCTGTCTTCTCTATTATAAAATGGAAATCAGCTGTACTCTCATCTAATATAAATGGATTAAGTTTTAAGCTCTCTCTCTGCCAAAAAAAATCTATAGCTATAAATTACATTTGTGTTCATTTATTCAGCCTTGCAAGAAAACCTTTACTCACTTCTTTTTTTCCTTCTTTTTTAAATGCTGCAAACATTCCTTATAAACCCACAGACTATAATACAGATATTTTACATGGTAAAGTGGGTCTCAATATTCCTAGGAGTTTAGTTCATTTCTAGCTCATCACAAAGAGCTTTACCCACCACCCAACTTTCTATTTTTAAAATTTCAAATTTACATAAGAGTTGAGAGACTAGTATAATGGATTCAATTACCCTTCATCTAGCTTCACTAATTGTAACATATTGCTATATTTGCTTTATCTCTCTGTATACATATACCTACCTTTTTTTTCCACTTGATCTATTTGAGAATAAAGTGCAAACATATTTATTGTCTTTTATTTAAATCACTGTTCACTCCATAAAAACTCAAAGAAAACGTGTAGGTATTCAGTTATCTGATATTACAGTGGAAAGGGCCACTAGCCCTAAAGGCAAACAAACTTTTTTGGAAAGAGATTTAAGAACGAAAAAGCAAAGATAAAGATATATTAATATTGATAGTAAAAGGGTTAATACTTTCTGTTAAAAAAGCATTTTAAAGAATTAGTTTATTCTTTCTAAAACAAATATTTATTCTGTACCTACTAAGTGCCAGGTAATTCCTGATCTGAAGATCTAATGACAAGCAAGATAGTTAAATACGATAAACTGAGGAACAAAATAAAAGTATAATACAGAAACATGCACATCACCAAAGAAAGGCAAGTAACAATAAACAAAAAAGGAAGAGAGATATGATCTTAATAGAACCTTCTCATAAACCCACAACACATAGTGTTTGAAATATCATGAGATCACTGGAAGGACTGATGTTGAAGCTGAAACTCTAATACTTTGGCCACCTGATGCGAAGAGCTGACTCACTGGAAAAGACCCTGATGCTGGGAAAGATTGAGGGCAGGAGGAGAAGGGGACGACAGAGGATAAGATGACTGGATGGCATCACCGACTCAACGGACATGGGTTTGGGTGGACTCCGGGAGTTGGTGATGGACAGGGAGGCCTGGCGTGCTGTGGTTCATGGGGTCACAAAGAGTCGGACACGACTGAGCAACTGAACTGAACTTATTGCTGTTGTTTAGCCACTCAGTCATGTCCACCTCTTTTGCAACCCCATGAACTATAGCCCACCAGGATCCTCTGCCCACAGCATTTCCTAGGCAAGAATCCTGGAGTGGGTTGCCATTTCCTTTTCCAGGGGATCTTTTCCCAACCCAGAGATTGAGCTGGCATCTCCTGAATTAGAAGGATTCTTTACCACTGAGCTACTGTTTGGAAGCCCGTCATGAGATTATAGCTCATATTAAAAGTAGTTATCACTAAGAGAATAAAAATTTTTCTTTACAAAAATTATAAGCATAGTTAAACCTCACCTAAAACATGTCTTCTCCCATGTAGTAAGTTAATAAACTGCAACTGAATTTAAGGGGATTATTTAAAATTCAATTTAATAAAACTGTGACAGTCTTGAGTAGCTCTGACTAAATTTTACAGCCCAGCAAGCTGGTACAAAATGCTTGAGAGTCATTCAATAGCAATTTTTCTTTACAGCAGTCCTCAGATTGTTTCTCATTTACCAAAAAGTCAAAAGTACTGACTTTAAAGTCTGGAGTATTAAGTCTGTGGCTTTCTAGTTTTGTTTAAACAAAATTTTTACTTTCCCACAGCACTAACCTTTGGTGAATGCAATAACTGGTCTTTCTTTTAGGCACTGTGCCTGAATATGGCTAAATACACATTTCAGACCGACAACTCCACAGGGTAAGAGAACAAATATTTACCTTCTTAGCATCTCCAGAAGATCTCAACCCTTCTGGCAAAGTGTGCACTAAAGGTAAGACCGCAGCGCTGACCCGCTGGAAATGGGAATCAGAAAGCTGCTCCAGACGCGGTCTCTTGGAGTCCAGTGAATCATGATCCCCTGGGGAAGGGCCTGGGTGAAACTGCTCATATCCAGTTCTCCTTTCTTGAGGCCTAACACACACAGAGAAAAGAATCACTCGAAAATGTTTAAGTAATGTACAACTTCCTGCTAATATCCCTGGTTGAACTTTGAAATGAATGAGCAGTTACACTTACTTTCAAAGTGAAACCACCCCCACCCCAGGAGAACACATACCTCACTATTTAGTCCTATTAAAGTTCTGATTCTAACAGAAAAGTTTCTTCTTTTCTACTAGAAAAGGGGAGGTAGGAGTAGAGGTGGTAAAGTAGTGAAAGATGCAATAGAAGATTCAATTTGCATAAAATTTAAAAGGTGCTAAAGAATATCCATAAAATAATTATTTTTAAACCCATGCCATAACAACTGAAGTAATATAATCTAGACTAGAAGAGCCACTCTTTTCAATCAATAAAAAAAGCAAGCAGGGAAAAAAAAATCCTTCAGCAACTGCCACATGTAAAACTAAATGCCTTGAGTTGTGAGGTATTATCAAGACTTAAAAACAAGTGTTTTGAGAGGGAATGCAATATTGCTTTGAACACATAATTATGACCCTCAAAACATGCTTTCTGTCTAATTTTCCCCAAGTACCTAAGTATCTTGAAGGTCAGGAATCTGGTTTCAATTTCTTTACATGATATACTGTCCAGAGTATTTACAAAGTATTTCCAGACGCGACATTTACTTGTGGCCAAGGTTTAAATGAACATCTCACAAAACAACTTTTCATTTTGAAGTTAATCATGGGGTTTTGTTTTTAGTATAGGTGATAAAACAAACCCTGAGGTTGATAATTTCATAATACTTCAAAAATCTGAAATCTTATTCAAGACATAAGATCCCACTGTCTCCTTAAAATTCACAATGATATCATAAAAAATACTGCAATAGAAAGTTTCAAGAATAAGACAAGGATGACAGTTTTAGCCACTTGTATTCAATATCGTACTGGGAGTTCTTATCAGAATATTAGGCCAGAAAAAGAAAGAAGCATCCAAACTGAAAAGGAAGAAGTAAAGTATTTCTATTCACAAATGATACGATCTCATGTGGAAAACTCTCAAGAAACCACAAAAAATGTTAGAGCTAATAAATGAGTAGGGCGAAATTATGAGATTTAGAAAAAAAAATCAACATGTTAAAATCAGCTGTATTTCTATACATTGACAATGAATAATCCGGAAATGAAATTAAGAAAACAATTCCCCCCCCCCAAAATTCCATTTATAATAGCATCCAAAAGAATAAAACAGGAATGAATTAGACCACGGAGGCCCAAGACTTACACACTGAAAAATCACAAAACATTGCTGAAAGAAATTAAGGAAAATTTAAATAGTAAGACATTCCATTTTCATGCACTGAAAGACAATATTGTTAAGATAACAATACTACACAAAGCTAAGTATACATTCAACATAATCTCCAGCAAAATCCCAACAGAGTTTTTTTGAGACATTAAAAAAAAAATCATAAAATTCATGGAGATGGGAATGTCCTAGTGGTCCAGTCGTTGACTCATTGTTTTCACTGTCATGGGCCTGGGTTGGATCCCTGGTCAGGGAACTAAGATCCCACAAGACAGGTGGCGCAGAAAAAAATAATTCATGTGGAGTCTCAAGGGATTGCAAACAGCCAAAATAACTGTAGAAAAAAATATATATAAAGTTGGAGAACTCACACTTTACAATTTCAAAACTCACTACAAATATAAAATAAGCAAGAGTATGGTACAGCCAGAAGGGCAGACCTACAGACCAACAGAATACAACTGCTGCTGCTGCTGCTAAGTCGCTTCAGTCGTGTCCGACTGTGTGACACCACAGATGGCAGCCCACCAGGCTCCCCCGTCCCTGGGAGTCTCCAGGAAAGAACACTGGAGGGGGTTGCCATTTCCTTCTCCAATAGAATACAACTAAGAGCCTAGAAATAAACTCTCACATCTCAGTCAGCCTCACCAAGGCTGTCGAGACCCTCCCACAGGCAAGGACAATCTCTGCAACAAACAGTGCTGGAGAACGGAATTTCCACACACACAACAATCAAGTTGCACTGATAATGGATTATAAATCCAAAACTTAAAAACTCCTAGAAACAAAATATAGGGAAAATCTCCTGACTTTGGACTTGGTAGTGAATTCCTGGATATCACACCAAAGGTAAGGCAACAAAAGAAAAATGTAGATGATTGGACTTCATCAAAATAAAAAATTTTTAGTACATCAAAGAACACTATCATGAGAATGAAAAGACAAACCACAGATGGGAGAAGATATTTGAAAATCATGCATTTGGTAAGGCTGCAGTATCCTGTCTGATGCCCACATTCCTTCTCCCCAGCTCTCTCTCTGACACATTCTCTCTGCTTCAATCTACCCACCTAAAATCCACCCTCCACAGAGCAGCCAGGGGCAATCAGATAAAGGCCATGCCCCTGGTTGCAGCACTGAGAACCAGGGCTACTGTTGGCCTGCTTGGAGATTTTGTGTGGAACTTCTATAAGTAAATGCAACCCTCTGGGGCCCCTAGCTGTGTCCCCCACAACTGGGCACCACTGTTCAGGACACAATCCACAAAAGCTAACTAACTTCCAAGGATCACATTTTACCTGCAGCCACTCTACCTGGGAGACTGACCAAAGCCAGAGGGTGAGGTGTACCCACAGCTGGAGGAGAACCCCAGGAAGCCAGGGCACAGGACAATAAGAAAAACAAAGTGTTGAAAGCTCTCACTCCATCAAGAAATCAAACTATTCCCCATTTCAGCTTGCCAATTCTTTTTACAACAAAACTACTCATGCATAAATAAATATATAATTTACCATTTAAAATTTCAGAAAAAATTTTAAATGAACTATGAAAATCTTGGTGAAAACAAATACAATTTTATATTGGGAGTTAAGCATGAAATGCGCATCTTTAACAAAGTATTTGCCTTCTAAAAACTAATACTGTATGATGGCGTGGCCACTTTGTACACAGTCTGGTAGTTTTCCAAATGGCAAACAAAAGGGGCCAGCACCTAATCCAGCAGTTCCACTCCTATTATGTGACCAAGAAAAGGGGCATATGGAACTTCCCAGGTGGCACTACTGGTAAAGAACCTGCCTGCCACCGCAGGAGATGACGGAGACAAGGGTTTGATCCCTGGGTGGGGAAAATCCCCTATCCACCCCAGGATTCTTGCCTGGAGAATCCCATGGACAGAGGAGGCTGGTGGGCTACAGTCCATGGGGCCACAAAGAGTCAGACACGACTGAAGCATGCACGTAGAGTATAAAGGGGTATATAGACAGCCAAAGAAAAATCTGCGATTGGATGTTCACAGTAATATTATTCACAACAGTCACAAAGTGCAAACAGCTCAAACAGCTATCAATTGATGAAGAGAAAGATAAAATGTAGTACTTCCAAACCAACCAAAAAAAAAAAAAAAAAACCCCCCACCAGATTTCACACTAAAATATCTCTGCAGACTCTTAAATTTAAAATTTCCTACATTTTACAGACTTTCATCATCTCATGAACGGAGGAGCCTGGTAGGCTGAAGTCCATGGGGTCGCTAAGAGTCGGACACAACTGAGTGACTTCACTTTCACGCATTGGAGAAGGAAATGGCAACCCACTCCAGTGTTCTTGCCTGGAGAATGCCAGGGACGGGGGAGCCTGGTGGGCTGCCATCTATGGGGTCGCGCAGAATCGGACACGACTGAAGCGACTTAGCAGCAGCAGCAGCATCTCTTAGTACCATCTTTAAATAGCTTTAAAGCAAATTTATCAAATGGATTTTTTATTGTAATAAACCTTCACTTAGGGGTAATATAAAGTTCATAGCTATTTAAAATACTGGCCCATGAAGATCAATCAGAATTATAATTTATTGTGTTTATTCCCAGCTGAGGGAGACTCTTGTCCAAAACAAAATTAATTTCACTTAAATTTTAATATGTATAAATATGAGTTGACCTCTCTGAATTTCTGATTCTCTGAATTTCAGAGAATCTTTTATAGTATCTGAAACTACCTCAGTTGTTCTGTACCTATTTAATTAAACATCCAAATACTCTAGGTGTTGTGTGTTAGTCGCTCAGTCACGTTTGACTCTTTGCAACCCCACAGACTGTAGCCTGCCAGGCTTCTCTGTCCATGGAATTCTCCAGGCAAGAATACTGGAGTGGACTGCCATTCCCTTCTGGGCTAATTTTTCCAATGAAATCTAGAAAACATGATAAATGATATTCACACAGAAATAACTCTTTTTGTGAGTGCTGTGTTTATAAAATAATAAACATTTGTTAACAAAAAAATTCCAGGAATATATTAACAGAGCTAAGTAGCAAATTACCCCAAATCCCACCACATAGCAATAGCTGTAATCAGGGGTGAGTTTCATTACCAGACATCACTTATTTCTACATACGGATGTACGGACATACAGGTAAAAATAAGACAGAAGAATCACATAGAGTATTTTTTAAATACAGAATATTTGGTTTATTTTATACAGATACATATATGAGAAAAAAATGAAATAAGGCTTAAAAATGGAAGGAATTACTACATTCCAGTTAAATATTCCTTTAATGCAAGAAATCAGTTCCTTAAAAATTCTTTCTAAAGGGTGAAAGTGAAAAGGGTAAGGAAAATAATTATGAAAAGCACTGAGAAGAGGAATTTTTTTTTAACCTGTTTTCCTTTTTTTCATCAAATCACTCCAGGCATACTTTTCAAATGCATATCTTTAAACATTCTCCCAATACTTATTGTATCTCTGATTTGGGGCACTTACATTATTTTACTTTGTCAAGATTTAGTACTAACATCCGCTAAGGAACCATGATTCCATGATTCCTGGAGATGTCTCATATGGACCCTCACTTGAATGGGTTTATGGCTACGGTAATCCTTTGACCATGGCTTCCACTCCTTATTCAGCTGGGTTCCATTTCTGAAAAATTCTTCAAGAAGCTTTAAATACTCAGTGTTTTCATGTCTAAAAATGTCTGCCTATTGCTTTTAAACATGTCTGATATAATATTTTCGGATCTCAATTTCTTCTCCTCAGAACTTTGTAGCTATTGCTCTGTCAGATTCTTTTCTCTTATTAAGGACTTGTTCTGCTTGCTAGATTCCTGATTCTTTTACTTATCCTTCAACTTTAATAATAATTCAACCAGGATCTGTCTCAGTATTGATCATCCTGTGCAAATTTTTCCTGGAGCAAGATATGTCCTATCAACCTACAGATTTCTTCCCTCACATTAAAGGGGAAAAAAGGTGGTTTTTGTTTTTTTTTAATTATGAGTATCATTTCCTTTCCCTTACTAGGTTCTCCATCTAGGAAACACATGTGCTTATGACATGTTGGATGATTTTAATTTGCCCTCCGTATTTATCCGCCTCTTTCTAACTGCTTTGATCTCTCTGTCCTTTTCTTCTGCCTTCACTCTGATCATCTCAAGACCTTTCTTCCAGAACAAAGGTCTGACTTTCAGCCACATCTATCTTATCCCTTGTTCCTTTTCACTTTATATACAGAATTTAAAATGTGGCCTTGGGGGTAAAGGAATGTCCAGTCTCGCTTTATCTGATACGGTTGGTCTTATTTTGTTTTTAAATACTTTATTATTAATTTATTCTTAAGTGCACAGCATTCATGGGGCATGTTCTTTGTTTTTCATCTTCTTTACACACAAGGGTTTTTGTTTTTGGAACAGTGCATTGCTTGAGTCTTCCTTTCCAGGAGAATGCTTTCCTGGTTCACAACATCCTTCACCCTCCTGCTCAGGCAGACTATGAGCAGCCTTACACAGACTTACTCTGTGGTAAAGAATGGGGTGGGGTGGGGGGGTGCGGTTTCCTTGCTCATCTCCACCTTGCCTGGTATGCGTTTATCTACAGATGGAGGACTGGATATGGCTTTCTATATAATTCTCTACAGCCAGAGGAAACAAGAGAAATGGGGCGAGTCAGGGGAAAACTCAGCTGGGGCTATGATCCTTAGCCTTGGCTCCACCAGTCACCCATGTAACCAGTTCTGAGGGCTCTGGCTCAGCACTTTGCAAAGTGGCACCTATAACTAACTATCCTTACCACAGGATGGCATAATGAGGATTCCTAAGTCAACCGATCACCACATCACCACCTCCACTTTCCTTTTCCCATATCAGGGGCAATCATGAGAAATCCTAGGAGTGTACTAACCTTTCTTTCTTCAACACTGCTTCTTTGACAGTAGAAGCAGGAATTAGGAGGCCAAGTTGTGCAAGATTCTTCTCATTCCTTCCTTGAATGCCACTCTTCCAAGTTGATGGCAGTGGCTGTATCCTTTCCTTCTTTATGTGCAGGGTGCATTTTTAGCCCTTTCTTAAAAAAAACTATCTTCGTATATTTGCTAGACAGCAGAGGAGAGTGATCTTATTTCTCTCCATAATCTTCGCCAAGAAATACATTTTACACTGATTTTAAACATGGCTGAATAATTTCAAACTTTTTATCATCTTAAAACCTAAACAATAAACATACTTTTTAAAATAGGAAATCAGGTTCTTTATAAAACTGCTAAAACAAGGATTCAAGAAAGGTGATTTACTAAAGGCAGTTATATTTCAAAATACTTTAGATTAAGAGTGAGAATGGGAAAAAAAACACGGGGCGGGGAAGCATGGAATTGAGTAAAGGACCACAGAGACAGTAAGGACACTGGAGAGAATGAGTATCTGACATGGATGAGACCAACATTAGCTGACAAAATACCCACTATCCTTTGCAGACAATGTCTTGTTATCCTCTTTTTTACAGGTAGAAATTTAAGGTCTGAGGCATCTAAATCACTGACTAGCAACCCTGGCTGTGAATAAGAAAGACCTGGGCCTAATCCCAGGGACTAATTTAATTATTCTGAGATAAGATTGGATATCAAGCTCTTAAATCTCCCCAGGTGCTCCTAATATGTAGGGTGAATTCAGAACACCAGCTTATACAGTGTGACCAAGGCCCCAAGAGCTGACCAGGATTCAAATCTAGGTCTGTCGGACTGCCCTCTGCACAGCATTAACTCTGAATTCTGGAGACAAGGTTTTAAGAGTTTATAAACTATTATTGACAACTACTCCAAAAGGTCAACAAATATAAAAGCACTCAAAATACAACTGTAAATGACCAATCACAGCTTGGATAATAAGACTATTAAGACTAAATATAACACTGAATTAAAAGTAATAAAATAAATGACACACGTGTGGAGTTTCCACACACTCCCCAAGTTCATTCCTGAGTGAAAACACGGAAGAGAACCTGTTACCTGTCAGAACCTGGGTGAAACTCTGAAAGTAGGGAAGGCCTCCTGCGAAGCTGCTGCTGCTGCTGCTGCTGCTGCAAGAGCTGTGACGCCTGACTGACTTCAAGATGAGAAGAACGGTAATCAGGGACCGCAAACTCCTGGTAGTAAAATAGTGACATATTAATTATTAACCAACAAGCAGAATGCATCATGCAACCAAAGCAAGGGCAAATGTACAAAGGCAGTTATGGTCCAATAAGCATGGGAAGAAGCAGCAATGGTGATTCCAGTGCTTCACTGACCTAATTCTCTTCCCATAACCTAAAACAATCAACATTAATTGTGTATCACTCAAAAGAATTCAAAATGAAATTTCGTGTTCAACCTGTGTTTTATTTATTCTTCTAATAACGAATCACAGTAACTCCTAATCTGTATTATTTACTTAATAGGATCTCAAACCCATGTGTGCAATATGAAATCCTATGAAGTATCCCTATCTTAAATTTAAAATGGATAAGCTGGAAGAGTCACAGAAGCCATCTAGTTAAATCCATGTATAGTCACAAGTGAAGAAACAGAGGCCCAGAGGATCAGCACGCTAGTTAAGAGTAACAGTTTCCCTCATTCTAGGTGGGTGTTTTTATGTTTATCTTCCTATTTTTTGAACAGACACACGTAAAGGGTAAATACAGGCAAAGATAGCACTGAGGAATTTTCTCAGAACACAGTAGAGCACAAAGATATAGGAATTACAGAAGGAACGTTAGAAACCTCAGCTACAGTAAAAGGCTCTAACATTCAATATCCATCCACAGGTGAGAGGCAATATTCTAAGAAATAAAAAAGCAGCATTTCTCAGAAGTTAGAAAGGACTCAGTCCTCTCCTCAGGTTTCAAAGGGCCTAAGAGAAAAGTTCAGCATACTTTAAACATTGAACCATACTGGACATATCAGAATTTTAGAAAACGAACAATAGAGAAAACCATCAGTCATAAGACAGAAAAACTTGGTTTCCTACAAAGTAAGAAGAATCGTAATAAAAAAAAGATTTCTCATCAGCAACACTGAATAGAATGAAACAGACAAATACATATTCAAATTCAGAGGAAAACAAATCTGGAACCAAATCACCAAGGGAGTTAGAGAATGATTTCCTGAAATATGAATTTGGGTTCCCTTAAGTGCTTGGCTGAATTCCAATCTGTAATGCATAAGGAGAGCACAGTCCTGTCTTTAAAAGGCTGGACCAAGAACAACTTCCGAAAAAAGAACTATTGGAATGATAAAACAAGCAATTCCCAGAGCTCCCATAGGGCCAGTGAAAGTGAAAGTCGCTCAGTCCTGTTCAACTCTTTGCAACCCCATGGACTGTAGCCTGCCAGGCTCCTCTGTCCGTGGAATTCTCCAGGCCAGAATACTGGAGTGGGTAGCCGTTCCCTTCTCTAGGGGTTCTTCCCAACCCAGGGATCGAACCAAGGTCTCCTACATTGCAGGTGGATTCTTTACCAACTGAGCCACCAGGGAAGCCCTACACATGGCCAGAGCTCATGTGAACTTCCTCCAGCCAGAGACAAGAAACCTCACTGAATACAGAAGACATTTAGTAGACACCCTAGAAGAGAAAAGTTCAGAAGTGGAGGATAGGGTTTCCCTGGTGGCTCAGTGGCAAGGAAACCACCTGCCAATATGTAGGAGACATGGGTTCGATCCCTGGTCTGGGAAGATCACACATGCCCCAGAGCAACTGAAGCCCATGTACCACAACTATTGAGCCTGTGCTCTAGAGTCTGGGAACCACAACTACTGAGACCTCGTGCCCTAGAGCCCATGCTCCACAACTAAAGAACCTACTGCAATGAAAAGCCTGTGCACCACCACTAGAAAGTAGCTTCCACCTGCCACAACTAGAGGAAAGCCCATGCAGCATCAAGGACCCAGCATAGACAAAAATAAACAGATAAAATTATTTTTAGTTTTTTTAAAAAAAGAAAATACAGGGGAAGGGAACATTTCCCAGGCTAACACTCCTAACAGGCTGAATGCTCTCCTCTTAAGACAGAAACCAGGCAAGAACGTCCACTCTCACCTTCTACTCAACTTGGAACAGGGGTGGTGGGGGGTGGGGGGGGGGGTGGGGCGGGCTTCTAGCCAGTGCAATAAGTAAGAAGGAGAACAGACACCTAGTGTGAAAACAGAAAAGCAAAGCTGTCTTTATTCTCAGGTTACAGTATCATCTACACAGTTAATCCTGGGGCATTCATAAAAGAGCAGGAAGTAACAAGTAATTTTGCAGGAGAGAAGATTAATATACATAGCAGCAGTGAACTTAAAAATGAAATTTAAAAAGCAGCACCAGTTACAACCCAACAAAAATACTAAATATTTAGGAATAAATGTGACAAAAGAGGTTCATGACCTGTACACTGAAAACTAAGTGACTGGATACATACACAAACTGTGGTATATCCATATCCAGCAATAAAAAGAAATTACCAAGATGTGCCAGAACACAGATATATTTCAAAAATATGAGACAGAAAAGAAGCCACTGACAAAAGCATTCATGTGAAATTCAAGACAAAGGGAATCTGTCGTGATGGGAAGCAGATGGGTATCCTGGGAGCTGAGATCTGTAGGAGGTGGGGGAGGGGGCCTGAGCTGGACAGGGAATAAGGGAACTTCCTGGGGTGGCAGAAATGCTCTCTCTCTTCATTTTGGTGGTAGTCTTATAGGTGTATGAAGCTGTTAAAATGTACACATACAATGAAACGTTATTATATATAAACTAAACCCAAAGTTAATTTAAAAACAGCAGCAGCAACAATACACTAGGAAATCAGTAATCAGATGAACAGCACTGAGGCAGTAAGGACACACAACCCAAAGCCAACACCTAACCACTGTTAAGAACCTCAGCAAAGAGTAGAGAGTGACTTCTTCAACCAAAAAGGGCATCTGCAAAAAACATGAAACTAATGACCATTTCATCTCTTCCCATCTCTTTTTTTCAAAGCTTACACTCATGGCCCTGGCCGGCTCCAAGCTGGTAATTTCATCTCTTTTTCACAAGGTAAAACAATCACACAAACTCGTCTTCCTACCATCAAATCTCTTAAGAAGGGAGAAGTTCTTTAACAGGTCACAAATAATACCAGTAGCTACATGAACACACATATAGGAAATCTAAGCTTGAGACCTGGCTCTCACTCAAGACACCAAGTCTTCCATCCAGCTTAATGCTCAACCAGAACCTGGCACATACACATAGGTCTTAACTTAGAAACTCTAGGTCATTGACACTCTATCAACAACTCCTACCATCAGAAGCAGAGACATGGCCAACTCCTAGAATCTGGCATAAAGCCACAGTAAGAAGATAAATATACTTAATCCTTAACCTTTGAGAATGGTTCCTGCCATTAAATACACACACACACACACACATATAATTGTGTTTGGTTTCTGATCAACAAATGTATTACATAGGAAAAGTAGAGAGAAACATAGAATACATATGCAATTTGTGTAATATCTGTTCCTTACCTGCTGGTGACGGGTGCTGGGAAAGGTATATTGAACAGAGTGGGGAGGATACCGACTTTGTTCTGTGCTGAATGCTCCTTGGTTGGGAGGATAACCTGAACTTGACATTATCAGTAAGGATGTCCTCACCAGGTTGTGAGATCAAGTGCAACAAACAATCATGCTTCTAGGAAATCACCTGTACAGGATGGGAAAAAAACAGAAACGATAAGAACTAACGCACCAAGGGTGCTTCTAATAACTTACAACCATACCTGCATAAACAAAACCACTATTATCAGTAAAGCTTTCTCCCATATATTAATACTTACTCAATATAACAGAAGTTACAACGGCTTTAAAACCAGCAATGGGTCTTTTCCTCTATACTGAAAAGAAGGTTCTTTAACATATCACAAATAAAATCAGTAGCTACATAAAGTGAACACATAAAATCTTAGCTCAGGAGCCAGCACACAGCAGCAGCTCAGTAAATACCTTTCTTTCAATAATTATCTGAAACACAAATATTAAACATTATAAAAACAAAAATCTATGGCTGTAAAACTGTAAAAAGTCAATTATTAAAAGGATTCAGGAAAAGTTATAAGGTTAAGTGTTTGTGCAGAGAAAATATTGTCTTTATTCAATAATTCGGCCCCAAAATGTCAGTCTAAGAAGACACTAGGGATAGAAAAGCTTTCAAGGAAGAAAAAAGAGAGGCTATCACTTCAAGAAAACTACTGCCCCCTTTTCTTTTTAATTAGAGTTTCAAAAAAACCTGTATCTGCCACCATTAGCCTGACAGCTTCCCCACATTTAAAGACTTTTCCAGCAAGATTGGTGGTGATATTAACAAATGTTGAGGTTTTGATATTACACAATGAAATGTAAAGATCTGCAGAAGTCAATGAATCAATATTTTCCAAATGACCCAAACAGAATTACAAGATTATGCATAAATAAAACATTTGAAGTCAAAACATTTTACCACAATAAGTTGCAAGACGAACCAATAAATGTTTATTGTGACAGAATATGAAAGGTTTACTGATATGGCTTCAAATTCTACACAGTAACTAACCTTCAAAACCTTACCACTTGTCTGGTTTGGGTATGATATCAAAGAATACCCACAATTATCTTAAAAGGCTATTAAAATACCCTTCCCTTTTCCAAATACATATCTATATGAGGCTAGCTTTTTTTCATAAGCTTCCATCAAAACAACCTATCACAGGACTAAAACACAGAAGAAGAAATGAGAATCAAGCAATCTTCTTTTCAGATACTGAAGAAGTTTGCAAAAATTTAAAACAATGTCACTCTTCTCAAACTCTGTTTTATTTTGGAAAATACATTACATTAACATTTGGGCTTATATTATTTTTAAATAAATATGTTTTGAATTTCCCCATTTTAATAGCTGCTAAGTTGCTTCAGTCATGTCTGACTCTGTGGGACCCCACAGACGGCAGCCCACCAGGCTCCCCCGTCCCTGGCATTCTCCAGGCAAGAACACTGGAGTGGGTTGCCATTTCCTTCTCCAATGCATGAAAGTGAAAAGTGAAAGTGAAGTCGCTCAGTCATGCCCGACTCTTAGCGACCCCATGGACTGCAGCCTACCAGGCTCCTCCATCCATGGGATTTTCCAGGCAAGAGTACTGGAGTGGGATGCCATTGCCTTCTCCGATTTTAATAGCTAATATGGTAAATATCAACATATATAATCCACATAAGCAAAAGCTCTTTGGAGTCCCAAATAATCTTTACGGGTATAAGAGGACTCAGGAGACCAGCAAGTGTGAAGGTCGCTGGCCTAGAGAATTAGGTTGTCTCCAGACTGACTGACAGCCACAGAGGTGGCTCACGCCAGGTCCCTGACTCCTCATAGAGGCCCTGGCCCTGTCAAAGTGTGGCTTCAACCCAATATTTGTGTCAAGTGAACCACTCTATGGGGCAGGGTTGTACCAATCAGATTCTCCTCCAGGTATCTGAACTGAGAAGGTCAGTTATTGCAAAGTGGTCAGAGTGGGAGTGAAGATGAGCCAAAGGACATGTCAGAGCAGTTAAGAGAGGAGCGGAGGACGTCAGCCTAGACACGGGCCAGAACAGGATGCAGAGAGCAGGGGTGCCCCCGAGACACACCAGGAACTGCCTCTGGCACTATGCTCCAGAATCAGCTCCCAAGAAGAGGTACTGTGCTTCTTTCCTTCTCCCCGGATTCCTGTTCAACTGCCTACGTAGTCTCACAGTGAGTGCTCTTTGCTTAATACAGGTGGAGTAAGTGTTTACATCTTAGTATCACAAGATCTCAACTTAAGTCCCCAAATAACTACACAAACCTTGGAATACTCTAAATGTCAGGTCCATCAACTGATGAGGAACTGATAGATAAAATCGGGTATATTCACAAAAGGGATTATTATTCTGCCATGAAAAAAAACAAAGCATGATACAAGCTATAGCCTGAACAAACTCTGAAACATAATGCTAAGTATAAGACGCCAATCATAAATGACTGTGATTCCTTTCATATGAAAGTCCAGAACAGCCAAATCTATAATGACAGAAAGTAGATTAGTGGTTGCTTAGATAGACTGAGATATATATATAAGAAAATAAGAAAAAATGATCACAGTGGAAATATAAAACATGAAAACATGACAGAATTATGGGATTAACAAAAGAAATAAAATGAAGGCAACCTGAACAAAGACAAGAAAAGTAAAACAAACAAATTGGCAAAATGTTTAAAAAAATAATGCCTAGTGTTGGTGAGGGTTTGGAGGAAAAGGTACTGTTTCACAACATGACTGGTGTGTTGGTAAACTGGGTACAGATTGCTTTCTAAAGAAGAATAGCAATTTCTGCAGTATCAGCCCTGAAAATATGCACATTCTCTACCACAGCAACTCGGCTTCTAGGAATTCATTTGGTTATTCAATAGACAAATCCAAGATGAATGCTTGAGGCGGTTTCTCAAGGAGCTACCCTAAATATACAAGAGCTTAGAAAATTGTTTTGCTAAAAGTTTAACTAATGAGGGACTTCCCTGGTGGTCCAGTGGTTAGGAATCCTTGCAATGCAGGAGAAGCAGGTTCGATCCCTAGTCAGGAAACTAAGATCCTACATGCCATAGGGCAACTAAGCCCACATGCCTCAAATAGAGAGCCCACCTGCTGCAACTGCAGAGAGAGCGCGCCACAACCAAGACCTGACACAGTCAAAAGTAAGTTGTTTTTTTTTTTAAGTTTAGCTAATGAAAAATTTTACTTACAACATGACACAAAAAAGTTCTTATAAATGAGAACATTTTGTTTTATAAAAGTATAATTTGTATAGACCACTACCACTTGATTTTTCATGTATGTCTATCATATCTTCACAAGAATTTAAGGCTAAAGGCAGAAACATCATGCACATATTCAGCAAACATCTACCGAGCTGTATACTCTGTATGTCAGCACTGCTCTAAATGCGGGCACAGACCGGGAACCAAGGCAGGCATCTTATTTTGAGGAGACACAGACACTAAGTAACCACAAGCACTAAGATAAAGTGTTATAAATAAGACAGGATTGGAGAAGGGGAAGGGAGACATGCTTGGCAGGTAAAAAGCCAGGATGACCACATGCCCCAATTTTCTGAAACACCCAACTTACAACTACTGTCCCCATACAGTTATTAACCATGTTCCATTTCCCTCTCAAGACTGTTCCAGTTTGGGTAACACATGATATTATAAGATGACTTTTGAGGCCAAGCCTTGAAAAGACCAGAGCATTTAGTGGAGAGAAACTAGAGAAACCCTAAGGCAAAGCGAGGAGGCAGAGGAAGAGTGAGGGAGAAGGTGACCGAGGCCATGGGGTTCTGCTGGCCATGTGTGTGACCTTCATGGTACAAACATTTTCTTTTGGCCTTCCCAACTCATTTCATCTTTCCGAAGACCTTTTCTACCCCAAATTTTAAAAATATTCTACATTCCCCTCTTACACTTTCTTAAAGCTTTTAAACATACATTCATGCACCTTAATCATCAGAATGGGTCAGAAGATGGCAAGAGCCAGCTGACTGCTTCCTGCCTGCTCCCGCCAAGGTCCAAGGCACGAAAGTTAGAAAATCTAAGAATCGGGAGGTTTTCAGGTTTACCCAACTAACACTGATTTTTACAGATAAGGACTCTGAAAGCATTTAAAAATTTCTCTCTATCACAATCATCAATGGCAAAAATGGGAGAAGCTAGTGTTTCCTGTGATGCTGTGCTGCTTTCTCACAGGGAGTGAGCTACTCTGAGGAGCTAAGATGTATGATAGGACCACCCTTAAGACCACCTGGGCAGCGCTCTCCTCCGATACACCTGCACTTGCCAGTGGAAGCGGAATAGCCCACCAGGGACAGGGGAAGTTGTTTTGGTTTTGTTTTGGGGAATATATATTATACGCATGATCTCAGAGTTTCTCAAAGCACCATAGAATACAGAGAGGAAAATCTCCTTCTTAGCCCTGACCCCAGCCTCTACTCAGTTCTCTTCCCAGAAGGCAACCAAAGTTGGTAGTTTCTGAAGTCTCCTTTACAAATGCCTACACACACACCCACACACACCTTTGCCCCCTACATAAATAGGACCATGGTGGATATGTAACTGTCCAATATCTTGCTCTTATAACATAAGATCTTAACACATCTTGACAATCATTTTCATGAGTTCATAAAGACCTTCATTCTTTCTATTGCTCTAATGCATTTCACTGTATGAATGTTCACAAATATTTTGTTTTCCAAGTAATTCTGATCTGCACCCCTGCTTATGAGATCTGAGGTCTCTGAGCTCTCCTTCCAACTCAGACATCCCAAGTAAATAAAGCTATAAATGGAATGGAGACGCAAATGAAAAGATCTTAGCTCAAGGTCATCCAAACTTTTCTCCAACAATGGCTTACATGATGAGAAATCTATGCTGTATGGTGTTGTTTTGAAGTTGTTTTAATTTCCAGCAATGGTGAATCCTGAGTACAACACATATTCAGATGTATGTAAAATAATTGGTCCGTGTTTCCCTTTTATCATAACCAATTCTTCATGACATCCTAGTTTTCTGATGTGGTTTTAGTGAAGTTTAACTTGAAATACTTTAAAAATAAAGTCAGTTACTATCGACCCAACATAGGTGGGTAACAGAACACCAAGAAAACTAGAGATCAGCCCTTACCGGATACAAATTTACAGGTCAAATGGGCCTCACCTCTGGTCACAATAATTGCAATTTGCAGCCTACTATGAGCTGACCTCCTTCCTCAAAACTGATCCATGAGATGTACAGCAATAGTTCAGACCTTTTTGTTTTCTAACAAGCACTGTCTCCTCAAAACCTTACATGGAAGCCAAATGTATAGAATACCCCAAGAAGAAATACTGGGATTCAGAGAGAACAGGGAAACTAGGTCTCTTTTCAGCCTCCTCATCCCCGTCCCGCCTCTGACCCTCACTCCAGTCCCGGCTCACCAAGACACCTTCCACAGAACACTTGACAGTTTGCAAATAACTGAAATAAAAGAATCTGGTTGAAAGTGAAGGCTGAAGGGGAAGGAAAAACTTTAAATGGCAGTTTCCAATTTCAAGCTTAGTCTCTAGCTTCAAAACTCTTTAACTCAGTTACATGCTTGATTCATGGACTGTAAAAATTCTGTTAAATGTTTAAGAAACCTGGTCAAGGTTTTATGTCCAACTCCCTCATATTAATACATTTAATTGTATTTTAGGGTGAAAATAAAACTAGATGTCATTGTGTAAGTGGACAGAAGCACATTTTACCTGAATTTTAGAGAGAAATTTAGAACTAGCCTCCAATATTTCCCAAACAGGTAATAAAATACAGTAAAATGAAGTCAGTCTATTTAAATTTCCTTTGAATCTTCCCATACTAATGTAATAAAGACACACACTCACAAACACAAAAATTGACTCAACAGGAAACTTATCTTGCAAAATAAGATTCCAAATGCAACCCTGAAGAAAAAAAAAAAATTCCTTCTCCCCAGGAACTCCTGGCTTTTGGCCTACAATCTTTGCATAACCAAAACATACTTGGATAGGTTTTCAAGGTGGCCTCGGCTATCTTGGAAAAAGTGCTAAAAATATACCTGGCTGTGGCAGGACTGCAGACGCCTCTTCAGATGAGCAAGAATGACTTCACCAAGGGTCACAACAGAGGTGAAGTCCGTATTTCACCAAAGCAGATAAAGGACCCTATAACGTACACAATTCAATTTTCTTTTAAAGGATCAAATAACACTTTCTGATACAAAAGTGTGGCAGAGGGGAATGACCTCTATGACACCACAGACGCCGCCGATACTAAACTGAGGTAAATCTGGTATCACGGATTCTCACAAAGCAGCTCAGCTAGTCCAACTCCAAATGTACATTAGGCAAGGAGAGGCTAAGACGGCCCCCTAGGGTACCCAGCCACCTCTGAGAAAGCCCATCTGAGCCTATCTCTGGTCCAGCCTCCAGGAGAGAAGACAGCTAAAAACTATCCCAGTGAGCTCTGTCATTGGTGCCCAACCGAAGAGGATTTCTCTTGTAAAATAATCTAGAACATTCTTCCCTCTAGGGAAAGAAGCTACTCTAGGGGAATGCCATTAACATAGTGTTTTATTTTTGGCCTCTCTGACATAATGACATCTCACCTGAAGACAGATGAAGGGGAGCTAAAGCAAAAGACCTTTTAGTTTAGACTACCCTATGCCCAATAAAGTAGAGCACTGAGAGGAACGCATTAATATGGGCATAATCATTTCATTAATCTTAGATTCCAGGTGTTCAATAAATAATTCTAAAAGGAAAACAACACCACTACTCTATCCCTACTAAGGCGAGAAGGGAGAAGGTTCCCCAGGCAGTGAGGGGCAGGAGACAGCACTGGGGAGCTGAGGACTCTGCCATGTGGCTGCACTGTACTGACCCAATTCTCTAAATTGACAGCATTCACTCCTACAGTGAAAATGAATATATTTCAAAGTGAAAATGGACAACTATTTGCAACCCTCTCCTCCATTAACACAAAAAACAGAGGTTTGGGATCAGACGCTTTCCCTTTAACTTTAGCTGCTTGACCAGGATTAATCAAGATGACAACTCTGAAGGAGAGTAGTAAAGTGGCCACTTATCAAGTCTCTGTTGCTTCGCAGGCAGGGCACTAGGAGTGGCAAGCATGCGCTCACCTACACCACGAGCTCCACGATTCTCCTGAGTGAAGCTCTGGCGAGGCTGAGGAGCTTCCCCGTGACAGTTTCCTATCTCAGGGTGATCTTAAAGATCACGTTTTTTGCTGCCTCCCACTAAGAGAGGCTGTAAAGGTTAGGAAGGAACACAAAACAGGGCTAACGAACAACTTCTAAGGTAGATACTAAAAGAAAGTAGGGTAAATGAGAAATTGACTTAAATGTACTGCTGCTGCTGCTAAGTCGCTTCAGTCGTTTTCGACTCTGTGCGACCCCGTAGATGGCAGCCCACCAGGCTCCCCCGTCCCTGGAACTCTCCAGGCAAGAACACTGGAGTGGGTTGCCATTTCCTTCTCCAATGCATGAAAGTGAAAAGTGAAAGTGAAGTCGCTCAGTCGTGTCCAACTCTTAGAGACCCCATGGACTGCAGCCTACCAGGTTCCTCCATCCATGGGATTTTCCAGGCAACAGTACTGCAGTGGGTTGCCATTGCCTTCTCTGTAAATGTACTGAATTCTATACCAAAAAAATGCAAACAAAAAATAAAAATCAGAGACCTGTGAAGGTAGCGGCCATCTCTTCTTCTCCCACATGGCTCCCCACCTAACGGTTCTTTCTTAGCTCTCAACACACCCACTCCAACAGCAAGTCCTACCCTCCCTTCATGCCCCACCCACAGCCTCCCAAGCTTCTCCAGCCCCACTACCCCCAGTCTCATCTCCAGCTGCAGAAACTCCTAACACACTTCCCACTTCAACACTTTCTCCACTCAAAAGCCAAATGTAAAAAAAAAAAAAAAAAAGCTAAATGTCTTTTAAACCATCAATCAGAACATGTCACTCTCCTGCTCAAGACTCCTTGTGGGCTGCCATTCACTACAGACAGAACTGGAACTCCTCACAGTGGCCCAGGAGCCCCCGATGACTGGCCTCTTCCTCCCTGACTGCTCAGGAGGCCCCAACTCGAGCTTCCCTCCAGCCTCTCACTGGTACCAGGCCCCGTCTTGCCTCAGCCCTTTGTCCTTCTGTACTGTCCGTCTGGAATGCTCTTCCTGGCCCGCCGTGGGGCCTAGGACTCCTCAAACTTAGGTCTCAGTTTCAAATGCCCTCTTCTCAGAAAGGCCTATCCCAGCTACCTTCCAGTTACCCTTTTGTTCCTCTATAAGCTAATCATAATATGAAATGCATTCATTTGTGCTACTTCCCCCACTAGAATATAAACTCTCTGCTTGATTCCTTACTACATTTGTTGGACAAAAGAAATAAGAAATGTGCAAACTTATTTGAAGGAAAATTTGAAAATCTACTGAAGAACATAAGTCATTTGAATAAGAGGATAGGAGTTATTCCTATAACTCCTATAACAGGAAGTACACAAGGTGTCAACTTTCCTAAAATTAGCCCATGAACTCAATACTGCCAATCACGATTCATAAAAACCTAGCAAGATTTCTTTTTCAACTTCACAGAATGATTCTAAAGTTCATCCAGCAGAATACACAGACCAGAATTGTCAAAGTCTGAAAAAAAAAAAAGAGAGAGCAATGAACAGATGATTAACCCTATCAGTGTTAAAACTATAAAACAGTAATTTAAAGAATATCATAGAGGAAAAAAAAAAAATAAAGAATATCATAACATAAAACAAGAGACCAAGAAAAAGTTCTAAGTATATTTAGCAAATGATAAAAGGCACAAATCTAGTAACTGGGGCAAAGGCTGGATTATTCACCAAATGGTGCCGACACAACTGGTTATTTCAGGGAAAAAACATACACACCTCCTATCCCCCCCAAAATATATGTCTACCTCATTTCCTATACTAGAAATAAATTCCAGATGGAGCCCAAAAATTCAGTGTTGTTTTTTTTTTTAAAAAAAGAAAAGCAAAGTGAAGAGAAAAAGAAACCTTTAAAAATTAAAATCTGAGGACTTGTTTTAAAAATGCAGAAAGGTATCCAGTCAAGTCTTCCTCTCACTCACATGCCTCTGTCTAATTAGCTCTGCTTCCTACAACAATCAACAACACCAGTGTCCTGGCTTTTCTTTCATAAACATTCTATGATATAAAAGCAAATGTGTATCCATTAGTTTTCCTCTTTAAAACAAGCAGTGGCACACTAGACTTAATACTCCTCACATTGCTTCTTCAGTTTAATAGATGGATGAATATTTTAAATCTTAAGAGTGAGGAAGGTCTAAGTAGAGCATGAAACCCAGAAGTTGTAGACAGACCAGCAAGGACACTTGCTTTGTCCAGTCTCTATGCTAAATATCATTTACATTATCTCCATTTCATTCTACAAACAAGGAAATTAAGGCTTACAGAGTTAAGTAATGTGCCCAAGGTCACAGAACCAGCACAATCCCAGCTGGTTATACCTGACTACAGAATACTACAGATAATACTACAGATAATAATACTTACTACACAATACTGCAGCAGGCTATACCTGATGACAGAATACTATAGTTAACAATACTACAGAATACTACAGATAATAATACTTATTACATAATACTGCAGCTGGCTATACCTGACTACAGAATACTACAGAAGTTTTGGTTGGGGGATAGGGGGTGTGCACAAATATGAAAAATGTAAACACCCAAATCGTAAAGAACCGAAAAACACCAATAATCCAATCAAAAAATAATCAAGAATAAAGGTAGATAATTTCTAAAAGAAATACAACTCCTTCCATTTAAAAAATGTTCAACAACAGTGATTCATAAAAGGCCAATTAGAATCACTTTTTTCCCCACTTCTTAAACTGAAAAATATTTTAAACAGTAATTTTCAGTGCTGGTCAGAGTCTGAAAGTGAAAGTGAAGTCGCTCAGTCGTGTCCGACTCTTTTTGCCACCCCGTGGACTGTAGCCTACCAGGCTTCTCCGTCCATGGGATTTTCCAGGCAAGAATACTGGAGTTCATTACCATTTCCTTCTCCAGAAGATCTTTCCAACCCAGGGATTGAACCCAGGTCTCCCACATTGTAGGCAGACGCTTTACTGTCTAAGCCACCAGGGAAGTCTAGGGCATGCCATATATTGCAACAACATCCATCCAGAGCTACACTGTTCATCTAACTGCAACTCCACTTTACAAATTTATGCTACAAAGCTTATTTGCACAAATACACACTCACACAAATAATTCACTATGGCTTTGTTTTTCAGACAAAACGGAAGTGGCCATAAACTGATTAAACAAAGTGGAAGTGTTAGTCACTCAGTCATGTCTGACTCCTTGTGACCCCATAGAGTGTAGCCCGCCAGGCTCCTCTGTTGGTGGAATTCCCTTGGCAATACTGGAGTGGATTGCCGTTCCCTTCTCCAGGGGATCTTCCGGACCCAGACACTGTACCTGGGTCTCCCACATTGCAGGCAGATTCTTTACCATCTCAACCACAAGGGAAACCCATCTGTCTTCTTTCCTAAGTGGAATGCTATGTAGCTATTAATGACAAAAGTAGCTCAAAAACATTACCTAGGAACAGCAGAAGAGTATATTAAGGTCTCATAATACAGAACATTACATACACATGGGGAAAAAACCTGAAAGAATACACAACACTTAGCAAATTACATCTAGGAAGTGATGCTTTCATTTTCTTTATATCTTAAAACGTCCATGTTGAACTTCTGTAAAAATAATGTATTGCTTATAATAAACAGAAAAGACTTCAAAACAACATATCCTCCGTCACTCATTAAAATGGTTCTGTGTAAATAGAGTGTAACTTCTCCTTCCAACCCTCCCCTCCAGCTCAGTTTATGCCCCACCCCATTCACACACATAGACACACACCATTAATGGACTACACACTCCCTACTTCTGGCATATTTACACTGTGTGTATTTTAGGCTGTTACTCCTAGAAAGCACAAGCTTTGGTTTCATTTCAAATACATAAAAGTCATTGTTATTTGAAGTTGAATTAAAAGAACTTAATCAAAAGTAATACAAAATTAAATGTCTTTGGACAAAAGTTCAAAGTCATGATGATTACTACTTAAAACAAAAATTTCAAAATTATACAAATCCATATGCTACTGCCAAGGGAAATGAACTGCCAAAAACAGACTACTGACTCTAAACCGTGCATGCCAACAAAAATGTGACAACAGCTTATCCGTTAAAGTGGGAGGGAGGTGCATCTATAACCATAAAGATGACCCTCCTAACAAGTCAAATTTTCCTAGAAAAATGTAACCTCAATTTATTCTGGTTTAATTTCAGTTTATTTATTTATAATTGAGTAATCTTAACGCTTCCCTTCCTTCTATCTTGGCTAATCTACTCAAAAATTTAATTTCTGACATAAAATTAATCAAGTAGTGTACTTTCAAAGAGATCCCTTCAAAGGGATTTTATAGTAATCCTGTAAACCCACCATTCCTACTTCACATTTTTTCCCTAGCACCAAAACAACTCAAAAATCCCCTGCATATTTAAGTTAACACATTTTTGTTCTAATATTATCTGGAAATACAAATAATCTGAGATGAACTAATTCCCCACTTACTTTCTCTTTCTCCCAAGAATCCAAGAGAAATATTTTTTTAAAGAAATGCTTTAATAATAATTCACTGATAACACATGTTTTACCTGACACCGGTGAGTTTCTACCTGTTTATTAATTTCCAAAAACTATTCATCATCAAGTTCCCACATGTGTATATCCACCAGCTTCTACAGCTGTACCAAGTAACTCTAGGCTCCTTCTTATGCATTCAGCAGATTCCTACTACACCTTTCCCAAGAACAGAGAGTTATTCTGGGAACAGGGGCAGAAGAAGGATCAAAAAATAAGTGAGACATAGACATGTCCACCAGGGGCTTATGGTATATTCTATTAGGGATTAAATGGACATGTATATAAGTAACTATGATGTTATAAGAGAGGTATAAAAAAAGTATTAAAATTTTTCAGACCAAAAAGAGTCATCTTCAGACAAGAGGGAGGAGCAAGGAGACTTCTGGATGAAGTGGCATGTGATAAAAAACCTCTCAAAAAATCGGCAATATATATATGTGGTAGTTTGGAAGTGTAAGGTAGGGAAACAGCATTCTGGAAAAACCACAGAATGGGAAAAAACCCTTCTTAATGCAACTCAAAATAGGCATGTTATTTAACAGCCCAAATGGAATTTAAAACACACACACATATCATGCTTCAGTATTCATGTAAGGACATTAGTTTAAAAAGAAAACTATGCCTTTTCCTTTAAAATAAATTTTATGGCATGAGTACCTATAGAAAACTAACATTATATATGAAGCTTTTCAACATGACATTAAAAAGACAGTTCATGTTCACACTATTTCTCTACACTTTCATAATAACAACTGAAGCTTCTCATACTTAAAAAAAAGTAGCAGTTTGAAAGTGAAGCAAGCGATAACTGATACATAACCTAACCTATCAAATTGTGTCTCTAAACCAGTGGCATAATAAAATTTCCATCACTGTAACACTTAAATTCCATGAAATGTCAGTAGGTCCAGATAAACCTTAAAGGCATTTTTGTTTAAGAAGATATTCATCATAACAGATTAAAAATGAAACTAGTAATTCCCAGTGATCATATTACTGATATAGATCAATACCAATGTTTTTCAAACTACAGTTTCAAATGTACAGTTCAGGAACTATATTACTGAACTCAAATTCAATATCTCAGCTGAGGGACTGACAGCACATTCTCCAGCCCACTCCCTAATTTTTGTTTTCTGTTGTGTCAACTGTCACACTAAATCATCCCCGGATGATACAGTGTAACAGCAGGAGCTACTCTGGAGGGCCAGGACTGAATTCTGCTGCTGGCCAATAATTTCACATGCAAAGAGGAAATCCCCTTCCCCCTAAAAAAGTATGTTATATCTGAAAACAATCCAAGTAATATCCAAGTAATATTTTGACCACACAAGCTTCTGGGATAGAAAAAATGGTAGAAGAGTAAAAATATTCAAGGAAAACCACCACCACAAGAATACCAAAATAAAAAACAGATGTTCTACATACAGTTATTGCTACATGACAGAAGCTCTGGTAGCTTTTCAATACTCCTAAGGAAGTTCTGAGAGAAAAACAATGTTTCCTTAACCTTCTCTCTGAATGTACTTTTGCATCCTGAAACCTGAAAAGGACAAAGTATCAGACAATCTATAGACTGAGTTCTTTGTGCACATAACTGATCCCGTCAACTTTATACTTTTATAGCACTTAGTAACATGCCCTAAACATGAGGCACTCCACACCAGCTGAACAAGTGAATAAACTATACACCACAAGATAAGTCCATACATAATAAATTCTGACCAACTTTTACTACTTCTTCGTACTGCGTTCCAGTAAAACCCAATCCCTGAAGTAAATGAACACATGTAAATAACTAAGAATTTGAGATCCTATCATCCTCAAACATGAGTTAAGAATTTGAAATTTCAATTAAGACAGATTAACAAAATACAATTAAAACTGAGTAACAAACATACAAAAAACTGAGTAAGAAATAGCCTGACATTAACCCACATCAATCCCTGGCTTATTTAAAAGCCTCTACTTTCTCCCGAAGATAGAAATGGCATAACAAACTCCAATCCACAAAATTTAGAAGGAAAAAAAGCTTAGAAAAACTTGACTAATCTGTACTTAGCCTTGGAACAAATTTTACTCAATTAAATTCAAAGAGTTAATTTTTAGCACTCTACGCTTTTTCAAAAAAATAGATGGGCAGGCCAAATTCTTACATTTTACTATATGATGATTAAGTCCAGCAAGACACCCAGTTAAAAATATTTATTCCTCAGAAGTCATGAAGAGAATCACAGCTACATAGATCTGTGACAGCAGATCAGCAGGTATACTCCACAAATTGTAAGCTGTAACTGTGAACACAATTTCCTAATTAGAATACAATGTTCATCCACTCAACATTTGCTGTGTCAATACCCTCTGGCAGTGCCTTAAAGTCAGAGAAGGGCTTCTCCTGTCCTGAAGAGGAGATAAGACAAGTAGGTACCTAAATGCAAGGCAGAAAGAATAAATGCCATGAAAGATGAGCAGATAAAGTATTTCAAAAATGAAGAGGAAGCTGTTACTCTCACACAGAAATATAACCTTTTAATCTTTGTAAAGCAATGTCACAACTAATAACTCTCCTAGGCTCACAACAGCAACCTAGGAGAGCGGATATTTTCCTACTAGCATAGATGAGGAAACTGAAGCAGAGAAAGGTTGATCCTATTCCAACATGACACATGGCTAAAGACCAATCAGGACTCTTTGTATTATATTTTCTCTGAGGGAGGAGTTCAACATATTGCAAGTCTTTTGTAAAAGGAAAGAATATTTTCGTATTGCAAGTAATCATATCCTTATGTATGTGCATATTATTCATATACATGTGTGTTAACCTTGATTTCCATTAACAGGTGTGCTTAAAGCACAGCAAAGCAACTGTGTACTATAAATATTAAAATAAATAACTTCCACTGGAATTTAACAGAATGAGCAAATAAAAACAGTACTTCTTTCTGCAACAACTTGTGAAATAAATAAGATTTCTTCCGTAATTTTTACCCATGTCTAAATAATATTCTAAAATTGGTCTGCTCCTGAGACCAGGCACATTGATTCTGCCAACAATTATCTTTAAGGATACATCACATTTTCGAAAACTATTAAATATTAAATAATGCCATCAACTCTTCAGCTATCCAAGGGAGACTCACGTGTGACGCATCAGCAGCAGCTATTGATCAAGACATGCTGAACGAATGAATGATTTGCAGGCACTTTAAAATCCCCGGCCTGTTGCTCTTTACGCAACATTCTGCCTCCCATCACTGCCTCACCAGGGTGCACGCAAGGAATGTAAATTTCAATACAATTAGGATCTAATTAGGGAAGCAAATCTGATGCAGGTGGAAATACTAATCCCAAAGATTAGAATTACCCACACCGCCACACCAAGGTTAACTCTGTAGAAGCGGGACTGGAGCCCGCAACGTCGGTGAAAAGAAAAGACACTTTCTGAGCAAGTACTTTTACTAAATATCACTTATGCCCACTCACACCTTTAATATACGACTATACCCCTAATCCGGTTAATTGGAAGAATTCTGTCCCCTCGCCACTAAGACTGACTTCTCAATGATAGTTTCTCTAATCCCTCTTTCCCCCAAGAGAATCCACGTTAAACAGCCACGATAAAAGCCAGAAGGTACCGGGTTCCCATCTCCGCCGTCTCCCCCGTCCTCCCTTCGCCATTACACCCCAAGCGGTTTGGTCGCAAAGGTGAACTAGTTTGCTCTTCACGCACTTGTCCATCGCTGTCACCCGCCCTGACCCCTCGCACACTCGCGGGCGGCCACCAACTCCGCCCCGGAGGGAGCGCAGGCCGCCACCTGCGCCGGCCCCACCCGCCGCCCCGGCCCGCGCCGCCTCGGGCCCTGCAGCCCCCTCCCCGCAGGACACCCCGGGCGCCCCGGCCCATTCTTCCTCCAAACTCCAGCAGCCTCCCCCACTCGCCCGGCCCCGCTCCCCGCCGCGCCCCGCTCGCCCAGCCGCTGAGGGCAAGAAGCCCGTGGCTGGGCGGGTCCCGAGACGCCGGTCCCGTGACGCCCCTCGCCGGCCGGGAAGGCGCCCCGGCGGCGGGCGCCCCCGAAGCCCTCGGCGGCCCTGGGCGAGCGGCGGCCCGGAGGCCGGGCTGCGGGCGCCAGGCCTACTCACCAGGAGCGGGCGGAGCGCGGCGGCCGGCGCGGCCCTGGGCCTGAGGGGCAGGACGCAGCCCCGCGCGCGGCCCTGCCCGGGCCCTGGTCGGCGCGGCGAGCCGGGCGCTCACTCCAGCCGCCGCCGCCGTCGCCGCCGCTGCTGCTTCGCCACCTCGGCCGCCATCTTGACTCAACCCCTCTCCTCCCCCCCGGCCCGGCGACCGCGGCTGAGGCGGCTCCGGCGCCGGCTCCTCCTCCTTCCGGAGGCTGGCAGGCCGACTCCCTCCGCTGGCCGAGCTTCCCGGGTTGCCCGTGTCCGACCCCCTGGCATCCCGCCTCGGTCCGGCGACGGCGGCGGCCCCAGCGCGGAGCCATCGCGCCCGGGCCTCCCCGCGGGCGTGGGAGAGGGAAAGACGCGGACCTTCGAGCCCGGGCTGCCGGGGTCGCGCGGCCACCAGCCCGGTGCTTCCCAGGCTCGGGCTGCGTTCGCAGCGGGCCTCCCTGAAACACCGCGCGCGGCCGACCCGCCCGTGATGCCAGCCCTCCCTCCGAGGATCCCGGGCCCCCGCGCCCGCCAAGTATGCTCTCGGCCTCACGCTCCCAAGGAACTGACCGGACGGGCCTCGCCACCGCATACTGTTCCTTTAGAAAAGCCGCCACTCCACACCCCACAATTAGGGAGGAGAAACACAGTCGGTGTCCACCTGGATAGTTACGAGAAAGCCCGGGTTTTAAGAAAGGAGTGATAAAAAGGTGACGTGAAGAGAACTCGCACTCAAGAGGTTGGGGGTTCTTTTCAGACGCTTCCCCTTAAGTACTGTGTGGACGGCAAGGGGGTCGCTCAGCCCTAAAGCCGAGCGGGCACAAGAGCTCGTAAACGCCGCGTAAAGTAGCAAGAGTCCGTGAAGAGGGCCTGGGAGGCGTCCGTGTCCGAGCACACAGCCCGACGCTTAAAGCCTCCGGCCGTTGTAGAGGCCGGCGGGACGGACTTACACTCGGAACCGGGTTTCCGCGAGCTCGGTTTTCCCGCCGGAGTCGGCCCGGCGGCAGCCTCCCGGTCTGCGCAGGCGCAGTTTCTCCTCTTGGGGCATGGAAGTGGCGGCGCCGCTTGTGTATGTGGCGGCGGCTGTCCTGGTATGGGGCGTCCTCTGGGTTTGGGGCTCCTGGCAGCGAGTGACGAGGCCGGGGCAGGCTGGCCTGCCCGGAGGCGGAAGCCGGACACTTCTGGTGACGGCGCACCCCGACGATGAAGCCATGTTCTTTGCTCCCACTATTCTAGGCTTGGCCCGCCTGCGGCACCAGTTGTTCCTGCTCTGCTTCTCCGCAGGTAGGAGGCCGTAGGCGGGGCGCGGGGACTCGGGGCGGCGGAGATAATTCAGGCGCCGGCCTGTTTCAGTCAGCTTCTTACCGACGAGGTTTCTGTCCTAGGCGCCAGGCGAATGAATACACTGAAGGACCCTTCCCTGGGGCGAGAATCCGTGACCCCAGCCCGAGTCGGCTTCCCAGGGTGGGGGCACGTGGGCCGCGTGTGAGCCAGGCTCCCCGCTACCGCGATTGGGGAGCATTTGCTTCCGATAAATACCTACATCTGTGCTGGGAACTGTGGCTGTAATCAGTATTCTGTGGAACCTTTACATTCACAAGAGGGCCAAGAATAACGACCAATCTAGGCCGTGTCATGACTGCTCAACTCTTCATTCTGTGCTAGAAACATGTACATGTCAAACCGAGGGGAGAGCCCATTAGACTAGAAAGTAATCTTCAGGTCCTTTTAGCGTTCCACTCCACCCAGCTTTCACTGAAGGGACCTTTCAAAGACTAAATCCTCCTTTACCGTACAGAAAAGATGGGATGAGAAAATAGAAATTGACCATTATGCTGGATTATGGTGATAATTGCACAGCTGTATAAATGAAATAACTAAACTGTACATATACAGTGGGTGAAATGGATGGTATGTAAAAATGATACCTCAATAAAGCTGGTTGTAACATGGGCAATGAGCTCTTTTCCCCTTTCGTTGTGTTTCATACCAGTTCTTTTTCTATACAGATTTTTCTCAATAAGCATGTTTTATACGATTTGTCACAGAATATTACTTTGTCATTTCTTAAATATTAAAAACTTTTGTGTACTAATCACTATTAAAATAGGCAGGGAACTTCCCTGGAAGTCCACTGGTTAAGACTACAGGCTGCCAATGTAGGAAGTGCTGGTTCCATCTCTGGTCAAGGAGCTCAGGTCCCACATGCCAAGCAGCACGGCCAAAAGATTAAATAATAATAAATGGCCAAAATCCAGAACACTAACATCACTAAATGCTGGTGAGGATGTGGAGCAAAGGAATTCTCATTTACTGTTGATGGAAACACAAAATGGTGCAGTCACTTTGTAAGGAAGTTGGTTTGGTAATCTCTTACAACCCTAAACATACCCTTATCAGCAATAACCCTCCACCTACACCCAGATGTTTAAGGCAGCTTTATTTGTAATTGCCAAAACATGAAAGCAACAAGATGTCCTTCAGTGAATGTGTGGATAAAACTGTGGTCCATTCAGACAGTGGAATATTAGAGCTAAAAAGACATGAGTTGTCAAGTCATGAAGGAATCTTACATGCGTATATTACTAAATGAAAGATGCCAATCTGAAAAGGCTTTGTACTGTATGACTCCACCTACGTGACAATCAAGAAAAGGCAAAACTATGGAGACAGTAAAAAGTGGGGATCGGGCTGGGATGGGAGAAAGGATGTATAGACAGAGCACAGAGGATTCTTAGGGCAGTGAAAATACTCTGATACTATAATGATGGCTACATGTCATTATATGCATGCTAATTCACTAAGTCATGTCTGACTCTGCAACCCCAGGGACTGTCGCCCGACAGGCTCCTCAGTCCATGGGATCTTCCAGGCAAGAATACTGGAGTGGGTTGTCATACTTTTCTCCAAACCCAGACTGTGCAAGACCAGGAGTGAACCTAGTGGAAAGTGTGGACTTCAGGTGATGATGGTGTCAGTGGAGGTTCACCAGTTGTAGCAAATGTACCATCCAGTGGGAGATGCTGATAACGGGGAGGCTGTGGACGTGTGGGGCAGGGAGTCTATAGGAACTCTCTGTATCTTACCTTCAAGTTTGCTGTGAGCCTAAAACTTCTCTTAAAAAAGTCTTGACTAAAAAAAAAAATTTTTTTTTTTTCATTAAAAAAAGTTTGTCTGCTAGGATGTATACTCTGCCCTGGGAATAAAACTGAAAATGAGTTAGGTAGTGAACACATCCTTCTGAAACTTGTAATTTAAACATTTATCCATATTAATTAGAACTAGTTATATAGCCTTTTAAATGGTTTCATAGGGATAAACCTTAATTTAGTTTGTTGTTGTTTAGTCGCTAAGTCGTGACCAACTCTTTTGCAACCCCATGGACTGTATCCCGCCAGGCTCCTCAGTCCATGGGATTTCCCAGGCAAGAATACTGGAGTGGGTTGCCATTTCCTTCTCCAGGGGATCTTCCCAACCCAGGGATAAAGCCTGAGTCTCCAGCATTGAGCCACCAGGGAAGCCTTTTAGTTAGTCATCCCTTCAATTCAGTTTAGTCACTCAGTCGTGTCCGACTCTTTGTGACCCCATGGACTGCAGCACACCAGGCTTCCCTGTCCATCACCAACTCCTAGAGCTTACTCAAACTCATGTCCATCGAGTCAGTGATGCCATCCAACCATCTCATCCTCTGTTGTCCCTTTCTCCTGCCTTTATCAGGGTCTTTTCCAATGAGTCGGTTCTTCACATCAGGTGGTCAGAGTATTGGAGTTTCAGCTTCAGCATCAGTCCTTCCAATGAATATTCAGGACTGATTTTCTTTAGGATTGACTGGTTTGATCTCCTTGCAGTCCAAGGGACTCTCAAGAGTTTTCTCCAACACTAACACCACAGTTCAAAAGCATCAATTCTTCAGTGCTCAGCTTTCTTTATGGTCCAACTCTCACATCCATACATGACTACTGGAAACACCATAGCTTTGACTAGACAGACCTTTGTTGGCAAAGTAATGGCTCTGCTTTTTAATATACTGTCTAGGTTGGTCATAGCTTTTCTTCCAAGGAGCAAGCATCTTCTAATTTCATGGCTGCAGTCACCATCTGCAGTGATTTTGGAGCCCAGGAAAATAAAGTCTGTCAACTGTTTCCAGTGTTTTTCATCTATTTGCCATGAAGTAATGGATGCCATGATCTTATTTTTCTGAATGTTGAGCTTTAAGCCAATTTTTTCACTCTCCTCTTTCATCAAGAGGCTTTTTAGTTCTTCACTTTCTGCCATAAGGGTGGTGTCATAGGCATATCTGAGGTTATCGACATTTCTCCTGACAATCTTGACCCCAGCTTGTGCTTCATCCAGCCTGGCATTTCACATGATGTACTCTGCATATAAGTTAAATAAGCAGGGTGACAATATACAGCCTTGATGTACTCCTTTGCTGATTTGGAACGAGTCTGTTGTTCCATGTCCAGTTCAAACTGTTGCTTCTTGACAGGCATACCGGTTCCTCAGGAGGCAGGTCAGGTGGTCTGGTATTCGCATCTCTTTAAGAATTTTCCAGTTTGTTGTGATCCACACAGTCAAAGGCTTTGGCATAGTCAATAAAGCAGAAGTAGATGTTTTTCTGGAACTCTTGCTTTTTCAATGATCCAATGGATGTTGGCAATTTGATCTCTGGTTCCTTATTATTGTATGTATATTTAGAAGTTTTTCCCCCCCAGTTTACCTCTATTACAAATAACCTTTTATGTATACTTCTTGCTTTAACATTTTTTCCCCGCAAAAAAAAATTTTATCAGCAGTTAAGATTAAACCATTTTTCATATATAATGAGAATTTCAATCTAAGTACTTTTCTCAGTTTGTTCTATTAAAGATATTAATTGCAAATAGATGCAAGTAATGGTCTCTTTTTTTTTTGCTTTTAATTTCATGTTTTTATCAACTATGGAAATCAAGCAAAATTTATTTTGAGATGGTTGAATTTTATTTACAAAGTATTATAGGTACAGGGGATTCTTTACTAAATTTCTTCTTGTTTTCTAGTAGGTTGAGGCCAGAAATCAAAAATTTTTCAAAAATATAAGACCTACCAGACTCTTGACACATACTGATATATTAGTATCTGTATTGTTGTCTTTCATTGTTTCCTCTGAATCTAACTTTCTTTGTAATTTTTAAAATTACTTTTAAAATCCCTAACTCATTGAAAAAATGTATGGAGTAAACATTAGCCACCTTCCTGATTGAAAAGCAGGAAGTTAATAACTTGTTATATAACATAATGAAAGCTGTAACTGCATGACAGAGAAAATACTGTGGACCCAAAATGGGGAAAAGCATGAATTTTCTTTTCACAGAGTCAGATTAAGGAAACTTTGAAAAGCTTTTCTTTTGAGCTGGTCTTTTAAAATAGGACTTAGGTTCACAGGAAATAGGGCAAGTCATTCAGGGCAGTCATTCAGAGAAATAGTAAAAACATAAGTAAGTCTGGGACTCATTTGAATGCTTCATTCTAACTACATCTCCAGTTCTGAGGGGTAGGGAGAAGCAGGGGAAAAATTGTATCTTATTAGTGGCTCATATAATCCTCTCAGCAATCTTATGATAAGCATTAAATACACAAAATGGTACACATGTATATAATTTGTTCCCCCCCACACACCTTGTCTTTAACTATGGAATCTAAATCACAAAAAAGTAACTTAACCAAAGTTAAGAGCTAGGATATGGAGGAACCAGAACCCTGTGGGTCTTTCCAGTTCTGAGCCATTACATCCAATCTGCCTCACACATCCTGTTGCTGTGACAGTTAAGGACTAACTCATTTGATTCCCAGTGTATGTTCCAAGAAATACCAGTTCATCAAGCTGCTATTTAAAAAAGTTAATAACGTGACCCAACAAGTTTGGGGAACTTAATCAGATATGCTATCCCCAACCCCCTACTTTAAAGCTGTATAGTCCTTGTTAGACCCTCCACATCTTGGTGAAGTCTTGCTATAAAAAATCCTATTTAATTTAGTTTAGTCCAGGATTTCTCCAGTTTATGTAACCACTGAGGTTTGTGTGTTTGTGTCCTCAAGTTGCATCTGACTCCTTGAGGCCCCAAGGACTGTAGCCCCCTACACACACCCAGGCTCCTCTTTCCATGCAATTCACGCAAGAATACTGGAGTGGGTTGCCATGTCCTCCTCCTCCAGGGGATCTTCCCAACCATGTCTCTTGTGTCTCCCTCATAGGCAGGGGGATCCTTTACCACTAGCGCCATCTAGGAAGCCCAACCACTGAGATATCTATTCATGTACATGGGAGAAAGCCACAGTAGATAGTATGGTGTTGTAAAGTACATTTGGAGGAGAATTAGCACAGACAGTTCTGTGTTTTAGAAAGTTCGTTCCAGTGGCATATGGAGAACAGTTTGGAGGGAAAGACTGGGTCTCCCAATCAGGAAGTGGAGCCTGTTTCTCTCCTTGAACCTGGATATGACTTGCGACACCCTACTGTCTACTGACAGGGTGCACTGTTCTGGAGGGTCACAGCCACTTACTCCACCGAAGTGCCTACATGTTTGCCAGACCTAGTGAAAACGCCTCAAGTGCTCTCTGACTTCAGCTCCCTAACCCCTTCTATGTTCCTCAGTTCAAACACAAAGCAATAAAACCAGCTCTCCAAGCAGTTTCTGACGACCAATAATCAGGGTCTAATGTGTTCGGCGTCAGACATCAGGAACTGCATCACTAGTGTAAGTTAGGCTCTTATACCAAAGATAAGTAACCTTGAGACAAAATAGAAGAGGGGAACCTAAAATATGATGACTGTCACAAAATTGAAAATTTCTATCTGACTCAAAAATTTGTGATGAGTACAGTACAAAATGAAATTGTTGTCTGGAGTCTCTTGGGGGTTAGTCCTTCTGTCAGATACAACATAGCGACTATCTCCTATCTGGGTTCAAAGAGTTCAAAACTCGCCCTAGAGGAACCCCTGCAGCAATGGAAAGGTTTCACTTGGGAGTTTCTGAGTTTTCTGGGACAGGAAGCAGAGCCGCTCTTCACTCACTGAGACCGAGGCTTTTAAGGTCGAAGACATTTAGGACTTAATCATCAGATCCCAGAGGAGAGCTCATCCTTCTGAACAGAACACTGGAAACGATTACTTGCCAGGGAAAAACAGCAGAAGGCATACCTGTGGCTGATTCACATTGATGTATGGCAGAAACCAGTGCAATATTGTAAAGCAATTATCCTCCAGTTAAGAAAATAGCAGAAGACTTCCCAGAGGGATTGGCATTTGATCTGGATGATAACGGTAGATTGTAATTCAGAGGGAAAGGAGAGGAAAAGGGGGAACGTTAAGATAAAACGTCAAGGAAAAGGGAGATTAACTCTGAGAACCAAACCAGGTGGATGTGTATTATCACATAATCTTCAGGAAAGCCTCAGGAGAAGGCCATCGTCCCCATTTCACAGCTGGAGAAACCAATGGCTCAGGAAAGTTAACTAGCACAAAGCATATACGCAATTATCTGCTGGAGAGTTGGATTGAGGGGTGCAGCAGCCAGACAACTGCTCACAAGTACAGTTTGTGTGCTTAGCCACTCAGTCGAGTCTGAGTCTGTGATCCCATGGACTGTATCCCACCAGACTCCTTGGTTCATGGGATTCCACAGGCAAGAATACTGGAGTGGGTATTCCCTTCTCCAGGGTGTCTTCCAGACTCAGGAATCGAACCTGCATTTCCTACACTGGCAGGTGTGTTCTTTACCACTGAGCCACCAGGGAAGCCCAAAATGCAATTTAAGTGGTACCAAAATGTCACTGTAAGTTATTTGTAAGGATACAGAGCAGTTACTTACCAGAACTGTTATTGGGAAGTATAGTGTATGTGTCGGGAAAATAAAGAATTCATGAGTTATTTAGGGTGCTGATGTGGTCCAGATCCCCAGAGGCATGCTGGAATAGCTGGTTACCAAATTCCAAAGGAGGATATTTTCCTAAAATACTCAGGACTGGCAACCTTTTTAAATGTTTAACAGATATTTGAAGACTATCAATTTAAAGGGGCCCAAATGATATATACCCAGACAACACTAATTCAAAAAGATACATGCTAGGAAAGATTGAACGCAGGAAGAGAAAGGGATGACAGAGGATGAGATGGTTGGATGGCATCACTGACTCGATGGACATGAGTTTGAGTAAGCTCCGGGAGTTGGTGATGGACAGGGAAGCCTGGCGTTTGCAGTCCATGGGGTCGCAAAGTCAGACACGCCTGAGCGACTGAACTGAACTGAACATGCACACCTATGGTCATAGCAGCATTATTCACAATAGCCAGGACGTGGCAACAACCTAAATGGCCCACAGAGGACTGGATAAAGACAACGTGGGAAATACATACAATGGAAGTTACCCATAGGAAAGAATGAAAAATGCCAGTTACAGCATCATGGCTGGACCTAGAGATTATCATACTAAATGAAGTAAATCAAAGAAAGACAAATACCACATGAAATTACTTATATGAGGAATCTGAAATGTGGCACAAATGAATCTATCTGTAACAGAAACATACAGACATAGAGAACAGACTTGTGGTTGCCAAGGAGGAGGGAGTTGGGGGGTGGAAGGACTAGGAGTTTGGGGATTTACTCGAGGTAAACTATTACATGCAGGATGGATAAACAGCAAGGTCCTACTGTATAGCAGAGGGAACTGTATTCAGTATCCTATGATAAACCGTGTTGGAGAAGAATATAAAAAAGAGAATGTCTATATATGTGTATAACTGACTCACTTTGCTGTACAGCACAACATTGTAAATCAATTATACTTCAATTTTAAAAATAAGATTAAATAATAGAGAGGCCCAAAAGAATAGTGTGTCTGGATACCCTACTTGTTCTGAGTGGTTACAGAAGAGTCAGTCCTAAACCTGCTAACTGTAGAGCCAGTACGCAAAGCCTGTAGCATGTGGCTGAAACACAGACCGGCAGACAGACAGACATGGGTAGACAGAGACGGAGAGGAATTCAATGGTGATTATAAAGCTTGTGCTTCACAGGTGTGTCTGACAGTAACCCTAGTGTTGTGTTTCTCCAGCTTTTTATCACAGCCACAACATTTTCAGATAGTTTAAATCCTTTAGGGAACAAGATGAGAATGAGTGGACAATAGATCTCCACTGATAAATCGACAACCATGTATTTGTTATCCTCAGGAAATTACTACAATCAAGGGGAGATCCGTAAGAAGGAACTCTTGCAGAGCTGTGATGTTCTGGGGATTCCCCCCTCCAACGTAATGATTATTGAAAACAGGTAAATTTATCTTTTAACAATGTGGAAATTCAGTGGCAATAAATACACCGTGATACACTCAAAAGACACAAAAAAACTCACGTGGATGGGTAAGAACATTATTTGAGAAGTTGCCCGAATATAGTTTCACATTTGTTTTCAAGTGGCAGTGTAACACAAATGAATTTTTTCAACTTCTGTTCAGATTTTGTCTTAAGATAGCTACTTTTTTAATCTTTAAAAAAAAGTTTAAAATATGTCAAGTGTAAAGAACAGTATTATGAACCCTCACGAGCCTGTTGTCTAAGGCCGGTAATTACCAAGCCTTTGCTATGCGTGCATCTATCCCCATATAATATATCTTTTGTGTGTGAAGTTTTAGGGGTTATTTTGCAGTTATAACTGAGCTGTGTTTTTTCTTTTTATTGGAGTATAGTTGATTTACAATGTTGTAGTTAGTTTCTGCTGCATGGCAAAATGAATCTGTTATACATATATACATATCCACTGTTTTTTCAGATTCTTTTCCTATATAGGCCATTACAGAGTACTGAGCAGAGTGTCCTGTGCTGAACAGTAGGTCCTTATGTATTTTTATATAACAGTGTGTATATGCCAATCCCAGTCTCCCAATTTTCTCCTCCCATGTATGAAGTATTTTAAAGAAAACCCAGCCATCAGGTTATTCTACCATATATACTTAAGGATAGATCTCTTAGATAGACTTTTTTTCATGCAGCCACAACATCATTAGCAACCCATCAACAAAATTGATAGTAATAGCAATTCCTTGGTTTGTCAAACACCCAGTCCATTTTGAGCTGCTCTGAGTAGCTCAAAAGTGTTTTTTCTCAGTAGGTTTGTTCAAATCAGGGTATAAACAAAGTGCACACATTATAGCTGGTTGATATGCTTCATATCCCTTCCCCCTCCCAATGTCATTGATTGTTGAAAAAACTGAGGCAGTCGTCATGTAGAAAGACTTGTCTGTCTGCTTCCGCGTGATACTGCCTCAGTGGCGGTTTTATCCTCTGTTTTTTTGCAAACTGGAAACGGGCACTGACTTTCAGGGAGCAGAATCATTTTAGGAGACGTGTACTGTCTTACTTTCAGTGATCCTACAATCAGCTGGTGCGTTTACATGGTAACGGCCAATCCTTTTCATTGTAAAGACCCACATCAACCTTTCATGTAGTGCTTTCATGATTAGTAATCATTAATTAAGTAGAGATTGCAAAATGGTGAGTCTCTAAATATCTCCTGAGTTCCAAATATACCAGCTATAATTCTTCTATAAAGCAGAACTTTATCAACTGGGGCTATTTAGTTACCCTGATATATATAGTTTTACTCCAAAAGACGGGCTAAAATGCTTCTTTCCCTTTTGTCGCCATTTTCAGAATAGGAGTTGATCCCCTATGTACCTGCGTCAGTAACCAGTTATTTATTGGTTTGTCGGATGGGGCAGGCAGGAACTTTGGAGAAGGCAATGGCACCCCACTCCAGTCCTCTTGCCTGGAAAATCCCAAGGATGGAGGAGCCTGGTAGGCTGCAGTCCATGGGGTCACTAAGAGTCGGACACAACTGAGTGACTTCACTTTGACTTTTCACTTTCATGCATTGGAGAAGGAAATGGCAACCCACTCCAGTGTTCTTGCCTGGAGAATCCCAGGGACGGGGGAGCCTAGTGGGCTGCCGTCTATGGGGTTGCACAGAGTTGGACACGACTGAAGCGACTTAGCGGCAACAGCAGCAGCAGCAGGCAGGAACTTACGTGTTCAGTTTTTCAGTTTAACTCATTATGTTCTTCGATACTGCAATCATCTCCTCTTTGGCCATTGAGCCTTTTCTTGTTGGCACATATGTCCTTTTGATAAGAAATTAAGAATCTGACTTAATTTATTATACTTTTTATATATCCAAAAGATCATGCAGCTTCAGCAACATCCCCTACTTGTAAGATACTGCTCGTAAGAGGAGTCATAAATGTGTTAAAAATAAATAATTCCACAGCTAGTTTGAAGATTCAAGGAAGCCAGGTGTCTTAGTCTGCTCAGACCACCATGGCAAAATACCAGAGTCTGGGCAGTTTAAACAACAGAAATGTATTTTTCTCTCTCAATTCTGGAGGTTGAAAGTATAAAATCAAGCTGCAGCAGGGCTGATTTCTGGAGAGGGTTTCCTTCTTGGCATGCAGATGGCCATCTTCTCCCCATCTGCTCACAAGCAGTGGGGAGAGGGAAGTTTCTCTCTTCGTCTTCTTACAAGGCCACCAGTCCTATAAGGCTGCTGCTGCTGCTGCTGCTGCTGCTAAGTCACTTCAGTCGTGCCCAACCCTGTGTGACCCCAGAGACAGCAGACCACCTGGCTCCTCTATCCTTGGGATTCTCCAGGCAAGAACACTGGAGTGGATTGCCATTTCCTTCTCCAATGCATGAGAGTGAAGAGTGAAAGTGAAGTCGCTCAGTTGTGTCCAACTCTTAGTGACCCCATGGACTGTGGCCTACCAGGCTCCTCCGTCCATGGGATTTTCCAAGCAAGAGTACTGGAGTGGGGTGCCATTTCCTTCTCCCCTATAGGTTTAGGGCTCACCATTATGACCTCATTTAACCTTGTACACGTCCGTGCTAAGGTCACTTCAGTTGTGTCTGACTCTGCGACCCTATGGACCATAACACAGCCCACCAGGCTCCTCTGTCCATGGGGATTCTCCAAGCAAGAATACTGGAGTGGATTGCCATGCCCTCCTCCAGGGGATCTTCCCAAGCCAGGGATTGAACACAAGTCTCTTATGTCTCCTGCATTGGCATGCGGGTTCTTTACCACTATCACCATCTAGGAAGCCCCTCACTTAATCTTAATGACCTCCTAAAGACCTCATTTCCAAATACAGTCATACTGGGGATTAAGACTTCAACCCTTGGATTTGCAGAGAACACAGTTCAGTCCCTGGCAGCATGCAGTTTTCAGTCTTTCAGCCTCTAGTTTCCTAACCGAGCAACGAAGAGCTCTGAAATCTTGCTCTGGGTTATTTAGACGAGTCAAATGGAAGGATGAAGGGGACAAAGAGAAAGGGAAGTTTCACAAAAGGCCCACATTCAGAATAATCATGGTAACATTCAATTCACCGTCAGTGCCAAGGACCTCGCTAAACACATGATCTTGAAAATAATCCAATTACTTCCCCAGGTTATAGATGAGAAACAGAGGACTAGTGAGAGGTTGAGTCATCTGCCCGGGGTCATCCAGCTGACCCTAGCAGAGCAAGCCTTGCAGCCAAGGCCATCTGGTCACTGCGCCCTGACTCCTCCAAGCCTGACTCACAATCGCACAAAGGTCACCTCGATCAATTCTTCAACTGACTGTACAAAGACAGATTTTTTTATGATCCTTTTTTAGTTTCACACAAAGAAACTGAAGCTTAAGAGACTCCTCTGAGGTCAGACGTTTAATAAATGACAGTCAGTGCTAGGATTTGGAAATAGAAAGGAAGACGGAATTGATTCCTGACTTTCTGCAGGAAAGTAGGTCACCACTTTGTTAGGGTAAGCGAACGACCAACGTGCTTAAGAGAACATCTGAGGTTGTGTACTGTCAGTGCTTTCTTCCATTGCTCTGAACTTCATGGCTTGATTCCAAGGAGGCATTTAGCCAGAGGAGCTCACCTAAGTAAACCCCTTAGCCAACACCTTAAAGAGAGAAAACAGTTCCATTTTCAAGAGAAGGCATCTGAGTCATTAGACAACTAAGTGGATACTCTTGGTAACCTTACCCAGTTCCTTAATACTTGTAGGTTCTGCTAATTTAAAGGACCATGTGATGTTTAAATGAATGTTATTAACAGATACAGATTAAAGCTCCTGGAATGGGCAAGGCACCGTGCTAGAGGGTGAAGAAAAAGAACAGTTCAAGGTCCAGGAACTGGATAATGGGTGTTGGCCTGATAGGCACCACTGCTGTGTTTGCACAAATGGTGGTTGTGCACGTGCTGAGGTTCAGGCCTAGAAAAGGGCTTAGAGACCCTCTCCCGGACACTTGGGAACTGAATGTGACTGGGAAATGCAGACTGAGTATTCATTTGTTGCTTTTGTGCTGGAGTCCATAGAATTGTTTCATTTACATTTCAAAACAAAAAGTAAACACACATTTCTGTATGTATATTCTAAAAGAACACACACCAGACTTGTCAGTAGCCGCTGCTCTTTAGTTGGGCCAGGGAAGAAGAACACTGCTGCTGCTGCTAAGTCGCTTCAGTCGTTTCCGACTCTGTGACCCCACAGACGGCAGCCCACCAGGCTCCCCCGTCCCTGGGATTCTCCAGGCAAGAACACTGGGGTGGGTTGCCATTTCCTTCTCCAATGCATGAAAGTGAAAAGTGAAAGTGAAGTCGCTCAGCTGTGTCCAACTCTTAGCAACCTCAGGGACTGCAGCCTACCAGGCTTCTCCGTACATGTGATTTTCCAGGCAAGAACACTAGCACTTCTTAATTTCACAGAATTCTGTACAGTTTTATTTTGCTTTTGTTTTGTTTTGTTTTTTTAAGGAAGCCTGTATTACTTTTTAAAAGACAAACAGACTTCAGAGATACTGCAAGTTCAGGCCCAGACCACCGCAATAAAGCAAGTCAGTAGGAATTTTTTGGTTTCCCAGTGCATATAAAAGTAACGTCAACACTATACCGTAGTCTATTAAGTATGCAATAGCATTATATCTAAAAAAAAATAACATACATAACATTCTACTTAATTGAAAAGTAGATATCATCTGCACCTTCAGCCAGTTATAACAATAACATCAAAGATCACAGATCACATATCACCATAACTAATATGATAATAATAATGAAAAAGTTTGAAATATTGCAAGAATTACTGAAATGTCACACAGATACAAAATAAGCAAATGTTGTTGGAAAGATGGCGCCAGTAGTAGACTTGTTGTCATAGGTCCACAGCCCTTCAGTTCATTAAAAACACAGTATCTTCGAAGCACAATGCTGCTGCTGCTAAGTCGCTTCCATCGTGTCTGACTCTGTGTGACCCCATAGACGGCAGCCCACCAGGCTCCCCTGCCTCTAGGATTCTCCAGGCAAGAACACTGGAGTGGGTTGCCATTTCCTTCTCCAATGCATGAAAGTGAAAAGTGAAAGTGAAGTCACTCAGTCCTGTCGTGAAGTGCAATAAAATGATTATATATTTTTAAAGACTACTTCTACATGACTAATAAAAATTCTTCCCTCTGTACTCAGCTTCTATCCATACAAGTGAAGGCTAAATTAGAAACAATTCTGTATACATTTTGGTAAGTTTGAAGCATAGAATAGAGTTCCTTGAAAAGATAGTAATGATTTTTAAGCCTTTTTATAAACACTGTGGTCTTCTCAGGGCCTCATTCTGAAGGACCAGTGGGCAGAGGGTCAGATACGCTGCTCCAAAGGGGTTAGGCTGGAAATGGGAAGGGGTTTAAGGGGGCTTCCCTGGTGGCTCACATGGTAAAGAATCTGCCTGCAACGCAGGAGACCCAGGTTCGATATCTGCATCGAGAAAATCCCCTGGAGGAGGGCATGGCAGCCCACTCCAGTATTCTTGCCTGGAGAATGCTCATGGACAGAGAAGCCTGGTGGGCTACAGCCCATGGGATTGGAGAGTTGGACATGACTGAGCGACTCACGCACACACACACACACACACAGCCCATGGGATTGGAGAGTTGGACATGACTGAGCGACTCACACACACACACACACACACACACAGCCCATGGGATTGGAGAGTTGGACATGACTGAGTGACTCGCACACACACACACACTGATTGTAATGAAATAAAACAAAGTAGACCTTCCAGTCATAACCAGGCCCATAAAAATGCATCAGGGCCCAACAACCAACCGTTGGAGGAAATTTTGGGGTTTTGGAGGTGATTGTGGTCTGATCCTTGCTCCTAGCATCCCATACCTGCTGTACCCACATCACATCTATTCCCACCACAAAAGCAGAGGATTCCCAGCACCCCAGTCTGTTCTCGTATGCAAGTCAGGCTGCAAACACACCAAGCTTTCTTCTGCATCCACACTCATGCATGTGCCCAGCCCTCCTCTGCCTGCTTCCTCCCTTCCCAGCTCCCCACATCCTAGCTCTCTAGCAAACTCCTATTCATCCTTGAAATCCCAGCTCAAGATTACCTTCGACTCTGCAACATCCATGATTTGCCCAGATTTTCTTGGGCACTTTGGCTACATTGTCATTGTCCCATCATATCACAACATATACATCATTTTTTTATCCCATAAGCCCCTCTGTATCTTTTATTCCTGTATCCCCAACCAGTGTCCTAACACTTAATACATAGTTGCTCGATGCATGTTTGTTGAATAAACAGGCTACTTGGCTCACACCAGAAGCTTCCTTCCTGTGGCAGCCCGTAAGTGTGTGGTTTCCAACCCCCTTTCGTCGGTTTTTTTTTTCATTGACCCAGAAATGGTGAATAGCAAACCAATTCCTGAGACTTCAGTAAAACTGTTTTCACTTTTTTAAAGAAAACAGCCTTGATCCCTGACTTGCATGGCTATTTTTAGCCTTTTGGAAGTCCTAAGTGAGGTTTGGGAGTATTTTTCTACATCTTGATTTTCCCACTCTGTCTATTTGGCTCCACCATCCTAAGGTTTCAGCATCTTTTCTCCCAGTGCTCATCTCAACATCATCCTGGCATTAACAAGCCCAAGACCTTAACAGACTGATTTGAGTTGAACAAGGAAATAGAATCCAGTACCCACTAGGCAATATAAATGAGCCTGGCCCGCTACCAGTTCCTGAAGTCTGTGTTTTCCAATAAATGGACACAAATCAGTGAAAGGGAAGCCACAAAGCAGAGAGTCTGGGGCTGCTGGGGTCCCATTGGTAACTAACCCCCTCTCCTCTTGAGACCCTGTAAAAGCCGGCCCCTTCCAGAAACCAAAACAGACTATATGCCAAGTGCCAAAGTGAAAGTGACGAAGTGTCCTCTTACTGTAAAGAGATAAAACGAAGCTCCTCGCAGGGCCTTTTCTCCAAAGACACAAAGAAGTGACTCGGTACAGTGAGAGGGCAGCGTTCCAGTCCCAGTTGGCAAGAGCAGGGCAGGGCTCCTGTCCTCCCAGAGGGCACAAAGGACAGTGACGTTTCCTAGAAAAGGAGCTATGGGAGGAGACTGCAGTGGACCGAGCTGATACGGAGCGACTATGCCAACATGGAAGGCTGCTCCCATGCTACTTCAAAGGCAAGTTATCCTGGGAGCTGGAGGGAGGCTGGGTCAAGTCATGTGTCAGTTTAGAAGAAGAGTGGGACCAGGGAGGCTGGCCTCAACAAGGCATGTATTTGTGGCTGATTCTGCTCCTTGAAAGAGGCTGTAAATATACCACAAAAATAGGAACCAAGGTGACTGTGTGTTGTGATATTCATTACAGCAAAAAAACTGATAGCAACCTAACGTAGCAGTAGGTGATTAATTATATAGCCATGGTCCAGAACATTAAGCCACAATTTAAAAGTTTCTTTTTAATATTAAAAAAATTAAATAAATAAATAAATAAAAGTTTCTTTTTAATATTTATGTATTTGGCTGCCTCGGGATATTCCTTACGTCATTTGGGATCTTTTGTTGCAGTAGTTGCAGCACTTGGGCTTAGTTGCCCACAGCATGTGGGGTCTTAATTCCCTAACCAGGATCGAACCCAAGTCCCTTGCATCAGAAGTATGCAGTCTTAGTCACTGGACCGCCCGGGCAGTCCCACACAATTCAAAGTTTTCCATGCATAGTTCATAATCTAGGAAGATGTTCCTGATAGAATATTGAGTTTAAAAAGCAGAATATACTTCCTTTACACTCTTCTGTATTTTCCTTAGTTTTAATAATGAGCATACATCAGTTGTAAACTGACAGTTTCACTGAATTTATTTTACAGTATATTGTTTCTGGGAAGGTGAGGCTTGATTCTGAGGCACTTCCAAATCCTGTTGGAAGTGCCAAGGTAGAGTACTGCTGGCCAGCTGTGCACCCCCTCTCTGGGGCATCTCACCAGGCGGGTATATTCCATGTCCTGTGATTTTCTGATACGGTATTTTACTTGCTTCATCAAAGTTGCTGCTCTGTAAATTACTTCTTTCGCTGTCGTTTGCTATGGAGTTTGAGGGAAGAGAGTGAAATGGGGATGTTGCTAGGACTAAAAGTGGAGGTCCATGTTTCAACTTACACAGATTCCTGCTGGCAGTTGAAGAAAGGGTGAATATGAGGAAAATCAAGACCAGAGAAAAGAAAAAGAGGAAAGTACAGTGTGATGGAAGAGCTCTCTTCCAGGAGTCATGAAATTTGGCTTCAGCTTGTAAGGCTGTGTGACCTTTGGCAAATAATGGCCCCTCTCTGGGCTTCTCTCGTCATATTTGCAACTGGATGAGATGGTGACTTTTCCTAAAGCTCCTAGATCTTCTCGGGCAGAGCAGAACGTGTTTAGATGTGGTTGTTCTATAAATGGAGGGTCATGTGCTCAACTCAGCAATGTAGCTGATTTGTTTTTAAGTGCTTACCATTTTACTGAGGGCTTCCCTAGTGGCTCAGACGGTAAAGCATCTGCCTGCAATGCGGGAGACCCAGGTTTGATTCCTGGCTCAGGAAGATCCCCTGGAGAAAGAAATGGCAATCCACTCCAGCCCTCCTGCCTGGAAAATCCCATGGACAGAGGAGCCTGATAGGCTACAGTCCATGGGGTTGCAAAGAGTCAGATACGACTGAGCGGCTTCACTTTCACTTTCATTTTACCGAGCACTTCTACATTTCATGACACCCATGGCAGACTGTATCCCTTGTCACACACTTTGGTCCTTTCCTCAGGAAGCAGAATAGGGATTTTTTAAATTAACAAATTAACATTTTTATTCTTATTTATTTATTTGGCTGCACCGGGTCTTAGTTGCAACATGCACATGGGATCTTTTTTTATGTATATAATTATTTACTTATTTATTTTTGGCTGGGCTGGGTCTTCGCTGCTACACAGGCTTTTCCCTAGTTGCAGCGAGTCAGGGCTACTCTCAGGTTGTGGTGCCTCTGCGTGCTGCTCACTGCAGCGGCTTCTGTTGTTGAGGAGCACGGGCTCCAGGGCATGAGGGCTCAGTAGTCCTCAGGCTCTAGAGCACGGGCTCAATAGTTGTGGTGCGCAGGCTTTGCTGCTCTGCAGCAGATGGGATCTTCCCAGATCAGGGAACCATGTCTCCTGTATCAACAGGCAGATTCTTTACCACTGAGCCACCAAGGAAGCCCTGAATAGGGATATTAAAAAACTAAGAAGTAGATCCTTTAAGAACCAAACTGAGTTTAGCCAGCTCACCCTTACCTCCATTGTCATAGTCCATCTGGGCAGCTAGAACAAAAACACTGCAGACTGGGTGGCTCATAACAGAATTGTGTCACACAGTTCTGGAGGCTGAGAAGTCCAAAATCACAGTGTCAGCAGATGAGGTGTCTGGTGGGGCCATGTCTCCTGCTTCACGGACTGCGCCCTTCTTGTCGTGTCCTCACGTGGTGGCAGGACCAAGGGAGTGCTCTAGGGTTTCTATTCTAAGGACACTAGTCCCATTCAGGAGGATTCTCCCCTCGTGACCTCACTACCGACCAGAGGCCCCACCTCCAAATACCATCACATTGAGGAAATGGGTTTCAACATATGGATTTTTAGGGGACACAAATGTTCAGTCTATAGCATCTGCAGTAATTGCACTAGGAACCAAAAACTCTGGATGAGAGGCAACTAATTCTCTCCCACTCAAGCCTTACAGACAAAGTCTGCGTCCAGAAGAAAGGTTACCGGGTCAGCCTTTCAGATTATTTCCCCACCACACCAAGTTCCAAGAAAAAAGTCTTAGTCATCTGGGGGATGAGAGCCCTCAGGACAAGAAACACTGCAGCTGCCTGTGTGTGTTGCAACGTAAGATGGTGTGGTGGTCCTCTGGCAAAACTGTCATGGTGACAGTTGGTACAGGCCTGGTCTGCATGCTCAGTCACTCAGTCATCTCCAATTCTTTGACACCCCCTGAGCTATAGCCCACCAGGCTTCTCTGTCCATGGAATTCTCCAAACAGGAATACTGGAGTGGGTTGCCATTTCCTCTTCCAGGGGATCTTCCCGACCCAGGGGTCGAACCTGGGTCTGCCTGCATTCGCAGGCAGATTCTTTACCGCTGAGCCACTTTGGAAGCCCCATAGCTTAACTAGCCAGTTTCTGTATTAGAAGGATTTATAGGGTTTTTCTTTTTCAGGTTTTCTTTTTCTTCTTTTTTCCTTTTTTAATAATACTGTCACCCTCACATATATAGTCAGTTGATTTTCAACAGTGCTGCCAAGACAATTCACTGAGGCAATATAGTCTCTTCTGCAAATGGATACCCACATACCAGAGAACAAGCTTCCCTTCCCCTCCACTAAACACAAAAATTAGCTCAAATAGACCGAAATAAGAAGAGCTAAAACTATCAAACACATCCAAGAAAATATAGGAGTAAATCTTCATGAGTTTGGGTTAGGCAGAACCTTCTTAGATATGACACCAAAAGTATCAACCATAGCAAAAGGAGAAACAGACCAAATTAAAACCTTTTTTGCTTGATGCATGCCATCAAGAAAATGAAAAGACAACTCATAGAATGAGAGAAAACATTTGCAAAGCATATATCTGAAAAAGGATTAATATCCAGATATCAATACAGACAAATATAATATATCCTTATATATTATATAGTATATATGGGCTTCCCTGGTGGCTCAGCAGTAAAAAAAAAATCTGCCTGCCAATACAGGTGAAACAAGGGGTGTGGGTTCCATCCCTGGGTCAGGAAGATCCCCCGGAAAAGGAAATAGCAACCCACTCCAGTATTCTTGCCTGGGAAATCCCACGCTACAGTGCATAGGATCACAAAAGAGTTGGACACGACTGAAGGACTAAACAACAACGACAAAGAGTATATATAACATATAAAATAATATATAAAGAACTTCCATAAGCAACAACAAAAAGACAAACAGCCTAATTTTTAAAATGGTCAGAGGACTTGTATAGACATTTCTCCAAAGAAGATACACAAATGGCCAATAAGCACAGGAAAAGATTTTCAACATTATTAGGTATTACAGGAATGAAAGTCAAAACCACTGTGAGACACTACTTCACACTCCCTAAGTTGACCATTTTTTTAAAAATAAAAAGGGAAATACTAAATGCAGGCCAGGAAACAAAGAAATTGGACCCCTCAGGCACTGGTGGGTTTGTGTAAAACAGTTTGGCAGTTAGTTCCTCAAAAATGTAAATACAGAATTACCTTTACCCAGCAATCTTACTCCAACATAAATACCTAAAAGAATTGAAAACATTCAGATGAAAACGTGTACATGAATGCGCACAGCAGCACCATCACTTCAGTTCAGTTCAGTCCCTCAGTCATGTCCGTCTCTGTGACCCCATGAATTGCAGCACGCCAGGCCTCCCTGTCCATCACCAACTCCCAGAGTTCAGTAGCAAAAGGGTAGAAATGACTCAAATGTCCATTCACAGATGAGTAAATGAGCAAAGCATGGTCTGGCCATACACTGGACTATTATTCCACCACAAAACATAGTGAAGTCCCATCACATGTTACAGACTGCATGAACCTAAGAAGCCGCCTGTTAACAGGCAGCCACACAGGGTATGATCCCTGTGTGGGGATCATTATCCCCACACGGGATTATCTGAAATACCCAGGGCAGGCAAATCCACCGAGACACAAACTAGATCAGTGGCTGCCAAGAGTGGGGAGGGAAAGGGAGTGGGAAGTGACTCATAATGGGGTTTATTTTCTGAGATGACGAAAATGTCCTAAAATTGCAAAGACAGTTGCACAACTCTGTGAACATACCAAAAAAAAACCAACACACCACACTGAATTGTGCACTTTATTTATTTATTTTTTTTTTGTTTTGTATCCAAAATGTGTTTATTGGGATGGTTTCCCGTTCATCTTGATACAGGGTACTTTTAGTGCTGCTTCCGTCTGAAAGAGCATCCTTCTGTAAGCCTTGCTTTTCCTCCTGTAGGCTGGCAGAGGACAGTAGAGCAGCCAACACACAAAACTACTGTTTGTGCATGGCTAAAGACGGTGGTGATTTTATAGCATCCTGGGCATTTTACATCCATGAAATAGGAATTGGGGCTCTGCACCAGGCGCTTCTTCTTGTGTTTCCTCTTCTCCTCTTCTGGAGAGGGATGAAGAAGATCCTTTGCGAGAGGCATGTTCTCGTGAGGAGGTCGTCACCGCCGGAAAGGCTGAATTGTGCACTTTAAACGAGTGGACTACAAAATTATGTGAATTATGTCTCAATCAAGCTGTTCTGAAAATAATAGTAATATTTAATAACAATATTTATGATGGGCACTGTAAAAACAATCAGTACAAAAATATATCCAGTGAGGAAAAACAAAATCTCCCTCCACATATGCTTCTCTCCTCAGAGAAAATCACTGTTAACTACTCAATGTGTAAACTTCCATACCTTCAATACTTTACAAATGCATATTTACATACAGAAACACAAATATAGTTCATTTTTCAGTGAGGCATACTATTCCATGGGATACCTGTATCATAACTTACTTGACTAATAAAACCGTCCATCCTGTGGCTTTGCTAGAATCATCATTCAGTTCAGTTCAGTCGCTCAGTCATGTCCGACTCTTTGCAACCCCATGAATTGCAGCACGCCAGGCCTCCCTGTCCATCACCATCTCCCGGAGTTCACTCAAGCTCACGTCCATCGAGTCGGTGATGCCATCCAGCCATCTCAGCCTCTGTCGTCCCCTTTTCCTCCTGCCCTCAATCCCTCCCAGCATCAGAGTCTTTTCCAATGAGTCAACTCTTCGCATGAGGTGGCCAAAGTACTGGAGTTTCACCTTTAGCATCATTCCTTCCAAAGAACACCCATGACTGATCTCCTTTAGAATGGACTGGTTGGATCTCTTTGCATTGCAAGGGACTCTCAAGAGTCTTCTCCAACACCACAGTTCAAAAGCATCAATTCTTCGGCGCTCAGCTTTCTTCACAGTCCAACTCTCACATCCATACATGACCACTGGAAAAACCATAGCCTTGACTAGACGGACCTTTGTTGGCAAAGTAATGTCTCTGCTTTTGAATGTGCTGTCTAGGTTGGTCATAACTTTTCTTCCAAGGAGTAAGCGTCTTTTAATTTCATGGCTACAATCACCATCTGCAGTGATTTTTGAGTCCCAAAAAATAAAGTCTGTCACTGTTTCCCCATCTATATCCCATGAAGTGATGGGACTAGTTGCCATGATCTTCGTTTTCTGAATGTTGAGCTTTAAGCCAACTTTCTCACTCTCTTCTTTCACTTTCATCAACAGGCTTTTTAGTTCCTCTTCACTTTCTGCCATAAGGATGGTGTCTTCTGCATATCTGAGGTTATTGATATTTCTCCTGGCAATCTTGATTCCAGCTTGTGCTTCATCCAGCCCAGCATTTCTCATGATGTACTCTGCATATAAGTTAAATAAGCAGGGTGACAATATACAGCCTTGACATATACCTTTTCCTATTTGGAACCAGTCTGTTGTTCCATGTCCAGTTCTAACTGTTGCTTCCTGACCTGCATATAGGTTTCTCAAGAGGCAGGTCAGGTGGTCTGGTATTCCCATCTCTCTCAGAATTTTCCACAGTTTATTGTGATCCACACAGTCAAAGGCTTTGGCATAGTCAATAAAGTAGAAATAGATGTTTTTCTGGAACTCTCTTGCTTTTTCCATGATCCAGCGGATGTTGGCAATTTGATCTCTGGTTCCTCTGCCTTTTCTAAAACCAGCTTGAACATCTGGAAGTTCACAGTTCACGTATTGCTGAAGCCTGGCTTGGAGAATTTTGAGCATTACTTTACTAGCATGTGAGATGAGTGCAATTATGCGGTAGTTTGAGCATTCTTTGGCATTGCCTTTCTTTGGGATTGGAATGAAAACTGATCTTTTCCAGTCCCACTGCTGAGTTTTCCAAATTGCTGGCATATTGAGTGTGGCACTTTCACAGCATCATCTTTCAGGATTTGAAATAGCTCAACTGGAATTCCATCACCTTCACTAGCTTTGTTCGTAGTGATGCTTTCTAAGGTCCACTTGACTTCACATTCCAGGATGTCTGGCTCTAGGTGAGTGATCACACCATCGTGATTATCTGGGTTGTGAAGATCTTTTTGGTACAGTTCTGTGTATTCTTGCCACCCTTTCTTAACATATTCTGCTTCTGTTAGGTCCATACCATTTCTGTCCTTTATCGAGCCCATCTTTGCATGAAATATTCCCTTGGTATCTCTAATTTTCTTGAAGAGATCTCTAGTCTTTCCCATTCTGTTGTTTTCCTCTGTGTCTTTGCATTGATTGCTGAGGAAGGCTTTCTATCTCTTCTTGCTATTCTTTGGAACTCTGCATTCAGATGCTTATATCTTTCCTTTTCTCCTTTGCTTTTTGCTTCTCTTCTTTTCACAGCTATTTGTAAGGCCTCCCCAGACAGCCATTTTGCTTTTTTGCATTTCTTTTCCATGGGGATGGTCTTGATCCCTGTCTCCTGTACAATGTCATGAACCTCCATCCATAGTTCATCAGGCACTCTATCAGATCTAGACCCTTAAATCTATTTCTCACTTCCACTGTATAATCATAAGGGATTTGATTTAGGTCATACCTGAATGGTCTAGCGGTTTTCCCTACTTTCTTCAATTTAAGTCTGAATTTGGCAATAAGGAGTTCATGATCTGAGCCACAGTCAGCTTCCGGTCTTGTTTTTGCTGACTGTATAGAGCTTCTCCACATCATTAACCATCATGAAATAAATAACACCCCACGGCTGTTCACACTGGAGTGATACATAGAGTAAGAAGCTATTTAGTTACACATCAGGGTTTGCATTGTGGGCTTCCTGTCTACCTCCAGATAAGACCTTGACCCTAGTGAGGTGAGAAACCTAGATTCTGCATTTTTTACAGACTCCGTAGATGATCGTAAAGCACAGTAATGTTTGGGAACCTCTGAGCTGCTGTTTCTGAGTTGCAGCTCCCGTTTCCTGAGACCGAGAAGTGGAGTGAGCAAGCCTGGATCAGGTCACCCAGGATGGGGGAAGCTTGGATCAGGTCACCTGGGAAAGGGCATTATTTGGTCTTTTTGCTTGGAGCATAAGTGTAGGAGCAAGTTTTCTCATAGGAATGCAAGAGCAGGAAGGACTGAGAGTGAGTAATAAAATTCTGGAGTCTCCAGTCACTGGCATTCCTGGGGGGAATAGAGACACACCTCTGTGTGTTGCCCAGAGCATGCAGTTCCCCGAGCCCAAGTACCAGTGACACAGCCTCAGCTCTGAGCTCAGCCACATCTCACAAGACCTCGGAAGCACTGGCTGCTTCAGAAGCCATCCATGAGGAGCAGAATCTCTCACTCAGGACTCACCACTCTCAGCGGAGATGTTAATCTCTATTAAGCAACTGAGACTTTGTAAACACTTTACCTCACTGATTATATAAAAGTTCTCACTGAACTATTACAAAGTCAGCAATTAATATTAATCCTGTTGAGTTACAGTAAGAATACACTGATTAGAGCCTTGTCCCATCGTTCCACCTCCTGACCTGTCTGTTGGGGATGCCCGGGACCCCCTGCAGGCCAGTTACAGCTCTGGGGTCACTCCTGACACTTGCTTAGCTGTGCCTAGCTAGCAGCTGATCTCACCAGGCCATTCTCGTAGCTGCTGAAACTGTTCACGTACCTCCCCGTAAACTTGGATGGCCACCAGGACACTGCTGTTTCGTAAATCACTGGGCCCTGTGCCCTTCATGCTCATGACCAGCACCCTTGGTGCTGGGGTGTCCATCCAGAGCCATCAGGCAGGCCACTCCCAGGCTTCCCATCCTGCCAGCCCGGTCACTGTGGACCCTCCTCAGCCTCCTCTCAGTCCTTTTCTGGCAGCCTGAGCACTCACCTCTGGTGACCACACCACTGCCCCCAAGGTTGCTGTGGAGGGTACCGGGGACCTCTCAGCTGCCTCCCCTGCTCAGCCCTCCAGCCATGTATCCATTTTGTCTCCATCTTTCTACCCCCACCCTCTGCGTCCAGACTTCGGCAGAGAGGTCCTCTCATTGAAACACAGGTGGAATCCTCAGAAACCTTTGAAGACCCCTGGGTCTAACCACACAGGGCATCTGCTGCTGACTGCCCTTCTCTGTGGCCCAGCATCCATCACCCTTTTCCTTCCTTGGCATCAAATACCATCCAATCCAGAGTCAGCTCAAGAGCTGACCTTTACAGGACCCTGACCACATGCCAGGGTCTAAATGTCCATCAGGTTTTACCTCGTTTCATCCTCACCACAGCTGATGACGCAGGAGCTGTTAGCTCTCCTCGAGTCCTCAGCTCTGCTCCCTGCTTCACACGTCCATCCTCTGCAGCCAGATCGCCTGGGCCTTACCTGTCTCCTCCTGCCCCCCGCGGGTAGCTTGCTCTCTACCACCATGGCTGACTGGTTTGCCGCATCCTCAAACATCCTCACAGCTATACAAACCCTTCCTGGCCTCCTACGTCCTTCAGGCCTCCCGCCTCTTTCTTCCTCCCAAATTTCTTGAAGCTCCTGGCACTGCTCTCTCACCACCCACTGCCCCGTCCTGCACCACCTGCCCCTTTTCATGGGCACCGCTGTCAGGGCCACCCATGGTCTCCCTGAGGGGTGAAATCCAGCGGCCTTTCCTTCCTCAAGCCCCTCCAGCACGGTCCCGTGCACTGGTTTGCTCCGTCTCTGCCCCACCAGACTGTCCCTCCCTTCTCCCCCAGCCCGACTCGAGCTCGCCAAGCTACGGTTCTGGTTCCTGCTCCCTTGAGGCTATTCCCGGAGAGCTTCTCCATGGCTACAGCTCCTTCATGAGAATTGTTTTTTTTTAAATGCACTGCTTTAATTTTGACAGTCTTAAGACAAACCAAAAAAAGGAAGTCCCAGTTGACTGAGCTCTCTAGCTGGGTACCACCAGTTTCAGTGCCCCTCCTAGCACCCTGCATTATTACACCAAGTGGTGACTAAAGTGACGCCTCTGACATGGGCTTCCCTGGTGGCTCAGACAGGAAAAGAATCTGCCCACAATGTGGGAGACCTGGGTTTGACCCCTGGAGAAGGGAATGGCAACCCACTACAGTATTCTTGCCTGGAGAATTCCATGGACAGAGGAACATGGTGGGCTACAGTCCATGGGGCCCCAAAGAGTCAGACACAACTGAGCAACTGACACTTTCTGACTGTAAGGAAGGCACCAGGCAAACATGAAGTCCTCGCATGTGACGCTGCTGGAGTCACCTTCAATGGCGTTTTCTTCCTTGCTCCTACCATCCAGTCAGACACTAAATCTGACAAAGTCTCTTTCCATAAGTGTTCTGGGCGCCTTTCTCTCTCCCATCCCCAGGGCCTCGCCTTTGGTCTGGACCCTTGCTGAGGCCTAACTATGCCCCACCCCCAAATTCACCTTTCATTTTCCCAGGCTGACATCCTAAAGCAAACCCGATCCAGCCACTGCCCTGAGGAAACCTCCCCATTCCCCTCCCTGTATGATGGTCTCTACATGAGACAGGTGGTGCCCTTAGTCACGGCCCACACTCACCCCGCACACCATGGCTCCACTCTTCTCTTTCTAGAACTCTAGCCCCATCCGGAGGCCTGTTCACCCTGACCCAGCACAGACACCGCCACCCACGTGAAACTCTTTCATCTGCACTGCACAACCTTAACATTTCCTCTCTGAACCACCACAGCAACATGTTTGACTGTTTTCTGCAGTGACTTTTTGCCCTGGACTTCATTATTTGAGCACTGGTCTGATCCTCCTGCGGTGCCTTGCAGTTCAGTGGAACCTTCAGTTAAGGTTCCCTTTCACCCTGAGATGCCCCGGGGCTCCCCGGTTTGGCAACCCCCTTCCCACACTGGGACTCCAGGGTGTCCTAGTGGGCTGACGGCACTGCCCACGGGGACTCCACGTCCCACCCTCTGGCTTTGCTTCTGCTCTTCTCACTTGGTTCCAGGTGCTTACTGAAGTCAGGGATGAACCCCTTCTCTGACATGGCCCTAAATTTGGCTTTTTTTTAAAAAGGGAGTGAGGCAGACATTTCAGGTACCAGAAGATTGAGAAGTGTCTGAAAGTCGAGGTCCTGGCCCTTCTATCTCTGTCCTGAGCAACACTGCACAGCCTCTGCTCAGGGGGGCCCTTGGGAGTCCCCTGGGGAGAGAGGAGGGGTGGGGACGGAGACCTGGGCCTCCCAGCTGAGCCCTGTGACCGCTGAAGTGAGCTCAGTGAGCAGCTCTGTTTCTCAGTTGCCACGTAAGACAGTGAATTGGCAATTTTGGGGAAAAGATCTCACAAGAACTTCACAGGATTTACACACCTTGTTGGGGTACTAACTAATGTAAAATGCGCGTCTTCCTGAGAAAGGTGAGCTACAGCCCTGCCTGACAGCCCTGACCTGCAGGTCCCTTTTATGTGCCTGAGAAAGGAGGGCCAGGCTCCTCTGTGGACAAGGGTCTCCTGGGACACGTGGTCGTTGTCCACGCTCTTAAATTGCTTGCGGGGGTGGGATGGCTGGCAGCCCAGATGTTTCACAGACACCAACTGGTCTGTTTCAGTCTCTTCCTGGTTCTTGGTCCCTTCTTTCCTCCTCACCTTTCCCTGTTTCTTTTCCTCCCTCCTCTTGGGCTGGTTCCTGGCGATTCCCGGAGGCGACTCACCCCAGCCGTGCAGCAGCCCAGGTGACCCAACTGCACCCCACCCGCCTCCGGTGGCCCTGAACTCGGGTGACCTTTGCCCGCCCAGACGACTGAGGAAGTCCTCGGTTTAGAAATATGCCAGAGTGGGGCGTGGAGAGGGGAGGGGAGGACAAGCCACAGGCCCAAATAAGGGCGCGCACGGCGCCCCCGGGGCACAGTGACTGTGCCCACCCCCGGGGTCCCCAGGCTGGCAGGAGGGAGGAGGGGAGAGCCCACCGCGCCCCCCACCCCGAGGCCACGCCTCACACAGCCGGGGGCAGTCACTACAAAGTGCAGAGCAGGTCACAGTTATTCCTGAATTTCCCGGGGCCGAGCACAGAGGTCCAGGGCAGGGCTAAGTTTGGGGCCTTTTCCTGCGGAATTGACGCGGTGTTCACTCACTGCACCCCGGGGGCACCGTGTCCTCTGTGTGTCCGGTTGCGTCCAGAGCACCCATCCCAGCCCCTCGGGGGTCACAGGGCCGCAGCCCCACGAGGTGCCCTCCCAACCCCGCCCCGGACCCTGCATCCGCGTTGGTGCCCAGTCCATGCTAGACCCGCGGGTAAAGGTGCAGAGATCCCACGCTCTGGGAGCCCTGTCCTGCCCCGCTCTGCCCTCGCACGGAATCCAGCAAGCGTTGTTGGCCCTCAGGTGCTGGAAAGGTAGCCCCTCAAGATTGGTACATCCCTCTTCCTCCTCCCGGACGGACGCGTGGCTCAGATGCTTTTCTCAAGGTCCGGCAGCCAGCCCGTGGGACCCTGGAGCCAGCCGGCAAGTCTGCACCGCCTCCCCTCCCCCTGCGACTGCCCTCCCACTCCGGGTCAGAGCCCCCAACAGGCTTTGCTTTCTGGGGAACCCAGGCCAGGGTATCTGGACTTTTGAACCCAGAGCCCTTTATTTGGAAGTTCTCTCACAGAAGGGCTTTGTTTCCAAAATTCAATTCCTCTAAATAGATTTCCTCTTTCACATGAGTCTCATTCTTAAGTCAGGAGCAAAACTAAAATTTAGTTACTGGAGGGTTTTTTTTTTCCCAATTTTGTTTTAACATTCCTTTCCTTGGGTGTATTTACCTTTCTTTGCTTTGACTTTGAACATGCCTTAAAACTCTTGTGTTATCTTTAGCAATTTTCAAAAGCCACAGTTTAGGAAGTTAAAGAAATTGTTCCCTGGTGGCAGAACTACAGAACTGCAGCCTCTTTCCCTCTGTAAATGCAGTGAAAGTGGTGTCTCTGCCTGAGTGGACTTCCACTGTTAGGCTGATTACTTCCGTAGAGTCGTTTCTAAAAAGGTCAAAGGGCACAACTGGGTAGCCAAACAGCCTTCCCACACAGGTGCAGCCAGTAAACTGGCCCTTTCCTGTGAGCCCTCCTCCACACCATGTCCTGCTTTAATTCTGCATTTGTTTGACTCCTGAGAATTAGAGGAATATATGTTGGTAGCTTGCATTTCCTGCTTTGTAAAATGCCTCTTCAAACAATCTTTCCCAGGTCTTTATAATGTTTCAGTCTCCAGGCTTGCTTTGTGAATGACCTTGGAAATTCTGCCCTCATTCCTGGTTCTCCAGGGCTGGCTTCTTATCAGGAACCATCACCTCACTGATGAGATGTAGAGCACCACAGGTCTCTTAATCAAGAGACTTAGGTTCAAGGTGTGACCTACCAGACACTTCATTTCTGAGCTGAAGGGCTCTGCGGGTTGCAGTCCTCCTGCAGGGGGTGGCTGATACAACCCCTGCTTGTCCTTGTCCTCAAGTCTTCAGAGGTGTCACCTCTGCTCTACTTGGCAAAATCTGGCCAGAAACCTGTTTTCAGCCACCCTATCCCCTGTCTCATCCAGAAAGAGTTACTCGGCTTTCCGTGTTAGCAGAGCTACCCAGGCACACCAGCACCGGAGGTATCTCCATATACTTTTATTAAAATTGCAATAAAAGCCGAGAAGTAGCTTGCTAATAATTGAAGGAAGTTTCTGGGACCTCTTGGTAACTTTATTACTGTTTGCCATGGGCCTGCTCACATCTAGGTTTGGGGAGAGCTGGGAGCAGCTTCAGAATCCTTGTCCACGACTGAAGCAAACCCACTACATGGTTCACACATACCTCAGGTTGGGTATGGCAAGTCCAGATGTCCCTTAAATATGAAGCCTGACTACTCTTAGGACTTGGCCTCTGTTCTTCTATTGAAACAGCAGGGAAGGGGGCCACCACAACACTTCAAAGAACCACACAGCCTGAGGGCACGACAGAAACTAATTAGAACCAAATAGATCCAAAATGGCCAACCCCTCGACTTCCACTAGACCTTGAGCCTCAGTATTCATTCGTTATTGTAACGCATCAGCAAACTAAGTGACATACCCACAGGCACCATGACAGTTCCCAGGCCAACCATAAAGGTCTAAAAGTGGACAGTGGCCCCATTCCTGCAGATCCCCACCCCTTCCCTGAAATAGCTGGAACACTCCTCGCACTCAGTAGCTCATGAAATTACCCACCCCTGTTGACAACCCCCTACCATGTGCCACTCTGGGCTTCTAAGATGGCCCATATTCTGTCTGGGGTGTGTTTCTCTAAATGAATCCATTTCTTACCTATCACTTTGTCTCTCACTGAATTCTTTCTGTAATGAGACATCAAGAACCTGATCTTCAGTAAGTCCTGAGACCAGGGGTAGTGGTCTTAGTTAAAAGACCGTGAGTTCAAGTCCCAGTTGGACCTGCACTGTTTCACTCTTACTGCTGAATGACATCCATGCGATTTCCCAGGAAAAGAGCTGGTTACCAAGATGAAATGGGGCTCCTGACAACACACATGTTCCACTGCAGGCCCACTCAGCCAGCCTCTAGTGCCTCTCACTCCACGTGTAACTCATTCCCTTCCAACCAACTCTCTCCAGCTGTAGAAAAATGTAAATGACTGGCCTTTTCCGGCTTCCCTGGTGGCTCAGACAGTAAAGAATCTACCTGCAATGCAGGAGACTTGGGTTTGATCCCTGGGTTGGGAAGATCCCCTTGAGAAGGAACTGGCAACTAACTCCAGTATTCTTGCCTGGAGAATTCCATGGACAGAGGAGCCTGGCAGGCTACAGACTGTGGGGTCACAAACAGTCAGACGTGACTGAGTGACTTCCACTTTCATGAGTCATAAGGAAGTAGGTATAAAACACCTGAGATTTTTAGGAGGCATGGAGCTCTGATTAGAGTTGCCCCTGTTCATCTTTCCCTCCAGCCTATGAAGTACACTGCTCTTTCTCTCTCTGTGATGCTGCTCCTGGTGAGTTACCCCACTTTCCACTTCCTCCTCTTAACACTGTTCCTCACAGGGAGATCTGCAAGGTTCTCCTCGCTTCATCTCTGACTCCCAAGTGACATCGCTAGGATTTTATCCCAAGGGAATATTGAGAGATTCATATGAAGTGTATGAATCTCACATCATATAACGATGCTAGTTACAACTTTTTTCAATAATAAAAATTGGAAACAACCTACATAATCAGTAAAATAGAGGCTTTACAGAATGATGGCATATCTAAATCAAGATCTGGTTATGCAGCAGATGACAGAAAACCCACAGTGACTACAACAGCTGTGATAGGAGAGGCATTGGCTAGGGCTCAGGTGGAGGGCCAGGGCATCTTCCTTTTGGCTACTTTACTCTGCCTCGCTTTCAGACCTAAGTTACTTCATGCATCTCGATGGCAACTTCAGTTCCAGTCCTCCTCCCTGACCCCAGCCAGCAAAACGCAGGACAGCACCAAGAAAAATAGGGCAAAGGCCTTTTCACCAACACTCCCTTAAGGAGGGGCCGGATGGCTGACTCACACTTGTGTTCACACCTCTGCTGGCATGTTTATCTAAGGCGGGATTGTTAATCCATCAGAGAAGAAACGAACTATTGCAAAAGTTACTACTTGGACCCAAGCCTTGAGTTGATTAGGGCTGAACTTTAGGCAAAAGTCTTCCCTGGTGGCTCAGATGGTAAAGAATCTGCCTGCAATGCAGGAGACCCAGGTTCTATCCCTGGGTCAGGAAGATCCCATGGAGATAGGAATGGTTATCCACTCTGATATTCTTCCCTGGAGAATCCCATGGACAAAGGAGCCTGGCAGGCTACAGTTGATGGGGTCGAAAAGAGTCGGCACCACTGAGTGACTAACACTTTCACTCATAGGCAAAAGACAACTCATGTTGCAGATCTCACAGGCGTCACTTTTTCTACAGTTAACTATATTTTAATAAAATATAAAATTTTATATTTTCCTGCCTTGAGGGGAAGTGGTCCCCTAGGGATGCCTTGCTCCCCCTGCAATTCAATTTTTTCTTTTCTTTTCTTTTTTTTTTTTTTTGTACTTATTTGGCTGCACCATGTCATAGTTGCAGCATGTGGGATCTTTAGTTGTGGCATGTGGGATCTAGGTCCCCAACCAGGAATACAACCCAGACCCACTCTCTTGGGAGCAAGAAGTCTTAGCCACTGGACCAACAGGGAAGTCCCCTTTTTCCCTTTTAGCCTCTAATCTGTTTTTATAAATTTTACTATCTTTTAAAGCTCTTATTTGTATGTTTCAACGTCTAAAGGCAGGTGTAGCTGCCTTTGGCTCAGTCAACCAATCAAGCACTTTAATGCAGCACCTGGCATGAGAAGACCCTCCTCCAGGGGATCTTCCAGACCCAGGGATCGAACCTGCATCTGTTGTGTTCTGTCCTGGCAGGTGGATTCTTCACTACTAGTGCTACCTGGGAAGCTCACCCAAGACCCCTACTCTTTCCTAAAAACTACCATCCACTGTCAGCATTTCAACCTCACTCAAAAATTGCGTATGACACAAAGTCCTAGACATCAGGGCTCTCAGGTCACCAGTGTGGCCCAGGTCTTCCCAGCTCTAGGGATGACGCAGCACAGGCCCTGGGCACCTGGTGAGCAGGGAACTGGAACTCGTGTGTTCTGTCATCCGACCTGGCATCACGATGCCCCCTGATGACACTGGGCCACTCTGATCATAGGCAGAGCTCAAGCAGAGCTGCTGGGGTGGAGCTGCCCACCAGCCACTGCCCTGTCTCTCTCCCCTGAGCCTGGACTCCTGCTTGCCCAGCACTGACCTCCGTGACCTCCTTGCTGCCCTCTGTACCTGGGCAGCTAGTGATGATTGCATTCCCAGAAGGGCAGACTGCTGCTACTCTTGAAGGTTTAGGCTCAAGTCTGGGGCATAGTTGAAAGCAAGTGTCCATTGGGCACTTGCTTCAAGTGCTGCCAGATAACTGGACCGACGGCAACCATGCTTCCTGCCTCCCTCGCCAATCAACTGACTTCTCAGTAGGTCTGACCAATAGTTGGCCATAAAGGGAGACTGGAAGGCCTCCCCGCTCCTCACAGCACCTCTGTCAGCAGCTGAATATTTTCCGGGCCTCCAGCTGCTGGCCTCGTAGTTCCTGCCATTAACCACTCCCGTTCCTAGGCTCTGATGTCTCCCTAGAGGCGACAGTGGCTTCTGGCCTTGCCAACCTCTGATCATCTCCTTGTTCCCTGGTTTCCAAAATGACGCCTTGGTGCATTTATGCGGGCCTCCCAGTCAGGGGGACGTGTGTAGTTGTTCTCACTCCTGGGTATTCCTGGGTATTTCCTGAATTCCCTGGAAAATTCCTAAATCTTTTCCTGCTCGAGCTCAGCAGGTCATGTTCTCCATCCCATGTTCAGCTCGCTCCCCAGGAATGAGGCCTAACGAACTTCGTCCTAGTCCCTGCCTCTCTCTTCCTCCCCGTCCAGTCCCTGCCGCCAGCCAAGCTGTCCGTCCTATAGAGGCAGGAGCATTAGAGGGCCCCTGGGGGAACGATGGGCAGGATGGGACTTTCAAAGTCACCCTGGCAGGAGGCTCCCCGGGGTGTGAAAGAAGCAGCCAAGGAAGCACAGAAAGTCGCTGTGTTGTTCTGCCCTGAGATTCATGTTTTTTTTCCTCCTAAAAAACCTTCAGCACTTCTCCTTTGACCATAGTCCTAAATGAGTCTGATAATGGCCTGTGTCCATGGAGAGGTGACATCTACGTCCTGGTGGGAATCGGGGGGCCCTGTCCCCCCAGCATAGGTGGGTGGCACCCAGGACCTGAGGCGGCAGAGATGGCCGTCTAGTTATAACACTATGAATAATGTCTTCACACTGGAGTCAGACCATGGCCTTGGCCTCATATCAGCAGGTAGTGGTGATAGTGGACAGAAATAAGGCCTGGAGTGGCCTGCAGAGACCCCTACCCCCGGGGGCACCTCCCCGGGGCTGAAACTTCTCCCCTCTAAGTCAGAAAACCTGCATTAAACCCAACCCTAACGGCCCTGCAACACGCAGGCTACTCACCTGCATTGTCCAGGCTCCTTCACAGCTGTCTGAGGTTAAACGAGTACTGAGGTTAACTGAGTTGCTTTTACCAAAGTACTGAGTACTTTTACCAACAAGCCATTCACATGACTTTTACCACAACACATTGGAGCTCTGCCCCATGTCTCAGCTCTTGGGGACCACACCTGTCCCCCAGCTTGTGGACAGATCTGCTTCCCTCTCAACCGCCCAGCCATGACATGAGCCAAGATCCCCTGAGTGTGCTGTGTTTGGTCTGTACGTCCTCAGCACCCCACACACGCACACACCTACCAGAGCTGAGCAGAGAGCCTGCACCCCATTAGAAACGGTTTCCAACGTGCGCTTCTTCCTTCCAGGGATTTCCCAGATGACCCAGACGTGCACTGGGACCCAGAGCAGACAGGTGATGTCCTCCTCCGGCATGTAGAGGCCAACGGCATCAAGCTGGTAAGGGTACATGTCCTCCTCTCCAGCAGAGACCTGGCCCGTCTCTCTGCACCTTTCCTGCTTAACCACAGAGCTCAGGGGGAGGCAGAGATTTTCCCAGACTGTGCCCTCTTCACCTGTGCCCCCACCTCCGTGCTGCCCTCTGAAAACCCAGGTCTGCATGAGCCTCTGCCTCGATGCGCTGGCACAGAACAAGCATTTTCATGTTAGGATGTCACTGTAACTCTGGGGGTAAGTGTTGTCCCAATGCTCACCTTCATCGAGGAAACTGAGGTTCCCAGAGGCTCAGAAGCTGCCCAAGGTCGGCAAGCATGAAGCTAGGGGTTTGAGCCTCCATTTTTCCCTCCAGAAAACGCGAGGATAAATCCACAGCCCCTGTGGGGAGAACATTCCTGGTTAGAGCTCCAGTGGGCATTCGATTCACCTGCAGGGGCAGACGACTCAGGACACCCACCTTGACGCTCAGGCCTCACCAGCCTGCATCCTGCCAGCAGTCCATCTTAAGGTGCCAGGAATGTCTAAAATAAGAGTAACCCTTCATGAGTTCATATCTAAATCCTACCATTTAAAGCCCCAGCCATTGGCTTTTAAGTTTTGATTAATCCCTGTTAGAAGGTGAACCCCACTGTCAGGCTTTTTATCAGTGATGCATCGTCTGAGTGAACTGAATTATTAGGCCATTGTTAAGAGCAGATTTTCATGGATTAGTCCGACTGCCTTTGTGCTCTAATGACATAAATACAACGGGCACCTAGCCAGCTGGCTGTGAACCACACGGAGGTGTAGGTGCAGGGGGGCCGCTGGCCCCACCAGGGATCTGCACTGGCTTTGCACTTTGTTCTGGCCGAACGAATGGTCACCAACAGCTGCAGGCCCACCCCTCCTGGATGTGCCTTTCTTCAGGGTCTGAGGTGATAGCGGGCCTGGCTCCTCTTGCCCTGCTTTTCCCAGACCACGCTCAGACCCTCTCAGGGCTCCACAGCCTGGTGGTGGACAGAGCTGGTCCTCAGAGCCAGCTGGGGCACAGGGCAGGGTCTTTGAGGTGTGCTGCAGTGATGCTTGGGACCCCGTCTTCCTGGGCAGAGGCATGCCCACGGCTAGTCTCCAGACTCTCTCCTCTCTGGCTTTGGTTCGTAGGAACAACTGATCTTCAGTCACTCCTGCTTGTGGGATAAACTCCCATCTTTGTGAACTTGGCCACCTCTGACCAGCCCTCCCATAGGTGTCACTGGCTGGTGAATAGGGCTGGACCTCACTGAGGGTCTGAGTTTTTGTTTAGACCACATCACAGCTGCAGCTCTGAACATCCAGGGAGGAGGTCAGGGCACAGACACAGAAGAATCTCCCAAGTTTGTTTCCCTGAAAACTGACTTGTGGTCCAGGCCCAGCTAAGACCGCCTTCTCCCAGAAGCCCTCCGTGACTTCTTCAGCCCTCTTTGGGACAGCATTTGCTCTGTGTCTTGCCCCGGTGACAGGTGTTGCTGTTTATCCTTCACAGACCATCTCCTGTGAGCCGCTGTCTTAGAGAAGTGAAAGCAGCCTATTGTTTACTAGGGTCCGGGGAAGACTTCATTTGAACAAAGGTTTCTGCAGTTTAGGGGGGAAGGTGGACAGATGCCATTGCTGCCAGGTCCTAATCTGCACGAGACCAGGGGGTGGAGACAGTTCAGCTCAGCCTTCCTCAGCAGGAAGACAGGGGGCTTGTTTATCCCACAGGAAGGTGTGGGATAAACAGGAAACAAGACCTTGGAGAATTTTAAGTGATGGGGATGAACTGCAGTGGCTCCAAGCCCCCACACCAGGGAGTGTGCCCTGGCTGGCCTGAGACAACCACGTCCCAGAGTCACATCAGCGAGGGCAGCGGACACTCGGCCTGGGCTGCTGTCCAGGTCCTACACGTTCCCACGGCGCTTCATTTGACCTTCACCTGACCCAGAGAGAAAGGAGGGAGGCCTCACTCTCCCGACCTCACAGATGAGAAAACCAAGACACTGAAGATGAAATCGCTCCCAGTAGCGACATTCTATGATATGCCCGAAGGTTAGGGTAACTAGGTCAGAGATGAGAGTGAACTTAGGCACTCCAGGCTTGGCTCCACAGAAGGATGGGATCAGAATGGGGTACCTGGGTTCTAGGGTGAAGTGTTTTTTTTTTAACACACTATAGTTTCCAGAGCAATTTTAGGTTCACAGTAGAATTGGACGGAAAGTATACACATACCCCTGGCCCCACGACGACCTGTTACAGTGAATCTACACTAATATGTCATCCTCACCCCAGGTTCACGCTAGGGTTCACTCCTGGTGCTGTACGTCCCATGGGTTTTAACAAATGTATGACACGTATCCATCATAATGGAATCTCTTTGTAAGCCTTTTTAAAAAAAATTTGCCACTATGGAGAATTTCAAGCATGCAGAAGTAGAGCAAAGGGTATAATGAAACTCATGTTCCCATCATTCAGCCTCACTAATTATTAACTCGAGGTCAACAGCATTTTTCTTTAAATGTCAGCTCACCTGCCCCTGCTCCTCCGTCATCCTACTCTCTTGGCTGCCTGGTCCCCTCTTTCCATCTCCCTCAACCAGCCACACCTGTGCCTTTCTCTGAGTCCTGTCTTCTTTCCTACATCTTTTTTTTTTCACTTATTTCAGCTATTCTTTTACATTTATTATTATTACTCAAATTATTCTTTGGATTTTTTAACTCATCTACGCAGAAATGAATCTGGAGCCTAGGCTAGGCTTATAGTTGGAGAAGCAGACGCTGGTCTGAGAATGTGGACGCAGAGGCAGCCTATGAGGAGCCACGGGCTTCTGTGAGCCCCAGGGCACAGTGGACACTGTCCCCTAGGGCTTTCATGCCCTCAACACAGCACCAGGAAGAGGGACCAAATAATCAGACGGTGTCAATGTGAACAAAGGTCACGCAGCAGCCAGTCGGGAAACCAAACGTGCTGATGCATGGCCAGGCAGATGAGAAACACAGACATGTCGAGCCCAGGTTTCTCTCGTGGCCCAGTTCCACTCTGCTCTGCTGCCCAGGAGCAAGAGCACAGTCAAACGCACAGCCACAGGGCTGAACAGCAGTCACCCACCACTGACCCGCTCCCAAGTCAGTTCTGATTCCCTCAGAACACGAACAGGTTCAGGGTGCTGGGTCCTCCTGTCTGTCCCAGGTGGTGTGGACAGAGGTGGGAGAGACTGTTCAGACAGTCTGGAGCGAAGCTCTGTGTCTCTTCAGGTGGTGACCTTCGATGAGGGGGGCGTGAGCGGGCACAGCAACCATGTGGCTCTGAACACAGCTGTGAGGTACGATGGTGCGCCAGGTCCCTGGGCGGCTGGGGCGGTCGGTCTCCCCATCACTCTCCACCCCACGGGTCATCTCGCCTCATCCTCCCAGGAGCAGGCAAACTCCTCAAGTCCTGGAGTTATGACCTTGCCTCCTAACAGCTGAGTCTCTCTGTCCCCAGATGCAGCCAAATGCAGGAACTGACTGGATTCCTCCCTCTGCTTTGGCCTAAGGAAACGTTACAGCCAGACTTCACCTCCTTGTAGCTCACGGGCAGGTCTGAGGGCTGGGATCCATGAATGGGCACCCTCCTGATTTCAGGTCTGTCTTTGGAGAAGGAGGATGTGCACATCATTTGAAATCTCGCCTGTTCTTTGCAGTCACTGCATTTTACTGACATGCATCTGCATTAAGGGCTTCCCTGGCAGCTCAGTGGTAAAGAATCTGCCTGCTGATGCAGGAGAGGTGGAGTCAATCCTTGTATCGGGAAGCTCCCTTGGAAGAGGAGATGACAACCCGCTCCGGTATTCTTGCCTGGGAAATCCCATGGACAGAGGAACCTGGTGGGCTATAGCCACTGGGGTTACAATGAGTCAGATAAGACTGAGCAACTAACAACCACGACCACGCAACTAAAAACCATGACCACCACCTGCATTTAACTGGTTTAAAAAAAGAACCCTCACAGATCTTGAGGGACTTCTCTGGGGTCATACAAACCTGTAGCTTATGTCCTGATCTCTTGAGCCTGCTCCTCTTGGGCCCACAGGCAGCTTGCTGGACCCAGTCTAGGGAAGGGAGAAGGCAGCTTGAGGTCAAGGACTGACTCTACATCCTTCTTCTGAATGTATCTGTTCTCTTCAGGGCTTGAAGATGTGTCTCCAGGGCACCTCTCTCCTGCCCTTAGATCTGCCTCTTCTTTCCTTGGAGTTCATCCCCAGGGCTCCACCCAGAGTGCAGGATGAGCTGCCTCTGAGCTCAGCATTTTCTATTTCTCAGGCTCTGTAAGTCAGGCTAACTTCTTTGTCTTTAATCCCTGCTCCTGAGAACCCCTTCCCCATGAGTCCATATGTCTGTGTGTTGGGATGTGGGGGAAGGGGACTCTTTGCCCCATTGCCCACCTGTCAGCTTTCGAAACAACAAGGAGTTCATTTTCATATTGCTCACCCCTCCTCTTAGGATAAATGCTTTTTCTCACCACACTGCACAGCATGTGGGATCTTAGTTCCCTGACTAGGGATTGAACCTGCACCCTCTGCAGTGGAAGCACCAAGTCTTAACCAGTGGACCCCTAGGGAAGTCCCCTCATGCCTCCTCTTAGGGCAGTGAGCACAGAATGGCCTCTACTGCTAAAAGGTGTGCAAGGGGAAAGGACTGTCAGGGAAGAAACACCAATTAACACTTTACATATTTTCCCACCACACTCACATCACAATCTCATAAAAGAGAAAAACTCTGAAGAGTCCATTGTTGTTACTGTCATCTCTGATGGGCACAGCTTGGACCAGGGCACCTCATAAGCCACTGGTCATCTCCAGATTGCCTGACCTTGGATGAGGGACCCACCCTAGCCCCTTCAACTGTAGCCAGAGCTATGGAGTTCGAGGAATCTCTGTGGTGACTTATGCTCAAGAACCTGCCTGGAAACCTACGTGGAGGGACCCCAGGGTCGGGCAGGCCTGGCTCTGACAGCCCCTCCCATTAACTGCAGAGGGTTCTCACTTGCACTCTCTCCGTTTCCTCTGCCAGGACCCTGCACGCAGAAGGGAAGCTACCTAAAGGTAAGGCCGTGCCCTGTGGCAACAGGTTGCTGCTACTGTCCCTCTAGGGTGAGAGTGCTAAATATAGAGAGCTGCCCTTGGCCCAGTGGTGGGAGTGGGGCGGACAGGGAGGCAGGACCACACTGTCCTGGCTTGGCTCACTGTGCCTGTCACAGTGGGGTCCCCAGGCCTCACGGTCAAGTTGTATCCACTGAGAAGTATCCTCTGAGTGTGAGGGAGGAGGGGGTGTCATCAGGGTTCTCTAGAGAAATGGACCAGCAGGAGATGCAGATAGACAGATATGCTGCTGTATATATTATACACATATGGATGTTTACATAGCATCACTGACTCAATGGACATGAGTCTGAGCAAACACCAGGAGAAGGAAAGGACAGGCGAGCCTGGCTTGCTGTGGTCCATGGGGTCACAAAGTGTTGGGCATGACTTAGCGACAGAACAATATATTAAAAGGAATTGGCTCACATGATTATGGAGGCCGAGAAATCAAGGATCCACCACCTGCAAGCTGGAGGCCTAGGAGAGCCAGGGCATTCTTCAATCTGTCCGAGTCCAAAGGCCTGAGAACAGGGAGCTGATAGGGTCAGTCTTAGTCTTGGGCAGACGACCAGGGTCCAGCTCTGCAGTCGGACAGAAAGGGACACATTCTCCCTCCCTCCAACTTCTGCTCTGCTTGGGCCCTCCCTCGATGGACTGGACAAGACCTACCCAGGCCTTCTGCTTTCCCCAGTCGTCCAGTTCAGATGTGAAACCCACAGACACACCCAGAAACAGTGTTGACCAAGAACCTGGGACCCATATGGGCTGACACAGGAAGCTAACCACCTCTGTGGGTCTTGCCCCTCACCTGCCCGGCTTTCTCCCTGGCCAGCTCTATCCCACCTCTAGTGTCCTTTCAGGATGTCCATCCAAGCTCACATCTATCCCCCAGGTAACTGACCAGGCTGTAGGTGACTGCTGGGTGCTGGACAGGTCTGAAACACTTCCTAACTCACAGGAAGGCATCTGACCGCCCTCACCTCCCTGAGCCAGTTTCTGTCTGGACATGCACCCCTCACGGGAGAGCCCTGGGGACGGAATGATGGACCCCCAGGCAGCATGCCCTCTCTGGGTGGGCTTCTGACTGGTGAAGCTGCAGGGGCTCAGGAACATAGCTCTGGTGTGTTTGCTCAACCCTGGAAGACAGCCCTGGTGGCGTTAGTGGGAAAGAACCCACCTGCAGATGCAGGAGACAGAAGAGACCTGGGTCGGGAAGATCCCCTGACGAAGGGAATGGCAACCCACTCCAGTATTCTTGCCTGGAGAACCCCATGGACAGCGGAACCTGGTGTGTACTCATGAAGAGTTGGGCACGACTGAGCAACTAAGCACATGGCACGTGGGAGACAGGCAGGTCCCACGCTCACAAATGACCAACAACCCATCATACAGACGAGAAACTTGAGGCTCACTGAGATGAAGGGACCTCCCCAAGCCCGTGAGTTCTCCAGTGGCGAGCAGGAGCCAGGCCTCCAGCCTCCTAAGACAGAAAGTCTGCCTGTACCATTCCGCTCTTGGGTTTGACCCTGGCCTCCAGCAGCCAGCCTCTCCCTGCTGGGGGCACAGAGCAAACAGAGGGTGGCCTCAAGGTGTTCTGGGCCCTTTCACCCTCCTATCTGTGAGAACAATGAGCAAAGAGCAGCTCTGATGCTGCCCTGCCCTGAGCTCCAAAGGCAGGGCACGCGTGTGGGGAGCTCAGGAAAACCAGCCTGGGGCTGCAAGTCTCTCTGCCCTCCCCCGCCCCCGCAGGGTGCTCGGTGCTCACGCTCCAGTCTGTGAACCTGCTGCGCAAATACCTCTGTCTGCTGGACCTACCCTGCTCCCTGCTGCTCGCCTGCGATGCCCTCTTCGTACTCACCCAACTCGAGGCAGCCCAGGCCCGGGTGAGGACTGCCCCTCGGCCCCACACCGCTCCCCCCGCCCCATCTCAGGTCCTCCAAAGCCCCTCACCCAAGGCCTTCCAAGTGGTTCTGTCCCCAGGGCGGGCCCACAGCCAGACCCTGGGAGCTGTAGAGCTTCAGGGACTTGCACCTTGTCTTCTGAGTATAGAAATAGCACAAGCTGGAAAAAAAAAAGTAACAATATAGCCTCAGTGTGGAAAGTCTGGGAGTAGTTACATAAAAGCAAGTCGAAAATAAAAATCATTCATCAAAACTACCTGCAACCCCACCCTATACAGGTAATCACTCAAATACAAGAGTATTGACATGTATGTAAAATGGGGTGACATGGAGCCTGCTGTTTGAAACCGACTTTAACATTATGACCGTCTTCTCTGATATCCTTACATGTTCAAATCTTAATGGCTGCCTGTGTTCCCTCACACAGACATGCCATAAAACAGTTCACAAACCCCTGAAGGTTGGACATTTTGATTTATAGGTTTTTTACTATTGTACGTGGACCAGGCTTCCAGCTTGAGTCTTAAGAACTCAGACCTGTCAGGAACCTCAGTAAAGACCAGTGGGCAGCCCACTGTCTGCCTGTTGAGGAGTCAGGCCAGGCGAGGCCCTCTTGGTGGGAAAGTGGTGGTCAGTGAGGCGTCGGGGTTTGAGAAGCACTGGGCCAGGGATGAGGCTGCCCAGGAATTCTAGCCCTTAACCCTTTGCCATGGAAGTGGAAAAGGTCAAGGGCTAGAACTCATGTGGAACCCTGGGAGTAATTTTTTTTTAATGTTTTAATTGGAGGATAATTGCTTTACCATGTATTGTTTTTTTCTGATCAATACCATAAATCAGCTATATGTCTACACATGTCCCCTCCCTCTTGAACTTCCCTCCCATCTCCCACCTCATCCCACCCCTCTAGGCCATCACAGAGCACCAGACTAAGCTCCCATTATCTGTTTTACAGATGGTAATATATATGTTCCAATGGTACTCTGAGAAAAATTTTTATTTTAAAATTGTGGTTGTATTTCCTGTTGAAACCACAGTATGTAATATTTTTGCCTGAATATAGTGATGGTTCTCACTATCAGCTTCAAGCTTGCAGTCATCACGGTATTTACATCTCTAAAGCCATGGATATTCCAACAATGAATATAAAATGAGTTTTTTACATAAATGTTTGCAATGATACTCGCTTAGATTATAAGCATTAGTTATGGTCCTTAGAGAAAAACAGGAACTGTATTTATAGGGTATATCTAGTTAAATCAGTTGTTACGATCTATTCTATTTAGAAACTGAGCTACATTAGTTCTGAATAATAGGATAACATTCCCCCACTGGATGGCAAAGAGACTCTGTACCTATGGGTACCATTTCCTTTCTTCTCAGAGTGGCTGTATTTACCCAGACTAGCTGATTCAGAGGAGTCTGGGCAGAAAACAGCCCTGCACGAGTCATATACATGGGGTAACAGGGCCAAAGGATGAAGAATATAGGCTGGGCAAAGGAGTGAAGAATGTAGGCTCAAGTCAACCTGAAGGCTCTGGGTTCTAATCTCAGCTTTACTACCTACTTGCTATTTGAGATGGATGAGTTTCCTCATCTGTTTAAAAAAAAAAAAAAAAGCAACAGTAAAGCCCTTCGCTCACAGGGTTGTTAATTGAGATTGTGCTCAGCTGCATCAGCACTGGCTGCTCTTGTCATGGGGATGTCAGGAGATGGAGGGGCGGGGCGGGAAGCAGCCACTAGAGGCCAGTCCAGGGGATTTCGAAGGTTACAGGGGAAGCCAGGTCCAGCTGTGGCTCAGAGTGCGCGGGTGGGAGGAGGCAGATGGAAACAGCAGAGACAGGCACCAGCTCCAGAACCACTCCTTTCGTCCCCACAGAGAGCCATGTCCCGCCACCGCAGCCAGCTGCTCTGGTTCCGCCGCCTCTATGTGCTGTTCTCCCGCTACATGAGGATTAACTCTCTGAACTTTCTCTGAGCCAGAACGGGCTCTTGGATCCAAGAAACCAAGGCAAAGACAGCCAGGGAGCCCAGGGCCTGTCTGGAGCAGGCTTGTCTCCCCGAGTCAAGGACATCCCAGTGTCAGCCTGAGTTCCAAGGCCCTCTCCTCCAAACTGCCCGGCCTCTAATAAAATGGGGGCTGTGCAGACCCAACAGGCTGCCAGACCTGAGCATCTTCCTCTGGGCGACAAAACCACAGCCACCAAACACAAACCAAGCCAAGGACAATGACAGCTATCTTGCTGGCTTCTCGAGTTCTTGTGTGGAACAGTTCACACAATGGCACAGTGTCTGTGAACTCCCTAACAGACCTGCAATTATTATAAATAAATGTAAAGGTCTCTGGAATCCCGTCCTATGTATTTTCATATTTTTTCCAAGGCAGGCTCACCCCCCCATACACACACAGAACAGTCTATACTGAATTTGTTCAACCATAATTCCATGGATTTATCTTTGTGGACTACACATCAGATTCAAATCTAGGGAAAACGCCTCCACAAGGGGACCTCCCAGGTGGTCCAGTGGCTAAGACTCCGCGCTCCCAATGCAGGGGACACAAGAGCAAGATGCTGCCAAACCAAAAAAAATGCAAGTTGCAAAACAAAACATACAGAATCTAGTGGTAAAGAATTTGCCTGCCAATGCCAGAGACATAAGAGATTTGAGTTTGATCCCTGGGTGGTGAAGATCCCCTGGAGAAGGGAATGGCAACCCACTCCAGCATTCTTGCCTGGAAAATCTCATGGACAGAGGAGCCTGGTGGGCTACCGTCCACAGGGTTGCAAAGACATGACTGAAATGACTTAGCATTTGTTTTTAAGAGACACAAAACTATGTTTTATATGCCACAGCAAGAGGGAGGCAGGTCAGAGGGGATGTTCACTGCACCAGAATATACTCCTGTTTCACCTGTAGAATGCTTTACCAGCTCCTTCCAACCTTCAGCTGACGTGGTGACCATACAGAACCCCCGTCCATCTGGATGTCCTCCTCCTGCTCTTTTTTCTGGTCTACTCTCCCTCCCAGATAATTTCATAAGTCACTTTCCTCCTAAAGCAAAGAGCAATACTTACTAAGCGTTTGCTATTATGTATGTACATATATACCCAGTAGTTGGAAGTGGAAGGAATGCTTTAAGAAAGCATCTTATTGTAATAAATAAAGCACTGATTATGATACGAAGCTATATGAAACACGGAGGGTGGGGCGGGGTATGGGTCAGAAGACTGTTTAGAGCCCTCAGGGCTTCCCAGCACATATAGGCCAGAGCCAAGATGCCACAGGCGGCTTCTATTTCTTTCTGACCCTCTACTTCTTCCCACCACAAGCCTGGCTTTACCTTGTGCCCACATCTCTGTCCACAGCTGCTTCTCCCTTCTTTTCCCAAATCCTGCTTCCTTTAAAAACATAGGCTCAAAGTTATTGTTGATGGGTAGAGGGGGCTCAGTTTTGCAAAATGAAAAGCTGTGGAAACTGGTGGCACAAAACCGTAAACATACCCAGCACCACTGAGCTGTGCACTAGAAATTAATTTTGTGTATTTTACCACAATTTGGGGGGGGGGGTGGAGAATCAGAAGCTGATTGACTTAAAAAAAAAAAATGGAAACAGGCTCCCATCACACTCCCCCTACGGTCTTCCACAACTAGCTCCTTCTCCTCCAAACTCCTGAGTTCATGTTCTTGTCACAGCTCAGGTGGCTTGTGACCACTCACCAGCTCTCGTTTGTCCTTTGACACCATCCCCCTTGCCCCACCCCCCTTGCCAGGCCATGGCTGCAAGAACCATTAAGAGTGCTCAGTAATTACCTGCTGCTGAACCACTGCAATGGCACCCCACTCCAGTACTCTTGCCTGGAAAATCCCATGGGCGGAGGAGCGTAGTAGGCTGCAGTCCGTGGGATTTCGAAGTCAAACACGACTGAGAGACTTCACTTTCACTTTCATGCACTGGAGAAGGAAATGGCAGCCCACTCCAGTGTTCTTGCCTGGAGAATCCCAGGGATGACGAAGCCTGGTGGGCTGCCGTCTATAGGGTCGCAGAGAGTCGGACACGACTGAAGCGACTTAGCAGCAGCAGCACCAGCAGAACCACTGGCCTCGGAAGCAAAATCAAAGGACAGGGAAGACGATAAACCAGAGGAACTGCTTTAATGTTAAAAATATTTATTTCTCTAGAAGATCGCACAAAAGTCAGGAAGGGGGACAGAAGGGTATCAACTAGCCTATGTCAAAATCTGAGCCAGGGGAGGACAAGAGCTGCCTGAAGACACTGGTGGCCGGAGCAGACTGCAGAGGCCGTAGGCCCTTCCTGGACAGGAGGCGTGGGAGCTCACTCCTTGGACATGTTCTTGATGGTCTTATGCTCCTTCATGGCCTTCTCCCAGTCGCTGCCATTGAACTCCTCCACCACCACGCTGCGCACGGTGCCCTCGTCCAGGCAGTGGGGGGCAATCCCTGCAGGGAGGTGGGTGTGAGAGCCAGGCAGGCTCTTAGACAAACCCACCCCGCAGCTCACCATGGCAGCTCCTGGCTCACTCTCCTTCTCTCAAACGGGGCTCAGGGGTGGCCAGGGCTGACCGTCATTCAACATCGAGCTGAGAGGACAAAAGAGAAAGGCTCGAGCCCGGAGCCACCTCTGCTGGGCAGCCTGAGGAATTCACAGGCCTCATCCAGAGCGCTGAGGGGTAACTTTCTCAGCTTTAAATATGTCCCCATCCATACAGGAAGGCAGGCGGGAAAGACACTCCATGTAGCAGGAAAGGAGCAGACAGGAGCTCTATGGGAAGAAGAGTAGGTGGGCAGGGTGATGCCAGGCCCCCCAAGGCTCGAGACAGCTGGCCCACGGCAGTCCTGGAGGCTGCATCTCTGCAGGGCCAGGTTTCCAGGAGCAGCCTCTGTGGCTACTTCCTACCCAATTTGCATGGCGGCTGGTGTCATTCTTAACAACTGTCTAAGGGTGGTTTTACCTCCTGATCCAAGAAGAGGGACCTGGGGTTTCCTTGCTGGTGTTTGAATAAGCCCAGTTTTACTGGCATCATCACTGCTGTTCATCCTCACCTCTTTCACGTGCCACCCCCCCACTCCAGGCCCATGTCTTCCCCCTGCAGTGGGTCCCTGGGCAGCATCCAGCTCCCACAGCAGCAGGAAATTCGAGTCAGGACTGGAGGGTCTCTGGAGGCCCAGGGCCAGGCTATGCCGTGTCTGCGAAGAGGTCAGCGGACGAGCCCCACTCCTCTCACACATGTGAGGGAGAGGCCTGGCCAGGCAGGAGGCCGGCCAGAGACTCCAGCACCCGTTCCCAGAGCGCGTCTCACCCCAGGTGGCCACAGGGCGTCGGTGCCCCGAGCCTGCCCCCATTCCACTCACCGAAGCCTCCAGGGTTAGATCGGGGAGAATAAAAGCTCTGGACGCCGCAGCGCTTACAGAAGGTGTGCTGCGCCTTGTGGGTATTGAAGGTGTACGTGGTGATGCTGTCGGCTCCCTGAGAGACACAGACAAGGAGCTTCAGTTGTCTTTTACAGAAATAAACCCTGCAAAAATCTCAGTGGGGGAGACCCTCTGGCCCAGCTCCCAGGGTCAAGAGGACACGTCCTGTCTGAGGTCGGGGCCCATCCTCACGACTTGGAGACCCATCAGCCTGGAGCGTGACAACTCAGGGCTCCTCCCAGGTCAGCTGCACACAAAACCTCTGACCTTGAGCTCCCCACTGTGGCCCAGGCCTAAATGAGGAGGCATCAAGTGAGGGACTAGGTCCCCGTGTCCCCAGACAGCACCACTCAAGGCCTTGAGAACATGCTCACTGGACTCAAATTCATCTACAAAGGACCAGGAAAGGACACATGCCAGACATCACAAGCTAACATCCCTAATGGAGACACAGGAGACCCAGCAGAGGACGTGCACAGACAGTTCAGAGAGACCGGAGAACAAGTCTCTCTTTAACCTCTGACACGATATCCATGCTCACGAACTGCAGTGAGGTATGCTCTTCATTGTCCTGGGCAAAAATCACCAACTGAGCTTACTCGGAACTGCGTGTATAGAGAAACGTGCACTCCTGGATGTGAGTCACAGGAGTAGAAATCCACAACACTGGATAACATCTGCCAACATTGCAAAACGCACATTTTCTCTAACCCAGCAATGGCACTTCTAGAAATGTATCCTGCAATTAAAACTGTATTTTATCCAACCACGTGAATACAGGTGTTAACACACCATCTGTAAAGGCAAAACCTTATAAAAAATGGAAACTGCCCCACCGAAGATTAGTTAAAGGAATCAAGTATAGACATTAGAATGGAATCTCTGAGTTTTGAAAAGAATGAGGTAATTCCACTTAGAAATACTAACAAGCAGACAATCTCCAAGGTTACAGAGGGAACCGAAAAGGCAAGGTTTGAAATAATCTGTGCACTACACTACCATTCCTATTTTTAAAAAGCACACACCCTGGCATGCACTTTCAAAGAATAACTTCTGGAGACACTGGGTGACTGAAGGGTCGGAGGCTTCCACATGTCTTCCCTGACCATCACCGTGGAGAGGGTCCCTCGGAGCCGCAGAGAAGTGGCTCCCTGAGGGGCCTCTTCTCAACCCCCCACCCCGCCCCCGACCTCTCCTCCACACACAGGCAGCAGGGAACAGTCACGTGGTCCCCAACCACGCAGGGCTATCTGATCAAACACTTCCCCTCAAGAAACTCAGCCTCACAGCCTCCTGGGTCTGATCAGCACGAGGGCCCAGTGCTGACACCAAACCCTGTCCATGCATCCACCCACCAGCCTGACCCACCCTCGAAATTTCTGCTGAACACATGGCCCATTTTAGGTGTAATGCCCTGTGCGTTCAATCTCCCTGCTCACTTCTGTCTCCCTGCCCTGTCAGAAATCACCACCATGACGACAGACCCATGGTCAATTCTCCTGACCCCAGGGGTCACACCCTCTGAGCCCGACCACTCCTTCCATTCTAAGGATGCTCATTTCCAGCCTGCCCACTGGTCTGCCTCCACCCTCTGGCCACGAAGGCCAACCTGCGGCTCCTTGGACATGCAGAGTGTGCGCCCCCAACATGCCTCATCTCTAGGGGCCTGCCCGAGCCCACCGAGACTCGCCACCAGTCAGCCCCTGCCACGCTGCCCTGTTTAACTCTCCACACGGCACTTCCAGGCCTCTTATTTCTCTGTCTCCCCTTCATAAAACATAAGCTCTGAGAGGACAAGGGCCTTGTCTGCCACATAAACTGCTGGGTTTCAATGTGACAGAGCCTGGCACACAAGTGGTGCCATAAACACTGCTGAATCAAAGAATGAGTTCTGTACTTAAAGGACAAACAGAAAACTGCTCCTTCAACAGGCTGGGTCAGAGAACAGTGCAGTAAACACCAGGGCAATGACTGGCGAGCGGTCCCATGGAGGGGACAAAGTGGGTAACTGTCAACTCTGAAACTGAGGGCCCCTGGCCGCCCATGTGTCTTTGGGGACCACCTGTCTCAAGGGGTCGGGCCACTGGGGGAGGGGGTCTCGTGGGAAAGACAAGGGCAGGCCTGCTGCCCACTGGCACCCTCCTCCCCACATAAGACACCCACGGGAAAGATCCAGGGCAGACAAAGAAAAGCAGACAAACTGACCCAAAGTGCCTGGGATTAAATCTCAGCTTCTCCTTCCAGATGCTCACTGAGGGGCCACCCAGTGCCAAGGCCCTGGGGCCAGGAGCACAGACATGACCAGAGGTGCTTCCAGGAGGCCCTCCTGACCCAGAGAAGGAGACCCTTGCACAGGTCACAACCCCAAAGCAAAGACACTGATCAGACCACAGCAGGCAATGGGACCCGAGGACCAATCACAGCCCCATCCCACCCCGTGAGCAGAGAGTGCCAAAGCTTCTGTACTCTTTGGCCAGAGATTTTACTTCCAAGAGAACTGATCCAAAGAAAATTTCTAAATTATTAAAGACTTACACACAGGAAGGTTCAAGATAGCACTGCATTCAACCTAGACGTTCAAGTGTAGAAAATCACTTGTGGTACATTCATATAACAAAAAACACTACAAATATAGCCATAATTGTATAAGTAGGCAGTGGCTGTGGCGGGGGAGTGGGTGGTTGGAAGGCCTTTCACTCTTTACCTTGCAAAGCTGGGACCAAGCACAAAAAATTCCCCCGAAGAATAAAGTTAAAAATCTTTTCAATCATTTATTTTTCATTAGGAAATGGTAACAGTCAGTTATAAAACAGAAAATGAGGTAAAATTCTGTGCTGAGAAAAACACATGTATTTAGATGTATTCATCCATGTCCAAAATAGCGCACAAGGACACACACCAAAACACAGTAATGGTTACCTCTGATTGATAGGATCTGGGTGATCTTAAATTTATTTTTTGATCCTCCATGTTTATACATAATGGATCAAATATGTATCCAAAATATAAAGGAGAAAAATAACATAACTTTTTAAAGAGAAGCATGAAACCTTAGGTGACGGAAAGTAAAGGCCCCGAGAGGCCCAGGAGGCTCCCAGGCCCCTGTAAGGGCAGGGCCCCCCAGCCCCGCTTAAAACACTCACCTTCAGAAGCTTGAAGCGAGAGGCCGGGACAATGAAGTGTTTGTTCTGCTTCTTCTTGCAGATGCTGCAGCTATGGAAAGACACGAGCAGACCCCTGACGGTGAACCACCCTAATTGCCCTCTGGGTTTCCCAGTCCCAGGAGCCTGCTGACTATGGAGGTGAAGGCCCTCTCACTGCCCTCCAAGGAAGAGTGGCTTGGGCAGGCGGGCTGGGTGCCTGGGGGCCTCTGCTCCGCAGGTCCACAGCCAGCAGTGCAGGCCACATAACCCTAAGAAAACCAGGACGTGCAGAACCATGTTTCCACTGCCCACCCCCACCCCCGGTTTACAAGTGACAGGAAGGGTGGGTTCTGGAGACTCATAGAAAACAAGCATCAGGCAGATCTCCGCTCTCCGCCTCAGGATCCACATCCCCCGCAGAAACTGACAAGGAGGCCTAGGTGCCCTGACCTCCTCTGCACATCAGAGGAAGCCCAGCTCCAGGGCCCACAGGTCCTCAGAAGTAAACCTAAGTCCCTTGTTTTAGTCCGCCTTTTATGAAACTCTAATTCCACACGAGGTCCTCTAACAGCTTATTCCATAGGGCTGCTTCTTCCATCTGTTAGTACTGGGTCAGGTCCCCGTGGGAGGAATTCCATGGAATTTATTTATTCTTCACATATAACCCAGGCACCATGGCACCAAGGGGCAGAAAGAACTGGCTATTGTTGAACAGTCAGTTACACACCAACCACAGGTCAGAAGTCGAGCCTGGAGGGCCTGACCTATCACACGGTGGGCAGGTGCTGACAGCGGGCCCTCTGCTGACCCTGGTAGTGTCACTTGCCTCACCTAGACATATGGGCCAGGTGGCCTGGGGCATGGCAAGCTTCCAGGTGTGCATGCACTTGCCTCACCCCACCCAGTTCTGTGGAGTTCTGCAGACTCTGCCCAAGGCCTTTCATCCAGCATCCAGCCCGACCATCTTCAGGGTACTACTCTCTCCCACACACGGGTGGCACTCTTCTCTGAGAAGCCTGGCCCAAGTCGAGGGACCCCTTGACGTCCCCTGAGGCTGTGCTGCAGGACTTGAGCTGTGTCACGCACACAGCAGGCTGTTATTATTAGCCTCCCTCCATCTTTAAAATTTTTAATGAAAACACCCAGCACACATAAAAGGAAAAAACAGAACATGAACCTTTACGTACCCATCACCTGACCCCAATTCCCTGCTCATGGCCATGGTGGTTTCACCTGGATCCCAACTCCCCAGACGATGCTAAAGCGCCCTCACGCACTGTGTCCTCTGAAACAATGTAGGAAGACACTCACTTGCAGTCAAAGATGTGCAGGTCAGCCGAGGCCCAAACTTCAAAGCGCACGGCCCCACAGTGGCAGCCTCCTGTGTGTTTCACCAGGCCCTGGTATTCACTGGAGGGAGCAGAAATCAGAGAGATTAGGATTCCTAAGCGGTCAGGCTGCGGTGGAAAGAGAGCAACAAGATGGAACTGGAGTCTTCACGGGACAATGGGGACACGTTTCTGCTTTTGAGGAGGTGCCCTCGGTTTTATAAAAGGGAGTCAGTGCCTTCTTTGTCTATGAGCTCTTTTTTCCACTTCTATTTTGTTAAGTCGCAGAATAAATTATTCCCAGTGTATGGAAAAGAGAGAACTGGGGTGAAGATCCTAAACCAGCCACCTGAACATTTTTACTTATAGGGCGAGTACTAATTAAGATTTTTTATAAGCAGGGCAATAAAAAAAACAAGGGACAGTAGATAGGGTCCCAACCTTAGGGACCTTGAGCAGCCATTACACAAATTACTGAATATTTATATGACTGTGAAAAAGGGTGTACAGGCTGCTAAGAAAAAGAAAGACAAGGGGACCAGACGGAGTCCAGTGGTTCAGAAGAGTCTTTGAGAAAGGCTCCTATAATTCTGCTGTATTTCCCTCTGGTATTTTGCATACATGTGACTTTTTACAGAGCTATCTACACATTATGTTCAACTTTAATCCCTTTAAAACTTGTAAGTCAGGTCCTTCATTGGACATTATTAAGATTTGATAAATATCATCCAAGTACTTTCGAGAAGAGCTGAACACTCTTATCAGTAATGAATGAGAAAACATTTCACTGAATCTTCTCAAGCAATAATTATAGGAAAAGTAGCTTGCTGCAGTTTTAATTTGCATTTATTTGGTTACCAAGACTGTATGCTTTTTCATGTTTCTATATAAGCTGACTCCATTAATTTGATGTATTTTTTCCCTGCATACACAAATAATGCTTATGGTAAAAAACAAACCTTACAACATTTGACAGTACTAAAGATGAGTCTCCTAACACCCAGAGGGACCCACAGTTAATGGTTTGCTCTATGTTCCTCCAGATTCATATAATAATGTTTTAACAGTAACAGTGAAGTTACATATTCTAATTTAGTTTTTCTTTCTTGAATGAATGTAACTTGCGCCAATCTGATAGGTTAGGGAAAAAAAACAACTCATCCTTTCACCTCAACACTTTGAAATCTTTTTTCTTTTGCTGTTTATCAGTTTGTTTTAAAGTCTAAATTTACTCCAAATCTGCGTTTTACGACACTGGGCAGTAGCTGGCACACTTTAAGGGCTCAAAATTGTTGGATGATGTAGATTTTAAAATGTTCAGCCTACAGCCAAGATGATAAACCAAAAAGTGAAGCACACGGAAAACCCAGTATTTCATCTCTGAGAAGACTCGCCTAATGAAGAGAATTTCTAACGGACAAAAGACAAAAAAAAACCACTTTTAAGAAAAAGAGATCCTCAAGTTGTTATGCAATTGTTGGGTTGTTTTGTTTTTTGCGGGGAGGGGTTCTAGTAAAACACGACTGACAATGAAATATTAAGGGCGCTACAGAGCAGGGGCCTCATCTAGACGACGAGGCTCCCCCCAGAGCTCACTGCGAACCCCACGGACTGTCCAAAGTCTTCCTGCGGCCGCTGGGAAAGCCGGGGGTCCTCGGCCCGCGGTCGCAAAGCGGGGAGAAGCAGAGCCCCGGGCCCTGGAGCGCCCGCGGTGGTTCCAAACCCAGCGGCCCGCTCGGTCTTCCCGCCGCCTGGCTCCGCGCACTGCGCGCGCTGTAACCGGGCCGCCGGTCTCCCCGAAGGCTCCGAACTGTCCCAGCGCCTCTCGCCCCGTCCCTGCCCTCACAGCCGCTCTCCAAACACACATGCACAAACACGAAAGGAGGTCCCGGACCAGGGAGTCGCGCCGACCCTCATCCCAGGAACGCTGCCGCCTCGGCGCTCAGCGCGGGCCGGGCGGAGGCCATTGTCTGGCCGGTGCGCGGCTCGAGCACCGCGGGGACGTTAGGGGCGCCGGCCCGGCCGCGCCGCACTCACTAAGTGTCCAGCAGCAGCTTGGCGGCGCCCTCGAAGCTGAGCCTCTGCCGCTTTTGGAAGGTCTCCCAGCGCTCCCGCTGCTCGCCCAGGTCCAGCTCGGACGCGGTGAGCGCCGCGGGCGGAGGCGGGGGCAACGGCGGCACCGGCGGCGGCTCCCCGGGGCCCGCCTCCTGCACCGGCGGCGACCGTCGCTTAGCCGCCGGCTGCCTCGCCGCCGCCCGGCTCCCGCCCCCGGCCTGGGCTGCGGGCCGCCGTGCGCGGTCGGCACTAGGGGCCGAGGCGGGGCCCCTGGAGGACCCCGGCCGCCTCTGCCCGCGTGGCTTGGTCGCTCCGCCGCTTCTCGCCCGCCGCATGGCTCCCGCAGCCTGGCGCGCAGGCCTCTCCGCCGCGCGTCCCCGCTCACCCGCGCGCCCGCAGAGCCCCGCGCGCTACCGCCGTCCGCGCGCGCCCGCCGCCCCTCCGGCATACGGGGCGCCGCGCCCGCCCCGCCCCGCCCCCGCCGCGGTCCGGCCCCCGGCCCCCCCCCCCCCCCCCCCCGGCCCCCCCCGCCCCCCCCCCCCCCCCAACCCCGGGGCC